>NC_051070.1:47498878-47802916 GCF_004664715.2 Peromyscus leucopus
GTCTCTCTATCTAATCTAGATTCTATCTATCACCCATATCCATCGCTTGTTACTTATTCTTTTACTGTAGCTTGCTGTATACTTGAAGCTCACTTGTTCAAACCTGAAACTGTGGATAATTGTAGATCATTCTCAGATGGTACAGGTCAGTGTCTACCTGTGTAGCCAAGACTGGCCTTGACTTACAGCAATCTTATTGTCTCTACATCCTGACTGCTGACATTCCAGTGCCTGTCCTGGATCTTGCTCTGTAGTCCAGGCTGGCCTCGAACTCGCAGAGATCTGCCAGTCTCTGGCTTTGGAGTGCTGGGATTAAAGGCGTGCGCCACCATGGCCAGCTAGTAAGAATGTTTTGTTTCCTAATACTTCTTTTTTTTTTTTTTTTTGGTTTTTCGAGACAGGGTTTCTCTGCGTAGCTTTGCGCCTTTCCTGGAGCTCACTTGGTAGCCCAGGCTGGCCTCGAACTCACAGAGATCCGCCTGCCTCTGCCTCCCGAGTGCTAGGATTAAAGGCGTGCGCCACCAACGCCCGGCTCCTAATACTTCTTAATACTTATTCACCATATGAGGTAGATGTGCCTGCAAACCTTCCTACATGGAAAGGAGAGAAGAGAGACTACCTGGCCACGGTTTACAGGTGTCTACTTTGTCCTTACAAATTCACCAAATGAGAGAGACAAAGAGCCCCTGTCCCTTACAGAACCTAGTGGAAGACATGTGAGATGCTCCGGGTTCAGTTTCCAGCCACAACAAGCAACAGGCAAAAAGAACAGAAAAGAAAGAAGAAATTCGACCCACCAACTCATTTAATTTGGCTTTGAATCAGTGCTGGTGGGAGGGGACTGGAGAGATGGGTCAGTTGTTGCTCCTTCAGATGACCGGATTCACTCACCAGCACCCACAAAAGGTGCCTCACAGCTCCCTGTAACTCCAGTTCAGCCTCCTTGGGTACCTGAACTTACCATAAACTCACATAAACTCACGAGGCACATACACATAAATAGAAATCTAAGAAAAGAATGCATTGTAATAAATGAAAGGGGAGTTCTACTCTGGGCTGAAGAGAGCTCGCTGGTCCCTTTCCCGGGCCCATGGTCACAGAGGAGCAAGGGTAAATATGTGGCCTGTGCCATCCGTGAGGGAAGGCAAGTCCTTTTCCTCTTGGATCTAGTCTGTCTGGGTGGCCAGGCAGTTGCCTGCTAGCTGTGATCTTGGATGACAGAGTTGAGAATGAGTAGGTATTTCTGTTAGCCTTGGAACCCACGCTTTTGGGTCAGATCTGTGGTGACATTTCTTTCGTGACCCCTGTTTGTGCTCACAGTTACTCCTGGAGACCTGGGCTTGGCTGTGGAAGGAAATACCATGGGAATAGATATCTTTTGGCCATGATCACGTGGTCTATAGATCAGCCGCCTACCAGCTGCATGGCTTAGTGAGCCAGTCTTAGCCATGGTGTCCTCTTGTGGAGACACAGTGTCATGTGCAGGGGACATTGGGAGGAGTGATGGAGTCAGCATAGAGAAAAGAAGCAGATTTCTCGGGGATGATGAAAGAAAAGGCTCTGGAGACGTGTGGTGGTAATCGCTGCCCAACACCCGTGATGTACTTAGTGGCATTAAATTGTATATTAAGACGGTCAGTTTTATGGTACGTGTAATTTCCCACAGTGACAAAAAGCAGCTCGCACAGAGTCGAACTCTGTATGTAACCATCAAATGCACATTCCCTCCTTATCCCTGTTAGTGAAGGTGCTCTTTGGAGTGCCCAGTGTCTCTACTCAGAAAAGCAAGAATCAGCTGCAAGCTGCCTCCTTGATAAAACTCCTTGATAAACTCCTCGATAAAGCAACAAGTCTTGAAGCGCAAAGAGGGCTACATTTCCACAGCGCCTTCCCTCTCCGTGCCAACACTGCCCATGCCTTCAAGAGAATGATTTCCCAGAACACCATACGGGAAGCACTGTGAAAAAATACTTCCCGGCTACAGAATGCACGCAGCGCGGCTCAGGGGGTAAAGACACTTGTCGTCCGTCAGGTGTGAGGACCTGAGCTTGATTCCTGGAAGCCCGTGTGGTAAGAGAGGACCACACGGTGTCCCCTGACCTCCGCCCCAGAGTTGCCGCATATCCATGCCCGTGTACATAGAAAGAAACAAATGTAGTGGGAAAAAGAAAAGAACAGCAATACTTCACAGCCGGGGAGTTCTGAGAAGGTATTTGACCAAGAGAAGACCTTTCAGATGCCGGGCATTTCCGAAACACTTACTGGGTGACATAGTCTTTTCTCTCTTTCTTTCCTTCTTTCTTTTTTTTTTTTTTTGTTTTTGTTTTTGGGACAGGGTCTCTCTGTGTATCTCTGGCTGTCCTGACTCACTCTGTAGTCCAGGCTGGCCTCGAACTCAGAGATCCGCCTGGCTCTGCCTTCTATGTGCTGGGATTAAAGTATCACTGGGGTCAGACTCACTCAGCTGCCATGGTAACATAATTCTTTTCATTAGCCTGTGTTAATTATACAGAAGAATGAGGGGTTTGTATTGTTTTGGTTTTCTGGGTTTTTTTTTCACCCCGAGACAGGGTTTCTCTGTGTAGCTTTGGAGCCTGTCCTGGAACTCACTCTGTAGACCAGGCTGGCCTCGAACTCACAGAGATCCACCTGCCTCTGCCTCCCGAGTGCTGGGATTAAAGGCGAGTGCCACCACCGCCCGGCTTGGTATGTTTTTATTTTTAATTAGCGTACAAAGTAATGTTTCATTGTGACATTTGAGTGCCGGAATCTAAGGGATTTTGACACTCTTCCCTCCTCGTAGCCTCTCAGCTCTCGTCCTTTGTCCCCTTCTTCCCTTTTGCTTCCGTGGTCTTTCGCCTCTGGGTTCTGCGTTGAGAGAGAGCAAGCACTTGTCTGAGTCTGGCTCACTTCACTTCACATGCGAACTCTCAATTCCATCCAGCTTTCTTCACATGCCAACTCATTCTTTATGCCTAAAAAACACTCCACTGTGCACACACACCATGTGCGGGGTCGTTTGTTTTGCTTTGCTTTGTAAGACAGCGTCTTTCTCTGTATCTCTGGCTGCTTTTCTGGACCAAACATACCTCCCCACCCCCCACCCCCGCCCCCACAGGCAGCCTTTCTAGGTTTAAGAGTCCCTAAGATGAAGGCTATGGAAAATATTTCTTTGGGAGAATCTGAAATCTTACAGTTATTAAGAACAAAAAGGCCGGGCGGCGGTGGCGCACGCCTTTAATCCCGGCACTCTGGAGGCAGAGGCAGGCGGATCTCTGTGAGTTCGAGGCCAGCCTGGGCTAAAGAGTGAGTTCCAGGACAGAGAAACCCTGTCTCGGAAAAAAAAAAAAAATTGAAGAAAATTTCAACTTTTTTTGCTGAAATTTTAATTTTCTTTCCCATTAGGTTCTTTTTTTTGGACAGCATCTCACGTTTACCTTTACTGTGACAAAATACTTGAAAAAGGAACTCAAGGCAAAGGAGGCGTGTGTGGCTCAGAATTCCAGGGAATCGTCCATCAGGGAGGCTGGCGGCTGCTTCAGTGGCAGTAAGAACTCATGGCCGGACTTGCTCACATCCTGCCAGATCAGGGCACAGACATCAGACTGAAGCCAAGGCTGCTTTATAACTTCTTCTCTTTGGTTGTTTAAGACAGGGTGTCACCGTGAAGCTCTGGCCATTCTGGAACTTATATACACCAGGCTGGCCTCCAACTCACAGAGATCCACTTGCCTCTGCCTCCCAAGTGCTAGGACTAAAGGCATGCGCCACCACCTCAGGCCCTAGGCTGATGTTTATTCTGTAGGGATATTGGAGCCTACAGCTGAGAGAGTATTGTGATAGAGGATAGATGCTATTTTATTAACATCACAGTCTGGCTCCTTACTTCTTCAGACTGTGTCATTCGCGAGGTTTTCCACTTCTGTCCCGGTTCTGTTCACTGGGGTCAGACTCACTCAGCTGCCGAGGGTCCTAGTGAGTTCCACTGCAGGGGTGAAGGTACTTTGTCCCTTCCAGGCCAGCGCACAAACCATAGTCACCCTGTTGGCGTCACTCATCCAGTTGAGAGCAGGCAAGCCAATGAGTCAGGTCTAATTACGTTTCATGCCTAATTAACAAGTGGAAAGGACTGAAATTCTAGTTTGACGCATCAGTGTGCATCTGTCTACCTTAACAAGCATTAGATAGTCCTCTGGAGTACAATCTGAACAGAATGGATATATTTTTTTAAAGTTTTAGACTTAAATCGATTTTTTTTTTTTTTTAGATTTATTTATTATGATACAGTGTTCTGCCTGCAGGTCAGAAGAGGGCACCAGATCTCATTACAGATGGTTGTGAGCCATCATGTGGTTGCTGGGGATTGAACTCAGGACCTCTGGAAGAGCAGCTGGTGTTATTAACCACCGAGCCATCTCTCCAGCCTTAAATGGATTTTTTTCTAAGCTTTAAAAATTAAAACTTTCTTTTTTGTTGTTGTTTTGTTTTTGTTTGTTTGTTTTTTGAGATAGATTTCTCTGCTTAGCTATGGCTGTCCTGGAGCTCACTCTGTAGACCAGGCTGATCTTTAACTCCGAGATCTACCTGCCTCTGCCTCCTGAGTGCTGGGAATTAAAAGGCGTGTGCCCCCACCCCACACCAGACCAAATTAAAACTTTCTAAACAAGTGGGGCTGTGGTGGCACATGCCTTTAATCCCAGCACTCGGGAGGCAGAGGCAAGAATCTCTGAGTTACATGCCAGCCTGGTCTACAAAGCAAGTTCCAGAACAGCCAGGGCTGAGCTGTTACACAGAGAAATACTATCTTGAAAACAACCAAAACCAAAACCAAACCAAAAGAAACCTTTCTAAGTAAAACAAAAAATTAAAGTACACATGGAAGTATACTTGTTTGAAGGGTACAGTCTAATAATTTTTCATAATCACAACTCACGCAACCAGCACCTAGATCTATAGGTAATTACAAGCCCCCCCAACCCCCCTTTTGCTCCTAGAACAGCATTAAAGAGACACCATATGCATTTATGTTAGGTAGGCTGTGCCTAAAGTGACTTGCATAGGCTGGCAGATACTCTCCATTCTAATTTAACTCATTATTTTTACGTTAGCATCACAATATTGAATTTGGTTATGGCACTCTGGTACACAATAGGTCATTTCACTTTGTTCTGCTCATTGGCCTCTCCCTCTACACCCCTCATCCCTCTATGCCCCTGTGAAGGTTAAACTTGGTTGTCAATATAATGGGATTTAGAATCACCATGGAAACAAACCTCTGGACAAGTC
Organism: Peromyscus leucopus; assembly: GCF_004664715.2. Taxonomy (NCBI): domain Eukaryota; kingdom Metazoa; phylum Chordata; class Mammalia; order Rodentia; family Cricetidae; genus Peromyscus; species Peromyscus leucopus. The sequence goes on from NC_051070.1 coordinate 47,504,165, forward strand.
CGTGGGGATTTTGTAGAGGTGGTACATTGAGATATGAAGACACTGCTAAAGATATAATCAAAAGAAAAAAAGAAGAGAAGGAAGAAGAGGAAGAGGAGGAGAAGAAAAAGAAAAAGAAGAAAAAGGATGAACAGAGAGCTTTATTTGTCCTGGCCAGTAGGATCTTCAGCAGAGACCCTAGAAGGGGGAATGGCTAATGAAGGGACAAGAGACACAAAGAATTGACAGCAAGACAGTATTCTGATCAAGCTGCAGAATTTTATTTTATTTTTCTCAGGAAACTTTCTTTGGGAAAAAATCAGGGGACTGTTGAGTTGCCAAGCAACCCAACCAAGCATCCTAACCACAAAACATTGTTACTAATGGTCAATGTAGCAGAAAGATAAAGAAATGTTAAGTTATTTTCTAATAACTCAGGACTTGTCCAGGCATGTCAGAAGTTTCTGGTTAGTAGCTCAATACTGGACAACAGAAACTTAACTCAGGTAGGCAGTATGGCATGGCTCTTAAAATTGTCCTCGGCACTTATTAATGTTCTCAGAAACTGGGGACCGCTGTCCTGGAAGGCAGCGGCAGGTGAATTGAACTTCAGAGCTCTTCTTTGTTAGGCTTAAACTGTGCTGAGGTCTTCACTACTTTCTTCTTTGCTCACTAGGGGCCTCTGCTGGCCACATTTGGCTTTGCAGTATGTGTCTGGGCTGACTCACCGTCTCCCAAGGCTCTCTAGCTAGCTTCTGTGCCCGCGGTGGCTAAAGTAGCTGTCGCGGCACCCCGCTGCTTTGGGGAGGAGGTAAAGCAACCAGAGCCGGTGCAGAGGCTTCTGAGAGCAGCTCACGCTGCTGAGGGATGCAGCTGTGGGCAGCAAGGAGCTCGCTGAAGTTTCAACTGTAACAGTTCCGTAGCAGTGACGGCAGGCAGGTGGCTCCAGACTCTAAGCTAGAGGGAGACCTGACCCCACTGCTGACCTCCGGCTCCTGGCTGTCAGGCTCCACGGTTGTTCTCAGCTGGTGAGATCAGTTCCTAGCAACCCAGGACGAAGTTCATTTTCCACTCTACGCTCACTTCCCGATTCCCACCCACTTGCACTTGTGGGCTTGTTAGTGTCCCACCCTTCCGCTCCCCCGGGGTTATGACAGGTTAAATTTGGGCTCCCTATCTTAAGGCTGGGGTTGTTTCCCTGTTCTGTTCTCAGGCCCTGGAGCTCTGTTACAAACAATAGATCCTCTCTGTGGCTGGCATCCGGTTTCTGAGTCATACGGAGAATTCCTGTACACTGCTGACCTGTCACTGAGGCATCATTGCCTCCCCGAACCTCACAACTAGCTTTGAGGCTTCTAAGTGTTGTGGGTTTACCATTAGGGAAGCCTCTCTTCGCCAGAAACGCCGGGTTTGCCTTTAGGAGCCATCTCCTGCCTTCCTGCGGGTGCTGGGGAGCCTCCTGACTGGAGTCGTATTCACTTTGTCCTCTCTGTGCGTCATGGGTCCTTTCTTGAGCCTCAGGTGCCCTACCCACCACTGCCTTCGTGATTTTGTCTTTTGTTTTTAGGTTTCTCCAGACAGGGTGTCTCTGTGCATCAGCCCTGGCTGTTCTGGAACTCGCTCTGTAGCCCAGGCTGGCCTCAAACTCACAGAGATCCACCTGGCACTGTCTCCTGAGTGCTGGGATTAAAGGCCTGAGCCACCACCGCCAGGCTGTGAATTTTTAATCTACAGGTCTTCATTTCTTTCCCACTAATGCCCAAGTGAAAGAATGCATATCATATGACCTGTCTCTCCCCAGCCCGGATGTGTGTGGTTCATGATCTTGTGTTCTGTGTGGATTTCCGGCAGGGGTTTGCTGCTAGATTCAGAAGTTCATGAAGACTCAGATTTGGCTCTGGGATAGGTTGGATTTTCCATTAGGATGCCTGCTGCGTCTGGCTTTGGCTCTTCCTCAATTTTAAATTTCTGACAGCATCAAGTTAGGCCGCACTGGGTTTAACCTCAAGTCTCACTTCTCTCCTCTAGACTAAAGCACCGTTTCCTGAACGCTGGGGTGGAGCTGAGCTGAGGATGGCTTCTCTAACCTCCCAGCTCCACCTCCCACTGTTTCTATAGCAGCATCTGCTCTTGGATTTTCTGGCTCTGCTTCCCTCCCCTTTACACAACCTTCTCTTTCTTCTTAATTTTTTTTTTCTAACATTGATTTCTTCTGTGTGTGTGTGTGTGTGTGTGTGTGTGTGTGTGTTGGGGGGTGCACACCAGCCATGGTGTCCATGTGGAGGTCGGAGGACAACTTGTAGGAGTCAGTTTCTTCTTCCTTTGGGGTTCCAAATGCTCAAGCCAGGCCCAGGGTCTCTCTCCTTATGGCTGCTGATAGAGAACCCCCAGCTTCCTCTCCAGCACCAAGTCTGTCTACACACCGCCATACTTCCCACCATGATGATAATGGACTAAACCTCTGAAATTGTAAGCCAGCCCCAGTTAAATGTTAAATGTTTTCTTTTATAAGAGTTGCTGTGCTCATGGTGTCTCTTCACAGCAATATAACATTGACTAAGAACAGGCATGGTGGTGCACTCAGAAGGCAGAGGCAGGCGGATCTCTGAGTTCGAGGCTAGCTTGGTCTATAGAGAGAGCTCCAGGACAGCCAGAGCTACACAGAGAAACCCTGTCTTGGGGGGGGGATGGGGAGAACATTGACTAAGATAGTACTCCATTCAAGTATTTTGTTATGGTAACAGACAAAACATGGACTAAGACAGTAAAATGCTTCTTGTCCCCCTGTGTGCCCACTCCCTGCTTGACCTTCCAGGCCAGGAAAGAGGAGTCTACTCTTGTTACAGAGTGACTTGGGGCTCCAGTCTTAAACTTGGGTCAGTATGACACCCCAAGAGACGGCCATCTCACTTTCTGTCCTGTACGTCCTGTCATTGATGAGAAGCATGTGCTTTTGATAACCATGCTGATGCGGGAATTCTTCAACTAGGTTCAGGGATGCATATCAGCACGTAGGCACTTAATGGTGTGTGCACCAACGTGTGGGGATTCGGTGTTTGAAGGTCTGTATCTTTTTTCATACTCTCAAAGGTGATACGGGACTGGCAAAATCAAGTTCCAGGAGGGGAACCTTCCCAGAAGCGTGTCCCACTGGGCACAGGGAACAGAAGGGCGGTCACTTCTGACGAATTGTGCTTTACATTCTGCTGACTCCTCACCTTAATTCCTCTCCCTTGTGAGACGCACATCCCTTTAGGAAGACCCTCAGCTAATTCAGGCCCTGATTGTTTTGTTTTGCTTTGTGTTTGTGGTACTAAGGATCGAATTGGAGCTTTGGGGCATGCTGGGAAGTGTTTTGTTTGTTTGTTTATTTGTTTGTAAACAGAGTTTCTCTGTGTAGCCCTGGCTGTCCTGGAACTCGCTCTGTAGACCAGGCTGGTCTGGAACTCACAGAGATCTGCCTCTGCTTCCCTGAGTGCTGGGATTAAAGGCCACCACGGAGGTTTGTTAAGCAAAACTCTATGACCAACTGAATACAAGAAATCTGAGTACTAGAACAGCAAGCCTCTGAGAGCCCTAGATGGTAGGGGGTTATCGTCTAAGCTGAAAAAGGGGGACAAGAAGCATTTTACTGTCTTAGTCCATGTTTTGTCTGTTACCATAACAAAATACTTGAATTGAGTACTATCTTAGTCAATTTCCTCCCAACACCCCCCCCCAAGACAGGGTTTCTCTGTGTAGCTCTGGCTGTCCTGAAACTCGCTCTGTAGACCAGCTTGGCCTCAGACTCACAGAGATCCACCTGGCTCTGCCTCCTAAGTGCTGGGATCAAAGACTTCACAAGAAGTCAATGGTGTAAGAACATGTCATTCCTTCTTGTAGGTGAGAGAAGGTTGTAGCTAGAGTTTTCCTGCTTTGCCCACAGTCAGGACAAATCTCTGTCACCCGCCAGTCCCACAGCCGCTCAGACCCAACCAAGTAAACACAGAGACTTATATTGGTTACAAACTGTATGGCCGTGCCAGGCTTCTTGCTAACTGTTCTTACAGCTTAAATTAATCCATTTTCATAAATCTATACCTTGCCACGTGGCTGGTGGCTTACCAGCATCTTCACATGCTGCTGGTCATGGCGGTGGCTGGCAGTGTCTCTCTGCCTCAGCCTTCCGCTTCTCCGAATTCTCCTCTCTCCTTGTCCCACCTACTTCCTGCCTGGCCACTGGCCAATCAGTGTTTTATTTAGTGACCAATCAGAGCAATTTGACATAGAGACCATCCCACAGCACTTCCCCTTTTCTTTTTTTTTAAAGAGGAAGGTTTTAACTTTTACACATCTCCAAAGCCAGCTTGGTAGATTTGGGAATTTGGGCGTAGCTTCTCTTACTACTTCCTGCTGGAGGGGGGCGCTGTATCTTATGGGGACACAAAGAAATTTTTTAGGATCATGGAGTAGTCCGTGAGGCTGTATCGTCTGAGCCAGTTGCCTTGAAATGATTCTGGATGTTGGATCATCTGGGCCATGGTGTCATCAGAGACCTTTCAGGTGGTCTTGGCTGGTCAAACCTGATGTATCTTAATCTGGAACAAATCCATAGCCCCTGGCTTCCTGTGGAAACAAAAGCAGAGCCTCCTTTCCAAAGCAACATATCCTTACATCCAAATTTTGAAGTCAAGGTACCTTTAAAATATACATTTTGGCATAACTCAACAGCTTTTGCAATCAAATGTTTTTCTTCAGTTACAAATATCAAAGAGAACATTATCCAGATTCTCTGTGTGGTAGCCATCTTTATGTGGCTTATTTTTTATATTACCTTGAGCCTACTGCTTTAAACTGTAGCCTTTTAAGCCTGAAATGGTGCTGTGGCTGCTGGCTCCGCCCACTTCAGCTTCCCAACATGGCGGTGGTACGTTTTCCGCCAGCTCTGGGAGCCATCGTGGGTCTATGCTTTTATCCAAGCAGCGTGTAGCCCAGAAACCTCTTTTTGTTTTGTACTAGCAGAGGCTAAATCCACCATGCAGCTTAATGTGCCACTTGCAGAGGCCTCATTCCTGCCATACTGCAGATCGAGCTTGCACACTAGGAACCCGCCAGTAGCTCAAACCGGCAGGCTGCTGCTCATTTGAGAGATACAATTAGGAAGCTGTTTTTAGCTCCATTTTAGAATCTTTTCTCAGGTTTTAGGTAGAAACTCTTGCCAACACGTTGGGCGCCATTTGTAACTAGAGTTTTCCTGCCTTGCCTACAGTTAGGACAAATCTCTGTCACCCGCCAGTCCCACAGCCGCTCAGACCCAACCAAGTAAACACAGAGACTTATATTGCATACAAACTGTATGGCCATGGCAGGCTTCTTGCTAACTGTTCTTATAGCTTAAATTAATCCATTCCTATAAATCTATACCCTGCCACATGGCTTGTGGCTTACCGGTGTCTTCACATGCGGCTTGTCATGGTGGCAGCTGGCAGTGTCTCTCTGCCTCAGCCTTCCGCTTCCCAGAATTCTCTTCTCTCCTTGTCCTACCTACTTTCTGCCTGGCCACTGGCCAATCAGTGTTTTATTTATTGACCAATCAGAGCAATTTGACATACAGACCATCCCACAGCAGTTGGGGGTGTTTTTCCCTAGATCACACTCCACTTTGTTAGAGGAGCTCTCTATTACATAGTTTTCCTTTCCTTTAGCCCACTATGTAGACCAGGCTAGCCTCAAACTCACAGAGAGCCACCTGCCCCTGCCTTGTGAGTGCTGGGATTACAGGCAGCCATCATGCCTTCTTGACTTTCACCTGGATCCTGGAGAATCAGAACTCTGGTCCTTATGGCTGAGAGACCAGTGCTCTATCCACTGAGCCCTCTTCCCCCCTCCCTGGATGACATCATCTTTAATCAGCTTTGAAACAAAACTCCTCACTTCCTCTGGTGGGTCAACATAGATTCTGAGTTTGTGCCTTGACCAGTACATGCAGCAGGGAAGCTGGGATTGCATGGAGCCGCTGGGCCTCCTTCTGTGACATTGCTCACTCCATCGAGAGAGGAGAGCTTTGCCAAGGGCGACTTTCTCAGTGAAGGCATTCAGGAATTTCTAGACGGTCTAAAGTTCACATACTATGTACAACTGTCAATTTTCCTCATTTCCCTTCAGTCTTCCTAGACCCGTTAGTTGAAATCTCCTAGCTCCTTAGTTTCAGGAAATTAATGTCTTCTCCGTCCTGAGTCCCTTCCTCGCCATATTTCACCTGGATGTCAGCACGCCTGTTTCTGTGCTTCGTGACTCCTGCATTCTTCATATTCACTCTCTTTCTCCCTTCCCTTTTTTTCCCCTTCCTTCCCTTTCTTTCTGTGACAGAGTCTCACTATGTATCCCAGGCTAGAGTGGGACTTTCCATTTCCTGGCCTCAGTTTCCCAAGTTCTGCTCCATCATTCCTTCCTTATAGTTTCAATCCTTTTGTCTCTACTTTCTTTTCTACAACAATTTAACAGACCGGGAGCTGGGGAGGTGGCTTAGTTGGCAAAATGTTAGCTATGTAAGAGGACTTGAGTCCGGATGCCACATACCCATGATTAAAAAAAAAAAAAAATCCAGGTGCATGCTTCACATGGCTATAATCCAGCGCGTTAGAGCAGCTCCGGGCAGTTCCCTGTGAAGGGAGCAGGCAGAAGCACCTTGGCCTCAGCACTGCCGTTTTAACTTCAGACTCCATTTTACCTGCAGAGTGAAACAAAGTTCAGGTTCCCAAGCCCCAGGGGAGCTGAGAAGTTTCCAGTGGCTGGTTAACCTCCCCTCTAAAGCATAGAAATAACTTGTTATGCACCTTTAGTTCTCTAGAAACATTATGGCTGTTCCTAACCACACAAGGAACAAATGAATCTGATTGTTTGGACTGAAAGGCTTACATTATGTATCAATTGACAATGATGGATGGGACATTCAAGAAAGCCCCTAGTCTCTAAATCCTGATTGGTGAAAACTGTAACTGTAACTTGGCAACAAATGTTTGTGAATTTTATGCTTATAATCCCTGATTCTGCCCCTGCTCGGGGCTGTCAGGAGTCCTTGTCCCGAAGCCCTGATCGATCAGTGACCCGCTTATGTAGTGAATTACTAAAACTTTTGGAACCCATAAATGTTTTCTCTCTCCTTCCTTGTGGCTCATAACAGGCTAAGTGTAACACCCTGGAGCTCACTGGCCAGCCAGGTTAGCCGAATTGGTGAGATTCGGTAAGAGACCTTGTCTCAAATAATAAGGTGGGAAACAACCAAGGAAGATGCCTGATGTCAATCTCCGCCTCCACATGTACACCCTTGTAAATGAGCACCTCTGACACACATATGTACACACGAACATGTACACACAACCATGGCACACACAATTCTCATTGAGACTGATCATCTCAATATCTCTAGTCCCCCCCCCCCTTCTTTTGAGACAGAGTCTCTTTACATGACCCTGGCTGTCCTAGAACTCACTATGCAGACCAGGCTGGCCTCAAACTCAAAGAGATCTACATGCCTCTGCCTCCTGAGTGCTGGGATTAAAGGCATTTGCCAACAAACCTGGATTTTCTAATTCTTAAAAAAAAATTATTAATTAAACAAAATGTATAGAAATGAGTTTGCGTTTGTACAGATGGCGCCTGAGGAGGCCAGCAAAGGACTTTGAATCCTTGTTTGCTAAACTGACAGTTGTGTGCCTGCTTGACGTGGGTGCTGGGAACCAAACTCAGGTCCTCTGCAAGAGTAGCATGCACTCTTAACCCCCGAGCCACCTCTCCAGCTCCTCTTTTTCCTTTTGAGACAAGGTCTCACTAAGTAGTCTAGGCTGGCCTAGAACTTGCCTCTTGTCCCCGCATTGAGTGTTGTGTTTCAGGCTTTTGCTACAGTGGCCAGCTCTTGATAATGCCATTCTTGGCTGCATTCATTTATTCCATTGATTTTGTTCTTTATTTCTTTTTTGTTTTGTTTTGTTTGCTTGGTGGTTTTGTTTGTTTTTGTTTGATTTTTTTAAGATTTATTTATTTATGTATATGAGTGCTCTACTTGGGTGTAGTGCCTGCATGAGAGAAGAGAGCCACATAGAGAAGAGGTGGGCGTCTGATCCCATTGTAGATGGTTGTGAGCCGCCATGTGGCTGCTGGGAATTGAACTCAGGACTTTTGGAAGAGCAGCCAGTGCTCTTCACCGCTGAGCCATCTCTCCAGCCCCTTGTTTTGATATTTTTAAGACAAGGTTTCTCTGTGTAGCCTTGACTGTCCTGGAACTCAGATCTGTAGACCAGGCTGGCCTTGAACTCAAGAGATCCGCCTGCCTCTGCCTTCTGAATTCTGGGATTAAAATTAAAGGAGTGTGCCACCACAGCTCTGCTTCTTTATTTCCTTGTTGTAGTTTCCATCCTCATCTTTCATTCAGTCCTGCTGTGTGTCCTCTGTGGTGTGAGGGCAGGGACAGAATGGGAATAGGAGATGAGGGAAGGTAGGAATATCCTATGGTAGAAAATCCCACAACAGCCAGAAAGAGGTGGTGCACGCCTCTAATCCCAGTGCTGACAGAGAGGCAGGTGGATCTCTGTGAGTTCCAGGACAGCCAGAAGGATAAAAAAAAATAGCCCATAACACACCAAAAACTCACTTCTAAACAAGTTCAGGGCTTTCTTTCTCTTTCCGGGCAGAACACAGAGTAGTGGAGAGGAAGTGTGCCTTGAATGACCGTTCTCTAGATAGGAGGTTGGAGAGAATATGCAGAGTCAGCCTAAGCTCTGGTCAGTCCAGTCCATTTTCCCAGAAGTATGTGGCCTTACCTGGCTTATTTCTGTGGTTTAAATGGCTCCTCTTATTAAATGCAGTGTGGTGTCATTTCGGAGATCCACGTCCCTGAACTTCAGGGTGTGATAGACAAAGAGTTCGTTAAGTTGGTGATGGCAGTCATTTACCCAACAACCTGTTTCACTGAAATGAAGCTCAAACTTGGCGCAACATGGAATTCTACACACTCTAAACCGGATCCCCAAACATCTCAGCCAGTGGCCCCACCAGAAACCCTTGTCCCGAACCCGGGTGCCAGTCTCTGCCTCCCTCCCAAAGGTGTCACAGTGCATGTGGAACAAAGCCCTGAAAGAACCCCCAGAGGAGATCTTCCTTCAGGAGAGACCCCAAACCCAAGGAACACACCGAAACCACCGATCAGATGCAAAAGCAAGAGGGTTTATTAAATGCACAGGTACCTGGGGGCCAAGTCTCTTGGAGGACTTGCGCGCCTTCCCAGGGCAAAGGGGACTTTTTATGGGTTTCCAGGGGCAAAGGCGCGGCTACAGGAGCTAGAGGCATAGTTACAGGGTCCCGATTGGTTGCTTTACAGAAGGCCAGGGTGAACTTGGGTTGCATTCTTTAATTATCAGAAGTTTGATGTGTGGCTGACTCGTCCTTGCACAAAGTATAGTGGGTGTCTTTCCAGCCCAGCTGCTTATTCCTCAAGGCCAGGGGCCCGCCATAAAATATCCTCATTTAACCCAACTGTCTTTCTCCCAAGGCCGCTGACCACCATTATCTCCTCCCTAAGCCAGATGGCTGGCCACAGTTATCTCTCCCTCCCAAGGCCGGATGGCTAGTTAGTTACAGCTGTGAACTTCTGTCTTTCTGTTTCCTACAGAATGGCGTTTCTTAGGCTAAGTTATGGGGGGCATTACTTCAGCCCAACACCCCATATCCTCATAATGGAGTGGGGGTCTTTCATTCCCCCATTTTCTTTTGTACCAAATGGAATCTTTCATTTTTAAGATGGAGAATAAGGGGTCAGCTCCATCTCTGACTGTCTGAGTCTCTGATATTGCTGGGTCAGGATCAAAGCCTGGACAACAGAAACCCTATCCCTGATGAATTGCACCAATCTATTGAGGATGCATGGCCCGAACAATAAAACGAGCAGGAGGATAATTAGGGGCCCATAATGGTGGAGACAAGGGTCGTAAACCATGGTGACCTGTTGAACCATCCTTTAAACCATCTCTGTTGAGCATGGCTACTTGGAGCTGTCTGAATTGGCCGGTTTCCATAAGAGCTGCGGTCCCTGTATCTACCCCGGCAGCTATTTTATCTATGGTAATTCCTCCCAGTAACAGGGCCAGCGTCAGGGAAACAGGCTCTCTGGTGATGCCCCTCCTAATGTCAGGAGGACTATTAGGGGGATCAAGGGGACCCCCGGGTGAGTCTTATCTTTAGTGGGTTTAGAGAGCGTTGAACTAGATGTCTCGGTGCCCTCAGTTTCGTCGGGTTCCTTGGCAGCCTTCACATGCGACGCGTGGACCCAAGCCGCTATCCCGTCAACCTCGGCTCTAGGTTCCTGGATTGATGGCGTCGGACCCAGACAGAGTCCCCAATCTTGAATGGGTGAGGCCCCACCGGGCGGTTTAGTTGCTCCCGGTAGGCAGGGGTTTTCACACCGTCTTTTGTATCAATTGGAGGGCTTGGAGGTGCGCCTCTAGGGTAGGGCTAGTGGCAAAAGAGGAGATATCAGGGTGAAGGAAATTTTCAATTGGTGGGGGAGCCCCATATATAATCTCGAACGGGGTTAGGCCATGAGGCCCAGGAGTGTTCCGGGCTCGGTAAAGGGCTAGGGGGAGGAGGAGCACCCAATCTCTAGTGCCAGTTGTAAGCGTTAATTTGGTTAAAGTCTCCTTAATGGTTTTATTTGCACGTTCTGCCTGTCCTGAGCTCTGGGGGCGGTATGCACAATGAAGTTTCCAATCAATCCCCAGTAGCCTGGCCACCTTCTGACTTACCTGGGAGACGAAGGCGGGCCCATTGTTTGACCCCAATATCTGGGGCATTTCATACCTGGGAAAGATGTCATCCAGGAGTTTTTTGGTTACCACGTTAGCGGTCTCCTTCTTGGTAAGGAAGGCCTCTGTCCATCCATGATGTAAGCTTGTCGCTCGGGGCTCCATTCCGCCCCCATTTTCTTTGTTAGTTCCTGGTCCTCCGGGCTTCCGCCATCCAGAGGGCCTGGGTCAGCGCGATCAGCTCTGCTCTTTTGGGCCGATGCTTTAGGTGGCAGTGGTGAGGCCCAAACTACCTCCGATTTGGTGGTGACGGCTGCTCCGGCCCTCCGTTCTTCTTCTTGGAGGAAGCTGCTCCATCCGTGAACCAGATAAAATCTGTTAGGTCGGAGCGGGTGCCATGGGCCTCCGCCAGAATCTGGAGGCAATTGTGCTCCTTGGATGGGTCTGGCAAGGGCAGCAGGGTTGCGGGTTGAGGGAGACAACTGGTCTGAACATCATTTGATCTGGTGGCTGTTGGACCAGAGCTTCCACCGCATGGGAGGATAACACAGTTAATGGCTGCCCCAAAGTCAGTTTCCCTGCATCCTTGAGCAAAACAGCAAGGGCGGCTACCATGCACAGACAGGGGGGCCATCCTGTAGCTACCGGGTCTAATTTCTTGGATAGATAAGCTACAGGTCTCTTCCATGGCCCCAGTCTCTGTACCAGCACTCCTTTTGCAAAGCCTGAGTTCTCGTCCACGAACAGTTCAAAAGGCTAGGACTTGTAGGGGGGTCCCTTTGGGTCCTGTCCAGATGCCAGCTGAACCTTTTTCTCGGTGGTCCATCGATACCTCCTGCTACCTGTGGCCCCCCTGGACCAAAACTGTGCAGTCACTGAGAGAGCCTCCGGTATGGCCCAGGACTGAATGTTGAGCCCCGGTGTCCACTAGGAAGGTCATTGGCTGCCCCCCCAATCTTGAGAGTTATCTTAGGCTGGGGGGGGGGGCTCCTGGCCGTGACCTCCCCAATCTTCCAGATTGAGGAGGTCCTTGGCCCTTGGCTTAGGTCTCCGAGACCCTTGAGGCTTCTTTGGGCAGTCACGAGCCCAATGTTTTTTTTTTTTCTTTACAGTAAGCATACTGGTCTTTGTTAAGATCTCTAGTCCTAACTCCCTCTCTGACCTGTCCCTGAGACATTACAGTGGCCAGGACTTTTTTTTTTTTTTTTTTTTTTTTTTAAAACATTTTCCCTGCCTTTTTAAGTCTTTCCAAAAACGCTGGCGTCTCTTCCTGGTAACCTGAGCCAGATTGGTAGGGGGTCCAGAGTCCCTCGGAGACCCGCTAAGAGCAACTGGCGATAGAGACATAGGTGTTCCCTACCTTCGGGGTCGCGGAGTCCCAGTTCGGGCGGGTGAGGGGAAAGGCTGCATTAGGCAATTGGGTGGGTCTTTTATCGTCTCCTGGAACCTCCGAGCCTCGGAAGACTCGGCTGTCTTTGGCTGGTTTGTGCGCCTTCCTCGTAGGCGACCAGCAATTGGGGAGGGAGCAGGAGCCTTGCTGTTCAGGGGCCGCTGCAAGAGTGCAGGAGCCGCCGGTCCCTCCGGCGCTGTCGGGGGGGCTGTAACACTCGGGGCGGGGTGACTCGGCATCCATAGGTGACGCCGCCCCTGAGCTATCTTTCCCACACCTGGCCGGAGCCGGTCGCGCGGCGCGCCGCCAGGGTGGAAGTGCGCTCCGCGGCGGAAGCATGCTTGGCGCCGATAGCCGGCCGGGGGAAGTCCCCCGCCGACCCCATCCCTGGCCCCGCCTGTGCGCCCCCGCCATAACCCGCGCCCGCCGCCGCCGCGGGCCTTCGCGATCGGATTCCCCTGGTCCGCACCAGTTCTAAGTCAGCTGCTAGGTGCCGGCCGAGGCGAGCCGCCGCGCGCGGAAAACCGCGGCTGGCGCAGCCCGACTCTCCGCCCGCGCGGGAGACGCGGACGGCCGGGGAGAGCAGGGAGCGAGGAGGGGAGGCCCCCCCCCCAGCGCCGCCCCGGACCCCCGCGACCGCACCGCGGCCGCGGGGACAGGAGGAGGCGGGGGGAGCACCGGCGCCCGCCGCCGCCGCCGCCGCCGGGGGGACAGGACTGGTCCGCGAGCGCCGGAGCCCGCTGCACTCGAACTCCGCTTCTGCGGCCCGGCGCCTCAGCAGCTCTCGGCCGGCTCATGCATGGTGGGACCCGGGCTGCCAACGCCGCTCCTGGTGGCTGCGGAGACTCAGCTGTCGCTCCCTCCCCCCCCCCCCCCCCCCGGGAGGAAATGCCTCCTGCCGGCTCCATCCCGCCGCCTCTGCCGCCGCCGCAGCCGGAGCGGCGGAACGCTGGGAGAGGAAACAACACGCTGGTGGAGGGGTCAGGAGGAACGGGGAGCGGGAGAGATCCGCTGATCCGGCTTCCTATGACTGTTTCTAGGAGGAGAACGGTTAAACAGAAAACAAAAAACAACAGACAAACACAAATGAGACTTAACACACGCTGCGCAGCTTCGGTTCCAGACCGAAAGCAAAACCAGAAAGACCGTGCCCCAGAGAGGGGACTTCAGGCTTCGGTTCCAAACCGAAAGCAAAACCAGAAAGACCGTGCCCCAGAGAGGGGACTTCAGACTCCCCATAGAACGTCTTCCAGGGGGCAGTGGCGAAGTCCAGGCTCGTCAGCCCTTCCGATCCACTGACTCAGACAGATTATCAGGCGCGCAAACAGACAACATTCAACATTCAGACAAACAGACAACACTCAGACAGGACAGAGATGACATACATTAAGGCCGGCCGGCTTACCTCCTGATGGTGGGTCGGTGGTCCCAGGGAGGGGGTCTCAATCCCCGTACGGGCCACCAAATGAAAGAACCCCCAGAGGAGATCTTCCTTCAGGAGAGACCCCAAACCCAAGGAACACACCGAAACCACCGATCAGATGCAAAAGCAAGAGGGTTTATTAAATGCACAGGTACCTGGGGGCCAAGTCTCTTGGAGGACTTGCGCGCCTTCCCAGGGCAAAGGGGACTTTTTATGGGTTTCCAGGGGCAAAGGCGCGGCTACAGGAGCTAGAGGCATAGTTACAGGGTCCCGATTGGTTGCTTTACAGAAGGCCAGGGTGAACTTGGGTCGCATTCTTTAATTATCAGAAGTTTGATGTGTGGCTGACTCGTCCTTGCACAAAGTATAGTGGGTGTCTTTCCAGCCCAGCTGCTTATTCCTCAAGGCCAGGGGCCCGCCATAAAATATCCTCATTTAACCCAACTGTCTTTCTCCCAAGGCCGCTGACCACCATTATCTCCTCCCTAAGCCAGATGGCTGGCCACAGTTATCTCTCCCTCCCAAGGCCGGATGGCTAGTTAGTTACAGCTGTGAACTTCTGTCTTTCTGTTTCCTACAGAATGGCGTTTCTTAGGCTAAGTTATGGGGGGCATTACTTCAGCCCAACACCCCATATCCTCATAATGGAGTGGGGGTCTTTCAGCCCAAACTTCTCAGCCAAGCCTAGAAACCAACACAGGAACGGTGGATCATTGAACTTGGGGGTTGAAGCCACACCGTTTGGGTGTGCTGCTGTTTTTGCTGGCCGCTCTCTATGCAACTCTGGGCAAAACCCCTAGTCTCTCTGTGCCTCACTCCTGTGACCTAGAAACTTCACAGAACTGCTGTGGGATGTTCTGTATGTCTGTCCTGTGGGAGCCCGTTCTTGGGTTCCTCGTGGCTTTACCCAGCAGGTCCGTATAGAGGATGATTAGGACCACGGGCCTGAGTGCAGGTGTCTGAGATGGTCTGCACTTGGCTGTGCTGAGGGATGGTCTGTATGTCAAGTTGCTCTGATTGGTCAATAAATAAAACCCTGATTGACCCGTGGCTAGGCAGGAAGTATAGGCAGGACTAACAGAGAGGAGAAATAAAAGAACAGGAAGGCAGAAAGAGTCACTGCCAGCTACCACCCTCACAAGCAGCATGAAAAGATGCTGGTAAACCACAAGCCATGTGGCAGGGTATAGATTTGTGGAAATGAGTTAATTTAAGCTGTAAGAACAGTTAGCAAGAAGCCTGCCATGGCCATACAGTTTGTAAGCAATATAAGTCTCTGTGTTTACTTGGTTGGGTCTGAGCAGCTGTGGGACTGGCGGGTGACAGAGATTTGTCCTGACTGTGGGCAAGGACTCTAGCTACACAGAGTTTTAAACCCTGCCACGCTATTATCACCTTCTTCTTCTTCTTCTTCTTCTTCTTCTTCTTCTTCTTCTTCTTCTTCTTCTTCTTCTTCTTCTCCTTCTCCTTCTCCTTCTCCTTCTCCTTCTCCTTCTCCTTCTCCTTCTCCTTCTCCTTCTCCTTCTCCTTCTCCTTCTCCTTCTCCTTCTCCTTCTCCTTCTCCTTCTCCTTCTCCTTCTCCTTCTCCTTCTCCTTCTCCTTCTTTCCAAGACAGGGTTTCTCTGTGTAGCTTTGCGCCTTTCCTGGAACTCGCTTTGGAGACCAGGCTGGCCTCAAACTCACAGAGATCCACCTGGCTCTGTGATTAAAGGCGTGTGCCATCACCACCTGGCTATTATTTGCTTCTTAAGAAGGCCAGTGGTGCCTCCGTGCTGTAGGCACTTGTAAACCACTGCCTCCTTAACTTCTGCTTGACTTTCACTCCTTCGTGATGCGCCAGCCACACTGGCTCCCCCAGGGCGCCTCAAACGAGCCTTCACAGAGTCATCTGGAACGCCCTCTGTGTCACAAGGTTAATTCTTAGTTTCAAGCCAGCTCCGGAAAGAAGTCATCATTGACCACCCTCCTAAAACAGGCCTTCAAAACCGAATTCTTCTCTTTCGTAACACTGGCCACCGTTTTTTACAGCTTTTTTATTTTTTCTAGACAGGTAGTCCAGGCTGGCCGGAACTCACTATATAGCCTAGCTGGCTTTGGACTCTCAATCTTCTTGCCACTGAGTCTCAGATAGCTAGTTAATCTGTTGAATACCTCTGACCATCACTAGACCATAAATTCCACCAGGGAGGATTTCTTGTATTGGGTCTCTTGTCAGAGAGGCTTGATGCTGGGTTGTAGCTCTCCAGAGCACCGGCCTCGGACTTCCAGACTGTAACAGGCCTTGGGTTTCATCCCCAGAACCACTAACACAGCCACGGGGTTGGTATTCACTACATGTTCCTACACACTTAAAAAAAAAAAAAAAAAAAAAAAAAAACTGAAGAGGAAATAAATAAACAGAGTTTAGGCAACTGTGTCCTCCACCCACTGATGCTCCTAACATTGGAATAAATGACTATGTGTTTGCTTTCTTCTTCACGTGTCTTGCTTATTATTGTTCTAATTAAAGGACTTTTTGTTTGTTTGTTTTAAATGCTGGTGATTGAACCAAGGGACCCTTGTGCAGATGACATGCTACAAAGCCACACCCCAGCCAGAATTAGACTTAGTTTATTTGTTTGAGTGTTCATGTATTAATAGATTCGATCGCTAAGCACTCTCTCAACAGCAGATCTGCAGTACTCGCCCGAGGTCACCATGGGAAGAGCGCTTTTCATTTTCTGTATCCCGAAGAGGTGGGAGAGCACAGCTAGGCGGAAGTGCTTGTGGCCGAGGAGAGGGCTGCACTTGCAGTTTCGCGGTGTGTCCAGCAGACGGCGATGTCGAGACGCGGCTGCCGTGGGCTCAGGCGCAGTGCAGGTACCGGCTGGGATCGCCAAAAGCGGTCCTCAAAGCTGGATGTGGAAGGGTGAGGACGTCTGCGGGATGCTTTCCACCTGCTGGATGGAAAAGCCCAGCAGAACGCGAAGAAAGTCGGAAGGATTTGGAGAGGTTTTGGAAAAAAAAAAAAAAAAAAATGGATTTCTGGCTTCGCCCCCAAAGGTCTGGCTCCGCGGGAATCAGGCGGTCCCTGGTGCTCCCTCGAATTAAGAGGTCCGGGACTCCTTGGCGGGAATTTCTGTGGCGGACTCAGCTGACAGCTGTGAGGAAGAGATGCATCGGGTTCCCCTCCGAGCCTGTTCCTTAGCTGTGTGACCTTTCCGTGTGTCCCCGCCCCCAGCACCACTGACAAAAAACGCAGGTGATAAAGACGACTGCTGTCCAAATTCGCTTCAAGACTGAAAGGGTGTGGGGCTGCTGGCCGCGAGGGCTGAAGGATCGGCTGCTCTGAATGCGAGGCAGGTGTGGCTCTTGGAGAGTTCTCTCTGTGCCGGCGGAGCGGAACGCCGCGCAGTCTCGTGATTTGAGAACTGGCAATGATAGAAGCTGGCGCAGGGGGTGGGGTGCTGTCTCTGCTTACACCCGTGTTCTTTTCTTCCTGGAGGCAGGCATGAACAGTGGGGAAAGACTGGAGCTTCTCACGGAAGGCTTCTTACAGCATCTAGTGAGCCCAGAGTATTTCCTTAAAAAAAAAAAAAAAAGCAACATTGTATTTTATTATTTTTTTGTACGCGTGTAGGTGTTCTGCCTGCATGTATATCAGTGCACCAGGTGTGTGCCTGGTGCTGGCAAAAATCAGAAGGCTCCAGAACTGGAGTTGGAGTTACAGTTCATGGATGCTGGGAATCAAACCCCACCCCTCCTCTAGAAAAGCAGCCAGTACTCCTAACTGCTGAGCCATCTTTCAAGCCCCCCCCCCCCCGAGTATTTCTTAAATAAAGGATATTGAGTTCAGGAAGGGTGATTGACTTGCTTGCTTGAAGCTGGATCGAGGGTCTTGCCAGCACACACCACAGCCTTTGAAAGGTTTGGTGGTGAATGTTCCTAGATCGTGTTTTTGTAACCTAGAGGAAAATAAAGTGGCTTTCTTGGCTGGGGATGGGGAGGAATGATTCTTGCTCTCCTTCAGAGTCGTCATTACCATCTTATCCAATAGATAAGGAAAATGTTTAGTCGTAATGATTGATGCCATTGTTAAATTGCCCGGAATGTTCCACCTGTTCATGTAAGCCCTTCATCTTATTAAAAGGGTTATTCAAAGTGGACATGATGGTGCATGCCTTTAATCCCAGCAGGTGGGAGGCAAGAGGCAGTTGGACAGAGTTCAAGGCCAGCCTGGTTTATAGAGTGAGTTCTAGGACAATCAGGGCTGCAAAGAGAAACTCTGTCTTGAAAACAAACAACCCAAAAGGTTGTTCAATGGGTTCTCAGGATTGGGGGTTGGGGGATACCACAGTGAGTAAAAAGCACTCTAGAGAGAGACTGCTGAACACAATCACAAAAATAAGATGATTTTTTTTTTTCCGTATTTGTCCTATGTATTGCTGTGTGTCATGGAGGGGTCTCTCTAAGGAGGTGACATTGAGCAGAGACTTAGCTGGTTAGAGGCATCACCACACTGAGGTCTGGGAGGAGATCTTCTGGAGAGAGGAAAAGCAAGTCATCAAAAGGCCGAGGCTGGTGGCCTGGGAAGAACTGGGCAGAGACAGATGCTGCCGGGGATTGGGGGAGAGGCTGGACCTGGGAAGGTGCTGTGCAGACGGAGCAGGAACTGTGTCCGGGACAGCTGGAGAGGAGGTGTCTGAAGGGAGGACCTCAAACAGGGCTGGTCAAGCCTGCTTGTCCAGCTCTATCCTGACCTCACCCCGACACAGGAGCTGTTGTCCCTTCCCCCGGGAAAAGGTCACCAGCGCAGATGGGACTCTGAAGTAGTGGTGGAAAGTTTTGGAAAACAGATGTGCACCCCTAAGGCTGGTATTATATAACCGGTTTTGTGCACTGGTTGCTGAGGCAAGGCAGACTGAATGGCGGCCCCTTTGGTTTCCCTCCAAACACACCCTTGTGTTCCTGCATCCATCCCTGCTGTTAAATCTGTCACTGCTCCTGCTCCAGTGCCCACCTAGGACTTTCCATTCTGCCCAGTTCTGCTCTCCCCTGATCCTCCTTCACCCACCTCCTCTCCGCAACCTCCCAGCTCAGCAGGGAACTCTGCGCAACTCTGCTGCAGCTCAGCCTGTGAGTTCTCAGGTTTCCAGTCCACGTGCAATTAGAGCCCACTTTCGTTTTGTGGAAAGAGCTATCTCTAGTTCACACCTGGTGCCTCTTCCTTAACATGGCACCAACAGGCCTTTCCAGTCATATTTGAGCCAGAGTTTCCCCTCAAAAGACTTCCCAGGACCAGAGAAGTGTCCTGAGCAGATATTCAGTGACACACGTAAATTAAGATTATATTTTGTTTTGGGGAATAAATGTCTTTGACTTCAGTTCCAGAGGGAGCAGAGTCTTCCCTTTGGGACTCAGTTGGATGACACTTGCCCTCACACATCCCTGTAGACTCAGCCTGGAAGGAAATCTGACCCAGCTTGCTCCTTTCCTTTATGTGTGTACATCAGCCCTGTGCAGGAGAGTTTTATGTCAACTGGACACAAGCTAAAGTCGTCTGAGAGGAGGGAACTCAAGGAAATGCTTTCCTAAGATGGGGCTATAGGGAAGCCTGTAGGGCATTTTCTTAATTAGTGATTGATGGGGGCAGGCACAGTGCATTATG
Source organism: Peromyscus leucopus (assembly GCF_004664715.2). Taxonomy (NCBI): domain Eukaryota; kingdom Metazoa; phylum Chordata; class Mammalia; order Rodentia; family Cricetidae; genus Peromyscus; species Peromyscus leucopus. The sequence goes on from NC_051070.1 coordinate 47,523,379, forward strand.
GATGGTGCCATCCTTGGGCTGGTGGTTCTGGGTTTTATAAGAAAGCAGGATGTGCAAGCCATGAGGAACAAGCCAGTAAGCAGCGTCTCTCCATGGCCTCTGCATCCGCTCCTGCCTCCAGGTTCCTGCCCTGCTTGAGCTCCTGTCCTGACTTCCTTCAGTGATGGAGTATGATGTGGAAGTGTTAGCCGAACAAACCCTTTCCTCCCCAAGTTGCTGTGGTCATGGTGTTTCATCATAGCAGTAGTGACCCTGGGCACTGGCTGGAAGAGACTCTGGCCCATTCTGCTCCTTTCATCTGGTGCTTGAATCACACACACAAACACACACACACACACACACCCTCCGTGAGCCAAACAAGGGGCCTCAGTTAGGTCTTTGAACTTCAGGGAGTCACGGCAGCAGCAGTGTCAGACTCTATAAAGTCTTCCTGCCCGTGGACCTGTTTGATCAGAACCTAGGGAGGCAGGTGGAATGGGTCAGGAGGCTAGAAGTCTCTGTGATGTGGCCCTGTTAGAAAAGGGAAGTGGTGTGTCCTGGGTCCCACTGGGATGTGCAGGAAAACTGGGTCCAACCCAGGCCTTTTACCTCTGATTTTATCCCTCTGGAATTTTAACTGGAATATACAGCTTGGGCTGTCACTCCAAAAGCTAATGAGCAGAGACAGGGATTGAATCTTTAAGACATGCTTTAGTCAGAGAGCCAGGAATCTAAGGGGGCAGCAGATTCCCCCCTCAACCTCTACCCCGTGTGTGTGTGTGTGTGTGTGTGTGTGTGTGTGTGTGTGTGTGTGCATGTGGATGCCAGAAGTCTTCCTGGCTTGCTTTCTATTGTTATTTTATATGTACGAGTGTTTTCCTGCATGTGTGTGTACCATGTGCATGCCTGCTGCCCATGGAAATGAGAAGATTGCGTAGTCAGATACCCTGGAACTGGAGTTATAGATGATTGTGGGTGCAGGGAACCAAACCCAGGTCCCCTAAAAAGAACAAGTGCTCTTAACCACTGAGCCATCTCTCCAGCCCCTCTACCTCATTTATTTGTTTGCTTGTTATTTTTGAGAGTGTTTCTCATTGTACGTGGAGCTCACCAACGGTCTAGACTGGTTGGCCAGTGAACTCCAGGGATCCTCCCCCTACTTGCCAGCACTGGGGTTGTAGATGCACCCTGCCCTGCCCAGCGGGGGGTTTGAACTCAGGTACTCATCCATATGTTACCCCTTGAGCCATCTGATCATCCCCAAATGAACATCTTTACAAAACAACCTGCCAAACAGCAGAACTTCACCTGTGTGGATCTCTGTGAGTGTGTATCTATGTATCTATGTGAGTGTGTATCTGTGTGTATGTGTATGTGTGTTCATGTATATGCATTTGTGTGTGTGTGTGTGTGTGTGTGTGTGTGTGTGTGTTTTAGGAGAGGGTACAACAATGTATGACAAGTCTGTCATTTCAGAAGTCAGTCTTGTCCCTCCATTCAGATGGTCAGCCATTTTTGCGACTTGTGAACTCTCTCTCTCTCTCTCTCTCTCTCTCTCTCTCTCTCTCTCTCTCTCTCTCTCTCTCACACACACACACACACACACACACACACACACCTTTCACTCTTCATCATTTCTCTGGATATCTGGACTTAAGCACTTCTTAAAGTGTCTTGTCTTAAAGACAAGCACATCACGTCTACCGGTATGAACCTTGTATTCCTCCTCTGGGCTAGGGTAAGCGTGAACTTGGGTCAGGCATGGTGATGCACACTTTTAATCCCATCACTTGGAAGCAGAGACAGATGGATCTCTATGAGTTCGAGGCCAACCTGGTCTACAGAGTGAGACTTTGTCTCTCCTCCCTTCAGAAAGAGTGAACTTGGAACACAGCAATCAGTAAATGAGTATCAAACTGCTAAGGGAGCTCTACATGTATGCCTGAGTACCATGTGCATGTCTGGAACTCTACATGTATGCCTGTGTACCATCTGCATGTCTGGAGCTCTACATGTATGCCTGTGTACCATGTGCATGTCTGGAACTCTACATGTATGCCTGTGTACCATGTGCATGTCTGGCACTGGTGGAGGCCAGAAGAGGATGCTGGATGCTCTGGGACTGGAGTTACAGACAACTGAACTGTAGTGTGCGTAATGGGTCCTCTGGAAGAGCAGCAGAATTTCGTTTTCTCTGTCCGGCATCTGAAAGGAAGGGCTCAGGGGTCTGCTGTCAATAGCCGTACTTCTGCAGAAAGCCGGCAGACAACAGCCATGTCCAAGGAGGATGTCAACAACTGTGGTGGTGGATTTTGTCAACCTGGCACAATCTGGAGTCACCTGGGAAGAGTCCCAGAGAGGAATTGTCAGATCAGGCTGGCCAGGCGCGTGCCTGTGAGGGACTGTCTTCGTTGTGTGGTTGATGTGGGAACACCTGGTGGGCAGGGCTGCTCCTTAGGTCTGGGTCCTGAACTATTGAAGAGCAGAGAAATCGAGACAAGCATGAAGCATGCATGCATTCTCTCTACTCTTGACTGTGATGCCATATAAAGTTCTTTTCTCATCAAAAATCTCTTCTTCAGGGCTGGAGAGATGGCTCAGAGGTTAAGAGCACTGGCTGTTCTTCCAAAGGTCCTGAGTTCAATTCCCAGCAACCACATGGTGGCTCACAACCATCTGTAATGAGATCTGGTGCCCTCTTCTGGCCTGCAGGCATACATGCAGGCAGAACACTCTATACGTAATAAATAAATCTTAAAAAAAAAAAAAATCTCTTCTTCTTCTTCTTCTCCTCCTCCTCCTCCTCATCTTCCTCCTCCTCCTCTTCATCTTCCTTACCAGGAACATTCCTCATGCTCATATCAGTCTTTACGTTTCTCTCCTATGTGATGGATTGTTTTTCCAACTTGGATTTTTTTTTTAAGTTTCTTTCACATATCTTTTTTTCCTTTTTGTTTCACCAAATCCCTGTACTTCCTCTTTTCCCTGATAGGTTGATTCCTGATTAATTTCTATGACGTCAGCATGTGTACCACCAAGCCTGGGCAAGAAGCATTTGTTTTTTTATAATTTATTATTTGTGTTTTATGTACATTGGTGTTTTGCCTGCATGTATGTCTGTGTGAGGGTGTAGGATCCCCGGGAACAGGAGTTACAGACAGTTGTGAGCTACCATGGGGGTCCTGGGAATTGAACCCAGGTCCTCTGGAAAAGCAGCCAGTGCTCTTAACCCCTGAGCCATCTCTCCAGCCCCAAGAGGCATTTTTAAAACAACATTTTCATATTAAGTGGAAATTAAAGACCATGACTTTCCCCTAACTCGTGGGAACGAGGACTGGTCAGCACCAGATGTCTAAGAGCCTCAAGTGCACTTTCAGACTCCCCGACAAGTCTGCTGTCACTCCCAGAAGAGATCAAAGACTGGGGCCTCACTCAACCTGTGGATGGAACCCAGCTGGGAGTGTCACAAAATCCTAGGAGTTACAGAGTGTTACATTCCAGTAAGACAACAGAGCTTCGGTGACCTTGGACAGAAATTACCTTGGACAAGCAACAAAAGATGGGACAGAAAACGCACACGAGAGACAAAAATGTGTTCCCCAGCAGCTGCTGCTTTGGATGGAAAGTTACCTGCTCCCTGAAGAACTGTGAGAGTTAGAAACAGTTATATATATGTGTGTGTGTGTGTGTGTGTGTGTGTGTGTGTGTGTGTGTGTGCGCGCGCGCGCGTTTATGTATATATATGTGCATGTATATATATTATATATATGAAACAGTTAATATATAATACAAATAATTATATACGTTTAAGCACACTCAGAACAGTTTCCCGGAACATGTCTCAAGGGTCTGTCATCGGAACCCAGAGCTCTAGACGGAACCCCACAGTACGTAACCTGGGAAGAGCAGCACAGAACAGCACTTTTAAACCAGTGACCAAACCTCTTTCACCTGAGAGCTAAGACAGTGCAGCGTCTCAGTTACATGGACGTGACAGAGCCAGGAAAGGGAAATCCATGTTACATCCACACGGCTTCCCAGAAGCTCACGTGAGGTCTCCTGGCAGCACTTGGGCATCTCAAGCCTGGAGCCCCCAGTCTGGGCAGCAATTGTGACTCTTCATTAATCAGATAATATCAGGGAGTCCCCACCTATGCTGGCAGAGTCCCTGGAATGTCACTGGGCTACTGAATCTTGGATGTCACCACTATAAAGGCCAACAAGTAGAGACACAAGTTCAGTCTTTAAGTTGGGTTTATTCAGCGGCCATCTGAGAAGGCAACAGATTAATATTTAAAAAACCCAACCCAACCCCAGTGTTCCATTTTATCTCCCAATAGTAAGCTTTATAGGGAATGGGGGTGGGAACCAAGGCAATCGATCATCCTGGCCTGTCTTGTCCTTCTGGTCAGGTGATGCCACATTCCTGAGACTTGTAGTGCTGTGCCTTTTGTTGTTGTTTGGTTGATTGATTTGTTTGTTTGTTTTGAGATAGTCCTGGATGTTTTCTACAGACCACTCTGCTGACCTAGAACTCAGCGATCCACCTGCCTCTGCCTCCTGAGCACTGGGATTATTGCACCACCACCATTCAACACACAGACTCTGGATGAGCCGGGAATCGAACTCCGTTCCTCTGGAACATCAGTCAGTGCTCTTAACCGCTGAACCACCTCTCTCCTCTCTATCTGTGCCTCTCTTATCGTCCCACACTCTGAATGTCTTGGGCTCTTCTAGAACTCTTTTTTGTTTTTGTTTTGTTTTTTTCAAGACAGGATTTCTCTGTGTAGTTTTAGTGCCTGTTCTGGATCTAGACCAGGCTGGCTTTGAACTCACAGAGATCCACCTGGCTCTGCCTCCTGAGTGCTGGGATTAAAGGCTTGCATCACCACCTCTCAGCTTTTTCCTTTTTTTTTTTTTTATTATTATTTATATAGTGTTCTGCCTGCATGCCAGAAGAGGGCACTGGATCTCATTATAGATGGTTCTGAGCCACCGTATGGTTGCTGGGAATTGAACTCAGGACATCTGGAATAGCAGCCATCTATTTGTGCTCTTAACCTATGAGCCATCTCTCCAGCCTCTTCTAGAAACTCTTATTCTAGTTATTGTCTGCTTGTGTTAACCTGCTATTACTCTGGATGCATCTAGGCTGGGGGTGAGAGTTGACCCAACAAACAAATCATTAACAGTGCATACATACTGAGCACGTACAAGCATATTCCTTTTTATGATATGGAGCACAAATACATTTTTATAATATAGAGTATTAATTAACATGGAAACAAAAGTTTCCTTATCTGTCCCCCTGTTCCCTATCATACAGTCCTACTCACTTTAAAATGGTGAATTTGAGATGGACTGGGTTAGCAAACTGATTCATTACTTTAGAAAACAAGATAGCCATGACCTTGGCTATGACTTGGAATTTGGGGGGGAAAGCATCCTGTTTCCCACTGACTAATGAACCTCATGGGAGGGTAGCAGGGAATGTGGAGGAATGGATAGGGCATGACCAAATGGTCTGCTGTAGACTCTCTGAGGAGGGGGTCACTTCTAGTGACAGCCAAGTGACCTTCTGGCCCCCTGGTCTCCCATGGATATAACAACTCTAAGCCATCTTGATGGTTTTTTGAGTTACATTTTTATTGCTGTGGTAAAACACCATGCCCAAGGCAACCTGTAGAAGAAAGGGTTGATTTGGTTTATGGTTCCAGAGGCATCATGGTCCATAGTGGCAGATAACAGGCAGCAGGCAGATGGAGCCGCAGTTAGGAGCTCAACATCTCAAAATGTAAACAGGAAACAGAGAGCGCACACTGTAAATGGTGCATGGCTTTTGAAACCTCAAAGCCCACCCCCAATGACATACTTCTTCCACAAGGCCACACCTCCTCCACCCACCCAAACAGTGTCACCAATTGGGACCAAGTATTCAGATGCCTTGTGTCAGGGTCCTGTGCTGTTCCCTTTGGGGGAGGGGGGCCAGGTAGGCGCAGAGTCGATGATGCAGACTCTGGGAGAATGTCGAAACAACAAGCTCAGTTTATTCATGAAGAGGCAAGCCTTACCATCCTGCCCTGGGGGAAGGTCTGATGAATATGCATCTGCTGGTGTGACATGGCTGTCTCTCATTGCTCCAGGTCATCTCAGATCATGTCTCAGCTGCTGTTGCTAAGGCTCTTAGGCAGACCCAGGTTGGCTCTCAGAAAGTATCTTATTACTGGTTTGGGCTGGCTGGCCCTCAAGCCTGTTAGGGATGAGTCAGCCCACAATGCCTGAGAATATGGGGGGCAACTCATCCAAACCACCACTAGGTGGAGGTGGTGGTGGAAAAAGGACTCAAAGAGCACTGGGTGTGAAAAAAAAAAATCTGGAGAAATCCAAAACAGAGATGACATTTGGAGAAAAGGAGGGCTTCCTGTAGATGTAACCAACCACCTTATTAAATAAGAAACACAGAACCAATGCAAAGAAGAAAGCCAAGAGGTCAGAGCTAAGAGCCTTACCGCCTGCTGCAGCTAGCCTCTTCAGCCAAGAGACCTCTCCGAAAGAGAGTGCTGTGGGATGGTCTGTGTGTCAAATCTGTTGCTCTGATTGGGTCAATAAATAAAACACTGATTAGCCAGTGGCTAGGCAGGAAGTATAGGCGGGACTAACAGAGAGGAGAAAAGAAAGAACAGGAAGGCAGACGAAGTCACTGCCAGCCGCCGTCATGACAAGCAGCATGTGAAGACGCTGGTAAGCCATGAGCCATGTGGCAAGGTATAGATTTATAGAAATGGATTAATTTAAGCTATAAGAACAGTTAGCAAGAAGCCTGCCACGGCCATACAGTTTGTAAGCAATATAAGTCTCTGTGTTTACTTGGTTGGGTCTGAGCAGCTGTGGGACTGGTGGGTGACAAAGATTTGTCCTGACTGTGGGCAAGCCAGAAAAACTCTAGCTACAGCTTCCTGTTTTAAAAATTCTATTAGAAGAGCATATGACCAATAGTATGGTTATTAGGAGTCTTGGAAGTATGAAAAGACAGTTGAAAATGATGGCTGAAAAGATCCTCAATTTGATGAAAGGAGATTATAGATACAAGAAGCCAGGTGAGACAGCAGAACAAGGTAGAGCATGCATGCCATGGCCTGGGGTTTGATGGCTTATCGTTAAGGGTTCACGTACTGCAAGTCTCTTCCTTGGGGAGTCCATGTTAAGAGGTAGCAGGTCCCTCAGGAGATGGGACAAAGAAGAAGCCATTAAATAAAAAAAAAAATCACCCTGGGAGGGGATTAAGGTGGCTTCTGTGGGACCCTGAATTAATTCTCGGAAGTGGGTTCTTATAAAAACAGCAAGACTAGCTGGGCAGTGGTGGCTCATGCCTTTAATCTCAGCACTCGGGAGGCAGAGGCAGGTGGATCTCTGTGAGTTCCAGGCCATCCTGGTCTACAGTGTGAGTTCCAGGACAGCCAGGGCTGTTCCACCGAGAAACCCTGTCTGGGGTGGCAGAGGGAGAAGAGGAGCAAGACTGGACCTGTTAGTTTCTAGGGTGTTGCTGCAGCAGGTCTGGTGGCTGGGAGGCGGGAGGGTTGGTAGAGGTGGTGCAAGAAGCCTGGTGCTGCTGGAAGGAGCCCAGAGTCTAAGACAGCAGAGCAGAGGCGACATCCATCCCATAATTCTGTGCATAGATTATGGCAAAGCAGGGAGATACAGAAGGAAACGAGATCCACTGAAACACATCTAGACGATACAGGGATTAGCTATCACTGCTGTTGAGCCTGTGGGTTTTGATAAAAAGAAACCTGGACACATTGTGCGTTAAAGTATAAGCTCATAGAAGAGTGTCAGCCGGGAGATCCGAGTCCTCATGGGAACTTTCCCTCGCTGGCTGGCTGGGCACAGCGCCCATCATGACAATCTCAGCCCTGCTGGCCCCCGCCCTGCTCCTCAGACAACCCAAGCACACATCATGGCTTCAGCGCCATAGATGATGTGGCCCCCGTGCCTCAATTCTTACACATTTGCTCCTTCTGCTCTTATCCCAGGTGTGTGAAAGCTTGTACTTCCATGTCCTCTCTTCTCTTCTCAGAGCCCCTCCCCATCACCCGATCCAGCCTCACACCACCCCTCACCTCTCTCCTTTTCACTCTGTATTTTTGTTCCTTGTTGAACTCCTGGACTCAGGTGATCTTCCGCTTCCGTCCTTGGTAGCTGGGCTTACAGCCATGTACCACACATCCACACTTTCTTTTTTTGAGACAGGGTCTATTTAGTGCTGGTTGTCCTGGAACTTGATATGTTGACCTGGCTGGCATTGAACTCACAGGTAGCCTCCTGCCTCGGCCTCCTGAGTACTGGTATTAAAGGCGTGCACCACCACCACCTGGCAAGCTTTGTTTATCGTATATCTCACATGGCAGCATTTATTGTACACTCGTTTATCACCTGCCTCCTCCTAAGTATGAGGTAAAACTCAAATGGACAAGGACTTTGATGTATTCATTGTTACATATACTGTGTCTACCACAGTAGCTAGTGTGTGTGTGTGTGTGTGTGTGTGTGTGTGTGTGTGTGTGTGTGTGTGTATAGAAAGATAGACAGACAGACAGATATTTAAAATGGATGCCTTAAAACTGGGATGCTATTTCAGGGATTTTCATTCTAAATACTTAAATTGATTTGAATCAAGATTAGAACCTTGTGAGAACCAAGTGACACACAGTTGGGTAATCGGCTGACCTGCATTCACTTCCTTTCCCTGGTACCTGTCAGTCACAGAGCCAAGCCATTAAGGAGATCACTGCATTAAGCTCTAATTCAGACCAGAAACCGTGACACTCCTGCTTCAGAACCAGATGGAAATGGTCCACACAAGAGGGAGGGCAGACTGAGTAGGAAAGAGAGCCTGTCATGGTAAAAGTCAGGACCCCTGACCTCCAAACCGATCAAATGCTATTGGTAGCTGCAGTCTCAACGTCTTGTTGAAACAAGCAGGGACAACCGGACTCTGAAGACCTTCATTTATTCAAAGAGCAAGAGAGCAGAGTAGCGTGTTTGTCCAAGTCAGTTATCAATTACATTATACGCTAGACATCCATCTTTACATAGTGGCTGTGGTGGTTTGAATAAGAACGGCCCCTAGGCCGGTGCATCGGACTGCTTTGTCACTAGGGAGTGACACTATTTAAAAAGAGTAAAAGGGAGGTGTGGTCTTGTTAGAGTAGGTATGGCCTTGTGTGTGTGTGTGTGTGTGTGTGTGTGTGTGTGTGTGTGTGTGTGTGTGTGATATGTTACTAGGGAGGTGGGACGGGGGGCTTTGGAGTTTCAAATGCCCATGCCAAGCCCAGAGTCTCTCCCTCTGCCCGTGGATCAGGATGTGGCCCTCAGTTACGGTTCAGTGCCATCTGTGCCACCATGCTTCCCGCCATGATGATAACAGACTGAACCTCTGAACTGTAAGCTCCCGTTGAACGCTTTCTTTTAGAAGAGTTGCCTTGGTCATGGTGTCTCTTCACAGCAACAGAAGAGTGACTGAGACAGCTATAATGTGATAAGGGCCTGATGCTGGCTGGGGTGGAAACTTATTGCTGAGAACTCCTTGAGAGATAACTGGTTTGCTACCTTTAGGAATGAATATGTGGGTGCAAAGGATTTTCTGTGCAGTAGGAAGTTGAATAATGGCCCCCAAAGATGTCTTAGACACTGTGAATGTTAACTTACATGTCCCTAGAGACTCTATAGGTGTCTTAGTTAGGATTTCTCTTGCTGTGAAGAAACATCATGACGACGGCAACTCTGATAAAGGAAAACATTTCATTGGGACTGCCTTACACTTTCAGAGGTTTAGTCCATCATTGCCCTGGCGAGAATTGATGGAGTGCAGGCAGACATGATGCTGAAGAAAGAGCTGAGAGGTCTACATCTCCTTGCTTTGCAGGCAGCAGAAGGAGACTGTGTGCCACACTGGGCATAGCTTGAGCACACGAGACCTCAAAGCCTGTCCCCACGGTGACACATGTCCTTTGACAAGGCCGCACTTACTCCGAGCATTCAAACATGGGTCTATGGGGGCCATGCCTATTTAAACCACCACAATGGGTGAGATTCCACTGGGGATTTAAATTTTCTTTATTATGAGAGCGATGTTGGGAGGGCGCATGTGTCACAGCATGCAGGTGGCGGTCGGAGGACAACTGGGTGGCGCTGGTCCTCTCCAGCCACCTTCATGTGGGTTCAGGGGAAGTCAAAGTCAGGTTGTCGTGTTGGCACAGCAAGGTCTTTCCCTGCTGAGCTGTGTGTGTCTGTGATCAGAATGACCTCTTGACACAGAGGAAGGGGCCACATGCTAAGGACCAAGAACAACACTACTGTCGGGTCCAAAAACAAACAAACAAACAAACAAACAAACAAACAAACAAACAAACCCAGTTCTCCAAGCTCTGAAAGGCAGTCCAAATATCCAGAAATGAGCTCAACCAGGACTAGAGGAGGATTTCTGACAGTTAGATAAAAGTCAGCGTTCCTCAGGAACTTGTGAAGCCCGCTTCCATTTAGCAAAAGGAATAGTTTCCCTTATCGATTGCAAAAGGGACACGTGGCGCTCTAATGAACGCAGACATGGTGCCTATCAGCATGTCCAGTCCACGCCATCCTCCAGGCTCCCCCAGTCCCTACTCACAAGCACTTGGTACACATTTCAAAGTCCGTGCTGGCATCCCTAGCCCTCCTCACCTCCTACTCTCCCCTCAACTCTCCCCAGCCGCTGGTCCTTGCCTGACCCCAGCCACTCACCATCCTCACACCCCAGCTATTCTCACTACCCCTCTCTGTGCTTGTTTGTGGTCCTGCTCTTCCGTCTCACTATGCTTTGTCTCCTCCTTCCCTAGCACCGGCCACGTCTAGTCTGCTGGCCATGTTCAGTCTCCTTCTTTCTCTCTCGGGCCTGGACTTTTCCAGATGCCTCTAGCTGTTTTCTCTCTTATATCAATAATAAAAACCTTCCCCTTAACCATATCATGGGCAGTCATGTCCTCAGTTTATACCACTATAAGCTAAAACCAACAAAGGTGGATTCTCTTCTCAGAGCCTCTAGAATGACCCAGACCTGCCACATTGTCACTGTGGTTCAGTGAAGCTGGACTCAGATTTCTGATTTCCAGAACTGGAAGAGAATATGTTTCTACCGGCCTGGCCAAGACAAAATACATTGAAATGCAGTGGGTTCACAAAATCCTTTCTCTTCTCTCTCTCTCTCTCTCTCTCTCTCTCTCTCTCTCTCTCTCTCTCTCTCTCTCTCTCACCTTGTAGTCCTAGCTGGTCTGAAACTCACTATGTATAACAGGCTGGCCTTTGAACTCAACACAGATCCTCAGGTGTCTGTCTCCCAAGTGCTGGGATTAAACATCATGATGCCCAGCTTTGTTTTTGTTTTTGTTTTGTTTGAGATAGGACCTCATGTAACACAGGTTGATATTGAACAAGCTATGTAGCTGAGGACTGTCGGATGCAAAGGAAACTCCAGTTCTCCAAATTCTGTCCATATATCTAGAAATGAGCTCAGCCTGGACTATAGGAGGATTCCTCTGCTGCCACTGAGATTCTCAACATGCTCCCTCTATTCTCTATCTCTGGTTATTCTCCCTTCCCCCACAGATAGCCCTGTCCAGTCCGCTGGCCATCTCCAGTCTACTTCTTTCTCTCTAGCTCTAGACTCTTCTAGATGCCCTGGCTGTTCTTGTTGTGGCCACATCTCGAGACCCCTGAGCAAGACCACCACAGAACCGATATCCGATGCAAAACACCCAGGGGTTTATTGATAACAAGCAAGCTTGGGCTAGGTCCACGTCCAACACTCAACACAGCGGGTGGAGGAGGACGGCCCTGAGCTCTCAGGGTGAGGGGTTTTTAAAGGGAAAAAACTGCAGATTGGTACAAACCTTGGCATCATATGATTGGGTGAGGGTGTGTAACCTTTGAATTTAATGGTTGAAGGTTACAGTCATCATTTGGGGCAGGCCTGGACAGGTCCCAAGCTCTGTCCTTGAGCTGCCATGGGGGCTGGCTGGCCTCACACGTTCACACTGACCCATGCCCGTAGCTCTAAGTTGGTGAGGGGTCCCAGACAGTAAACAACTGGCTGAACCTTGAGCAGTCAGAGTACGTGCAGAAAGGGAGCTACTGCAAGGACTATGTCTTTTGTTCATGGCCCTCCCAGAAACTGCTTGATTAAGTCTCAGGAGAGTGAAACTGAGGCCTGATCTCTGAGAGAAGACTGAGCGGCCTGTCATGGTGTCTGCCTGGTCCTTTCATTCTCTTTCTCTCCTATCTGCAATAAAAGTCTTAACCATATCCTGGGGCTGTCACGTCAGCAGTTATAATTACTCTGTCCCCTCAGATACAAGAATCGCCTGGAATTCCTGACCCTCCTGCCTTTGCCTTCCAAAGGATTACAGGTATATCCTACATGCTTGGGGCACAGGAGAGAGAAGCAGTCTAGGCTGTCTCAGAGGTGGGAAGTGAGAGCGTATAAAGGGATTATAGCAGAGAGCATGGAGATGACACTGGCCTTATCCAGGGACAAATTGAAGGGGTTGAAGGTGATACGGAGGAGGTGATAGGAAGGTAAGAGCACCTGGTGGTGGAGGCGAGAGGGAGAACGGGCTACCAATGATGCTGGCGCTGACCTGGACATGAACAGCACAGTGGAAGGGGTAACTGTGGGTTGGAAATGAGGTTTGGGAGTCAGCAGTTAAAGAAAGGGTACAGTGAGTGGGAAGTTCAGAGCATTAAACAGCTCTACACTAGTCTAGGATAGTCAAAAGAGACCCATGTTATGATACAGTGTGCAAGAGGCCTTGGCGGATGGGGCCAAGGTTCCCTGGTGGGTGAGGGAGACACACTGTGGGTGGGGGTTGGAGAGAGAGACAGATAGAAAGAAAGAGAGGGAGAGAGAGAAGGAGAGAGAGAGAGAAGGAGAGAGAGACAGATAGAGAGAGAGAGAGAGAGACAGATAGAAAGAGAAGGAGAGAGAGAGAAGGAGAGAGAGGAAGGCAGAGGTGCGTGAGGCGCCATGAAGAGAAAGAGGGAAAAGGAAGAAGAAAAAGGAGGGGGAGGATTTTTTTCTTACAGAGGCTTTTTATGTAAAAAGACATGGGGTGGTTCAAAATGCTAACACCTTACTGTATAGTTGGATAGCATGGCTGTTATTCTCTTTTTGTTATATTGCTCAAGGGAAGGAATGCGTAATAAATGCAATTTGCAAACCCTAAAGATGCTAGTCTCTGTTCTTAAAAAATTATTTATATTTATTTTATGTGTATTGGTGTTTTGCCAGTACTTATGACTGTGTGAGGGTGTCGGATGCCCTGGAAGTGGAGTTATAGACAGTTGTGAGTTGCTATATGGGTCCTGGGAATTGAACCCGGGTCCTCTGGAAGGGCAGCCAGTGGTCTTAACCACTGAGTCATCCAGCCCCCAGCTAGTCTTTGTTCTTAAAAGTTTTGTTTATTTATGTGTATGGGTGTTTTGTCTGCACATACCTCTGTGCACCATGTGCATGCCTGGTGCCCAAGAAGAGGGCAGTTCCAGATCCCGTGGACCAGGTAGAGATGGTTGTGAGCCACCACATGGGTGCTGGCAATTGAATCTGGGCAAGAACAGCTAGTGTTCTTAATCACGGAGTCATCTCTCCATTGGAACACAGAGTCAGGCATGTTTGAGTGGATCTGAGAGTCCTGTGGCCCTTGCAGTGGAAAGGGAAGGTGGAGGTTGGGGTCAGGCCCTTCCACGCCACCGCTTCCTGTTCTGCACGTTTTGAAGACTGAACTGAGTCCTGTAGTTGAAGAAACTCATTCACATTAAACAATCTCGCAGGAGTTTTACATATGGAAATCTAGAATGCTTTTTTGTTTATGTTCAACGGACAGTGTGGAAAAGACCAGACACAGTGGCTCAGACCTGTAATACCAGCAATTGGGAAGCTGAGGCAGGGGGATTGCCATAAGTTTTAGACCAACCTGAGCTACATATTGTGAATTAGGCTGGCCTCAGACTCCAGACAATCCTCCTGTCTTAGCCTCTTGGAGGAATTTCAGGTGTGTGGCTGTATGGCAGACTGTCCAAAAGACTAAACAGAAGAAAGTACATGCACATGCAGCATATAGGTGTGTGTATATATGTACACACACACACACACACACACACACACACACACACACATATTCCATAAACTGTAGGACTGCTGAACTACATCTTAAGCTTTTTTTCATCCAGATAAACCTCTCTGCCAACGCAGCAATCCAAATCAGACCAAATCAGACTGAATTCAAAAAAGCCCCGGTTTAATGGGTAAAGTTTTCCCGAGTGATTCTCCTCCGCTCCCCCAGAGAGGAGACAGGGACAAGAGACCAGAAAACCACGTGTCTGTTTTCTGGGATACAGCTTAAATACTCTGTGGGAGTGGTCTTGAACCTCTCTGGGGTTGGAGCTGTGTTTGACCGCTTTGAAGGGGCAGGTTTGGGGAAAGAGATGGGGGAGGGGAGTTGAGATGGATCTTCCACCAGAACATTCCAGAGTTTTTGAGTATATGGATGCCAGGGTGCCAGTGTTTGAGGTGGAGCTCCCACCCAAACATGAAGTATCCAACAAAGATTAAAACTAGCCTGTGAAGTCCTGGTTGCTGTGATATTTGGCTTGATGAAGTGTCTAGGTAATGCTGACAATAAGCCTTTAACATTGCATGGCCTCGCTTTGTTTTCTAAATCCTTGGAAAACGGTAGAACTGTTTCTTGAGACAAATTCCGACTTCACTGCCTTAGCTGTCGCTGACTGCTTCTGTCAAGGTCACCTTCTAATAAACAGGTCCTCGTGATGCAGTTTACAGTCGGAAGTCATGTAGCCCCAGGACCGGTTTGCTTCGAATTCTCATATGTTTTCTTCGGTTACTCAGAATATTTCCCAAGGAAACCTGCATTCCATTTAACTTTCCTTTCCTGGAACTTGCTGTTTTCTCTGCACTGTTCTGGATTTTTCTGGAGTGGAGAAGTTTTAGTAGAAGGCTGTGTTTAAGGTCAGAGGCTAAACAGGCTGGATCCAGAAGAAAGCCGTTGGCAAAATCCCAGCTTCTTGGTTAAGCAGACATTACTGGGTAGCTGTTGTGTGCTCACTGATGCTGGGGTGGAGCATGAAGAACTAATATCAAGGACCTGGTGACGAGATGAACACTCAGGTAGGCTGACTGTCGGCGGCATTAACCACCGAAATGACATCATCAGTCTAACCTGTTATGAAGTCAGTATTCTGGCTAGCTTTATCTGAAAAGAGAGCTAGAGTTATCTGAAAAGAGAGAACCTCAATTGAGAAAAGGCTTCCATAAGATCTGGCTGTAGTGATTCCAACCCTCCTCCATCAATCACTAATTAAGAAAATGCCCTACAGGCCTGCCTATAGCCCCATCTTATGGAGGCATTTTCTCAATGCAGGCTCCTTCCTCAGATGACTCCAGCTTGTGTCAAGTTGACACAAAACCAGCCAGTATAATGGAGGAGGTCCCGGTTCCTTGTGGGTGGTACTGGGCTGGTGGTCCTGGGTTCTATAAGAAAGCAGGCTGAGCAAGCCATGAGGAGCAAGCCAGTAAGCAGCACCCCTCCATGGCCTCTACATCAGCTCCTGCCTCCAGGTTCCTGCCCTGCTTGAGTTCCTGCCCTCACTGATTTTGATGGTGAACTGTGATGTGGAAGTGCAAGCTGAATACACCCTTTCCTCTCCAAGTTGCTTTGAGTCATGGTGGTTTTTTTTTTTAAAGATTTTATTTATTTATTATGTATACAGTGTATCCCTGCAGGCCAGAAGAGGGCACCAGATCTCATTACGGATGGTTGTGAGCCACCATGTGGTTGCTGGGAATTGAACTCAGGACCTTTGGAAGAGCAGCCAATACTCTTAACCGCTGAGCCATCTCTCCAGCCTGAGTCATGGTGTTTCATCACAGCAATAGTAACCCTAACTGAGACAGTCAGATTTGCTAACTCATCACATACATGGTCTAAGGTAGACCTTAGTTTTACCTGCATTTCTTAGTGTACAAACCATTTGGTGAGGCTTTCTTGAGGAGGAGACAATCTGACCTTATAAAAGTAGAGAAATGAGGGGCTGGAGAGATGGCTCAGCCGTTAAGAGCACTGGCTGCTCTTCCAGAGGACCCGGGTTCAATTCCTAGCACCCACATGGCAGCTCTCAAATGTCTGTAACTCCAGTTCTAGGCTACCTGACACCCTTATGCAGGCAAAATACCAATGCACATAAATTTTTAAAAAAAATGGAAAAGGAGTAGAGAAATGATAGAAGAAAAGGGAGAGATGATGGCATGGACAAGGCACTGAGCTCCCAGATGGATTTATGGGACTGTGGGTAAATCATGTATTTGAATCTCTTCCAGACAGGCCAGCCGTACCTCTGTCCTCTTCCATCTTAAAATTATATATATATTTGTATGTATACACACAGACACAGACACACACAGACACACACAGACACAGACACACACACACACACACACTCACAGTAGGGACTGAACCCAGAGCTTTGTGAATGCTAGACAATGCTCTACTACTGAGCTCCATCCCTCACCCCTAGACCTGTTGCTTTTAAATAGCAAATATGAAAGGGAATAGTTAAGGGACTTCTTCATCATCACCATCGTTTGTTTTTGATGCACTCTGAAGACCAGGCTAGCCTGGAACTCTCTATGTATCTCAGGCTGGCCTCAAACTTGCAGTGACCTTTCTGCTTCTGTTTCCCAAGTCCTATGGTTATTGGTGTGAGGTGTGAGCCACCAAGTCTGCGAAAGGCTTTACTTTTCGATGAAGCAGTTCCAAGCTCTCCAAAGGAAGGTCAGTTGCTTTCCCTTTCTGGTTAGATAAGGTCTCTGCTGTGCTGGAGCCTGGCAGGATGCCTGGGATAAAGGTCTGGGGCAAGCGTGGGGCACATTAGGAAAGCTGAAAGCCACAGGGAAGCTGATTTCAGCCCCCTTTCCGCTTTGCAGAGGAACTCCCCAGGGCTCACACCAGCAGTGACTCACACTCCCAGGCACCTCTGTGGACTCAGAGGCCCTACTGAGCTTTGGTAGGTCTTCCATTATAACCAGGACATCAGCAGCTCTGAGTTTTTCAGGAAACTCATTTGGATCACCGTCTCTCACTCATGGCCTGATGGGATGGTTTTCTGTGGTTCAGCGAAATGTCTCTTAGCTTTGAGAAGGCTAGCAGAGAGCAGGCTGGGGCAGCAGCAGCAGCCAGTCCGTAGTGATGAGACAGTACCCCACCCACCCCAGTAACCATAATACAACAATGAGGATGCCATTTGAGACTGAGCCTCATTGTACAGACAAGAGAACCCTGGATTCTTTTTACCCAGATCCACATTCCCACAACTTCACATGGTAGCACACGGGTCTATACAGAAACTTGATGCTTTCAAAAATCTACTGGATGTAGCTCATTGGCTGGGTACTTCCACAGCAACGGACATGTTGGTGGTTAGCTGCTAACCTAGAGAATTCAGTAATCTTATCTCCCATGTGCCCCCGCGCTACTGTTTGTCTTTTTCCTCTTTCCCATGTCATATTTTGTTTTTCTTTCTTGGAAGAAACAATAATATCCTCCCTGCAAAAGTTTGTCTTGTGTGTCTTGTCTTAGACTGGGTGGTCTAAACACAAAATTCTTATTTCTCCTATGTCGCTCTGGAGACTTGGAGTCCAAGATCAGAGTTCCAGCATCATTGGGTTCTCGATGAGGACCCACACCTTGGTTTACAGATAGCTACTCTCTCCTCGACAGAAGCAGAAAAAGCAAGTTCTCTCCCGTTAGTTCTGATGATTCAGTCATGAGGGCTCCACCTGTCTTAGTCCAACACTGCTGCTATAACAAAATAGCAGAGACTAATTATTTCACAGACAACACAAATTTATTTCTTAACATTAAAAGTCCAAGGACAAGGCACTGGCAGATTTCATCAGACTCTTCTCTGCTGCATCCAATGGAGGAGATGGTTGCTGAGTCTCCATGTACCAGAAAAGAAGGAAGGGCAACAGGAAGTAGCCCACATCTTTTGGCTTCTGTTAGAAGAGCTCTAATTTCATCCTGAGGGCAGAGCATTCAGGATCCTAATCACATCCCCAAATGCCCCACCTCCCTATCCCATCACACTGGGGCTGAGGACTTCAACACAGGAATTTGAGAGGGACACAGACATCTCACTCACAGCAGTCCTTTGGTCTGTGATGTCTCGGCCATTCCTCCCCAGCTGTGAGCACTCCCCATCACACTGGTTCACGCCCTCTCTGTTGGTCCTTCCTAAAAAGACCCCTAACTCATTGCTCCCCTCCTTACCCCTGGGGACTTTCACCCCCTGAGGACTTGGCGATTGCTGGTATGATGCTATCAGTGCTATGTTCTAATGCTTTTCTGTACCCCGATAATAGGGTACAGAATAATAATATACAGTAGGCCAGATCAAGCCGAATTAAAAAAGTGTAACAACTTTTATTTGAACAAAGCAACTCCCAGTTGGGTTCTCCAGTCCCAGAGATCGAGGCCTGAAAAGTCACACGCCGGAACTAAAGCAGGGAGCGTATATAGCTTGTAGGCGAGGGGTGAGGATGTGTCCACCACAAGCTGGGTCTGTGCTCGTAGCTAGCATGCACTCAGTTGGTGATTATTAAATGAATGAATAAATAAGTGAACAGAGTGAAAAATGAAATTGATTTTTTTTACAGCTCTATCTAAGATTCATGGCTCCACTAGGATGTTTCTGTTTCTTTTTTTTTTATTTTATAATTTAATTTAATTTTACATATCAGCCACGGATTCCCTTGTTCTCCCCCCCCCCTTTTCTGTTTCTATATGCCACTCTCCATACATTTTATTTTTCTTTTGCTGCTCTTTCATTTTCTTTTCTTTCTTTCTTTTTTTTCTTTGAGACAGGGTTTCTCTGTGTAGCTTTTGGAGCCTGTCCTGGATCTCTCTCTGTAGACCAGGCTGGCCTCGAACTCACAGAGATCAGCCTGCCTCTGCCTCCCGAGTGCTGGAATTAAAGGCGTGCGCCACTACAGCCCAGCCTGCTCTTTCATTTTCACTAAACCCCAAAGGACACAAGTCTCAAGACTTAGGGGTAGGGCTGAGGATGCAGGACAGTGGTCGAGTGCTGTCCTTGTGTGTACAAGGCCCTGGAGTCCAACTCAAGCACTGTGTAGAACAAACAGAAAGCGACAATCCCTGAGACCATACACCCATGGCTAGGAACCCAGTTCTACTCTCTGGAGCCAGGGATTGAGAGAGTCTAGATCCCCAAGGAGCTGAGTTTGTGAAGTGCAAATCAGATAAGATGAGAACTGGAAATACTATTGTGCTGGGCTATAGTGGCAGAGGGGCTGTCATAGCACGGGAAGGCCCTGGGTTCAACCCCCAGGACCAGAAAAGAGAAAAAAAAGCAGAAGTGCTACTGTCCTAGGTAGGAGAACATATGCTCCTCTAGGGGCTGACTACAGAGACACTACAGTGCAACGTGTGTTGTATTAATAAATTGTTCCGTGTTGCTTGAGCTCACCGAGAAGCTGGCTCTAGGAGTGTGGTTGTCCTTTACCTCTATTTTAGACCCTCAGATGTTTGTGTTGTCTGAGCATGGGCCACCCCCCAACTCCGTGACAGGGAAGAGAAAGCAGCCCAAGAATAGAAACGCTGTGTCCTTGGTAACAGTTGGGAGATGAACCACTTTCAACAGACGTGATTAGTGTTTATCTTATGATATAAAGATGTCTACAGTGGGCAAGAGAAGCCGTGGAAAGCTCATACACGGAGAGCAAGCTCAATCAGGAATTCCAACTGACTGCCTCAACTTCCCCAGACGGTTTCTGCTGGATGTTGTGAGTGCTCAGTTTGATGATACCCTCTCTCTGCTGTTACTTTGTTGTAGGGTCCGAGAAGATCCCAACCAACCCAAACACACAGGAGCTCATGCAGAGGAAGATCTTTTTTGAAAGGGCAGCTAAAACTGACCAGTCAGGCACAATGGTACAGTCCCCGGGGTCAGAATGTTACAGAGCTTTTAAGTCTGAAAACCACAAATATCTGTGCCAAGTTACAGTTATGTTTTCTCTACCACTCAGGATTCAGGGATAAGGGATTTTTCCTGGAAACATTTCTTTAGGGTACCCTTATCCTGTTCTCATTGGTTGGTTTGGCAGGGCAGCTTCCCTTCTCCCTCCTCCCCCCCCTTCATGTCTCAACTTGCCAACCAGGACATCAGTCACCCACATACATGTCTCTGCCAACTAGGATATCAGTTACCCAGGGAGGTCTTGGGAACTTAAACTTTATCTGACCCCTATTCAAGATGGAAGTTTATTTCAAAATGGCTTCAGTTTGGTTCCTTCTTACAATCTTACAACTTGTTCTTGGGAGCCGTGCCAGCCCGGACACTCTGTTCTGTCCAGGATTCTCTCTATTGGAAACTTCAGTTAGCTGCCTTAAAGGAACTTCTCCAACCTGTAGATGAATTTCTAAACAGTCTTATTAATGGAAAACAAGGAGCCAGATACAGGGGTGAAAACCTGAGAGAGATCAGAGGCGTAGGAACAGCCACATGCTAACCTCACCTCACCAACTCTGCAGCTTCCAAAAGTAAGCTACTTCCTGTCTACCCACACCTATATGCCTTGCTGTTCTGCCATCCGATTTGCTCTCTCTGTCCACCTACATCACTTCCTCTTCCTGCCCAGCTCTGTCACTTCCTGTCTGTCTGTACAAACCTCCAGACCTCCATGGTCAACTAGTGTTGGAATTTAAGGTGTGTGCCACCACTCCTGGCTCTGTTCCCAGTGTGGCCTTGAACTCACATAGATCCAGACAGATTCCTGCCTCCCAAGTGATAGGATTAAAGGTGTGTGCTAACATTGCATGACTTTTGTGTTTACTTACTATGGCTGGCTTTTTCCTCTGATCTCCAGGCAAGCTTTATTTATTAGAGCACAAATAAAACATCACCACACCAACCTGTTTCTGCTGGCTGCTTTGAATGCCTGATTTGATGATGTTTTATTCTCTGTCTCTTGCTATTTATTATCTCACTTTCATTTGCTATATACCTAATACACTCATTCATTCAAAACCCAAAGTATGGCTGTTAGGGGTTACTCTCTGGACTGTACAGACACAAAGTTGGAAGTTAGGCGGCTCACCTTCTTTCATGTTTCTTTTGGGGTGGTTTGCTCTTATGAGTCATGTCCAGTGACATGTTCGTCAGAACAATTAGTAAGGTCCAAAGTTGGAGACACTCAATGTGGTCATGGTCTGGTGGTGTTGTCACCCAAATAAAAAAGAATAGAAAACAGTTTTCAGCAGGACCTGCAGGATTTCCAGATGTTCTGTGGACTGTCATTTGTGAGCATTAAACATTCATACTATGTGTTTGATAGCGTCAGAGCTGGAAAAGCAATCTGCCTGTCCCTCCCAATTTTTCTTCTCTCTTAGCATAAATTAAAAAAAGTGTCACAGGGTAGTGATGACACATGCTTTTACTCCTAGCACTTGGGAGGTAGAGGTAGGCAGATCTCTGAGTTCAAGTCTAGCCTGGTCTACAGACTGAGTTCCAGGGCAGCCAGACTGTTATACAGAGAAATCCTGTCTTGAAAAACCAATACAACAAACAAACAAACAAACAAACAAAAACCACCACCACCAACAAAACAAAACAAAAACAAAAAAATGAACCCTATATAAAGACCAGTTTGTGAAATCCTCTTTAGCTTTTGGGTTGTTTGACTTGTGAAAAGAAGAGGCTCATTTGGACTTCAGGTCCTGGTGCCTGGAAGATGTTGGCAGAATTAGGAGGTGGCTCAGGGCACAGAGCAAGAGAGGGCGCACATCTGTCCTTGTTAGCTTTTATCTTTCAGTGAACTCTGATTACAGGAAATGTATTTGGGGAAAAGGTCATCCTGTTTATTTTTTCATAGACTTGACTTTTTTTATGCTTGAGAAATAGACAAGACCTGATCAATAAACTCCAGCCCGGGTCTTATCTCTTAGATAATCATGTGGAAGAGTAGCTATGGTATATGGGTACACACAGGTCTCTGCAGGATCTTTCCCAGACTGTTGGAAAATCCAAACCCGGGGCAGGGAGCTTCCGGTCCCACAGAGACCTCTGTCAACTCAAAACCTCTGTACGGTGGGTGTTTGAAGAATGAATCTGGGATTTATCTCCTCTGAGAGGAATGCATGTCAATGTGACTTGAGCCATCAAGTGAGCGATGACCTTGAGCTGGGGGATGACTCCTGGAAGAGAAACACCCACCACAGGCTGTTGGCAGCTCCAGCATGAACACAGCTTGGATTCTGCAGCTTGAGGCTGCCCCTGGGCTGAGGACTTTGCTAGTTTACCAGGATTTGCTGAGGTTCTTGAGGTTCTGACCTACTCAGAGCTCTCGCTGCTTGGGCTAGCTGAGTATGAGCTCTTTGTTTGTTTTTGCTTTTTGAGACAGGGTTTCTCTGTGTAGTCCCCAACTGTCCTAGAACCAGCTCTGTAGACCAGACTGGCCTCAAACTCACAGATTCACCTGCCTCTGCCTCCTCGAGTGCTGGGACTAAAGGCATGTGCCGCCACACCTGGCTTAAGCTCTTTAGTCTAAGTGAGTATTGGGGTGGATGTGTAATCTGTGGCTATGTATTTCTTGAAGAGATCCATAATGGTTTTATTTTGGTTTTGTTTTTTCCCCCTCTTTTTTTGTTGTTAAAGTTTTTTAGATTTTTAAAAAAAATTTTATGTGTATGATTGTTTTCCCTATATGTACATATGTGTACCACATGCATGCCTGGTGCCTGGGGAGGTCAGAAGAAGGCATTGGCTCCCCTGGAACTGGAGTTATGGGTAGATGAGCTACCATGTGGGTGCTGGAAATTGAAGCCAGGCCATCCACAAGAACAGCAAGTGCCCCTAACTGCTGAGCCACCTTTTAGCCTACTAGGACAGCCATAAGAAACTCTGAGCACAGTCCTTTTTCCCCATACCTGTAGTGATTTTATGTTCTTACAGTTTTGTTAGGGTATAATTAATGTGTCGAAATCGTCCATGCGGAAGGTATATAGTATTTTGTTGTTGTTATGAGACAGAATCTCACTATATTACCTAGTCTTGAATTCACTATCATCCTGGCTCAGCCTCCCAAGTGTTAGGATCACAGGTGTGTGCCACCTCATAGCCTGGGTACAAGGTGTAATGATACAGTGCTCGAGAGGCCTTGGCAGGTTTGAGCCAAGGTGCCCTGCAGTGGGTGATGTTGGTTAAATTGGCGCTGCTCCTTGTTGGAGGAGAGTGCTGATAGGAAGAATCACAGCCATGGTTATCTTTTTAGAGCTTTATTGGGAGAGAAGGAGGGAGAGAGGGAGAGGGAAAAAGAGAGAAAGAGGGAGAGGACAGACAGAAGGAGAAAGTGGAAAGAGAGCAGAAAGAGAAGAAGGGGGGGAGAGAGAGGGAGAGAAGAAGGAAGGGCGCACAGAGGGCCCACCCACTTTTTAGGCTGGGACACCGTTGCAGGCTGATGATGTAATTAAGGACCGAATCCTTACATCCCAGACTTTCGCTTATTATAAAAAAAAAAAAAAAAAAAAAAAAGCAGGTTGATGGGAATAGGGGCGTTGCTCCTCTCAAAAACTGCTTCCAGCTGACTTTTGGATGTCGGTTGGCTCTTGGGGGAATAGAGAAGGGAAGTTTTCCGAGGTAGACAGGCATTGTGGGATGTTGTCTGTCATCCATTTGCTCTGGAGATGTGTATTCCTCTTGGCTGTGGCTGGGAACTTTCTGTTTGACAAGATGTGGGATGATCTCCAGACTCCAGTTCTGTGGTGGTGGTCCTGTACCATTGGCTGAACAGTGAGTTAGAACAGGGAACTGGGAAGAGAAAAGCTTGTGGTGCATGAGAATTTATTTTTTTGGAGACAAGGCAAAGGTCAGGGCCGTGTCTGTATGGACGTGAGAAACACAGGCAGTGGATCTGGAGTGAAGCAATGAGCTCTTATTTTAGGTGGAAATCTTTTTTTTATTAAGTAACTCTGAAGGTGCAATTAAATCTGGTGAGGTGGTAAGGCTGTCCTCTGTACCCGACAATAAAGGAGAGGTGACATCCCAAAACTCCCAGGACTGAGTCAGTGGCTCTGGTGTCCAGAAGGAAAGAAACAGATCGCTTCCCTGCTGTGTTCTAAGTACCCTGCCATGTCTGTAGCCAAGCCTAGGTCGGCTGGAGGTCTTAGCTTGATGAACCCATGCATCTTGGTACCTGGGGGCAGGCAGCTGACTCTTTGTCTTTCTAGGCAACACTTTTAACAAGGCTGTTGATGGCCTGGCAGTGCATTTGCTAGGCTGTGGCCTTTTTCTCACTTAAAACAGGGACCCAACAGCTTTCGGGAGTCAGCGAGTGCCAGCACTCGGCAATTTTGTTTTCGGGCTTTTATCTCTTCCCTGGCACACCTTAAATGCCACAGATGACTCTTTTGCCTGTGGGGTTGAAAGACCCTAACCCTTCAGGCTAACACCCCCAAGTCCCAGGAAATGAGAAACTAAAAATCTAGTTCCAAGGGCAAGCTGACTCAATCATTATTCAACCACCCCTGTAACAATGTAACAATGTAAAAAGATTTCTGTTAAGAGATGTGCTCAACTGTGACTGGGATAGTTGCAGGTGTTCCAGGAAGGACCACTGTGACCTTTGTGTAAACTCCACTCCCGCCCTGATACCCCCCTTGAGGTTTCAGGAAGAATGTACATGTGGACGTGACTGTACCCACTCTGTGATCAGACCATGATCTTGTGAAACGAAATTGTATGGGAATTGTAATCTTATGGCTTTTGTGGATTTTTCCTTTAAAAGCACCCATGTGGCTCTAGTAAGATGTGACTCTTGCTCTCAGGATAAGAGTAGCCCGTCTGTACAGTCGCTTCAATAAAAACCTCATACTGTTGCATCAACTGGACCGGAGTCTGGCTTTTTGGGGGGCCCCCTCGAGAAGGTAGTACCCTGGGTCTGGGTTCTATCAGGGTCAGAAGCCTTGCTCTCCAGATGCTTAAGTTTTAGTTGGGGAGGTCTGGGGAACAAGAGACAGTCCTGAATTTTTTCCTGATGATTGATGGCTTAAGGACAGCTTTTGGAAGATCTGCCAGGAGGCAGACTATAAACCGATCCTTTTGAAACGACTTGCCTGAGTCTATAAGCTGATTTTTTGGCTTAAGAGCCATCCTGACTACTGTAAACTTATTTGTATGGATCTTAGCTGCTTCCAGACCCCTCTGTGCTTCTCAAGGCAGTTTGAGAATGGGTGGGTGGAGTTAAGGTGAGTTAGGGTGAGAGTGTAGAAATCGCCCAAGCCCGCCCATTTGAGCCCGCCCACTGCCGGCGGAAGTCAGACAGAAAAGGTTGCACGTGGCAGACGAAGAAGTGGGGAAGGAGAAGGGTTTAGAACTTTAGCAGAAAGCTTGGAGATAAAGTAACTCTTATTTGTCCATTCGCTGGCAGAAGTTCCCGTGACGCTGTTATGCGGCCAGGTTTACCGGTGCCTGCCCCTATCTGCCAGTGTAGGTGGCAAATGTATCTGCCCCTTTGTCCCATGGCTATAGCTGAGAGAAAAATAAAAAATTAAAATAACAAACTGGGATCAGACTTACAAACTCGGGCCTCCCCGAGAGTGGAGAGAGATCTATGAATCAGCTCAAGTCACGAGTCCTCTTCGTCAAGGGATCGTGAGGGCTGAGGCTGTACTGTAGTTGGTCCACCATTGAACCCTAGACACCATTTACCCCCTCATCAGGAGCGAAAATGTGCCTGCCGTTGCCAGCACAGTCCGAGGACAACCCCCGGGATGTCCGTCGCAAAGAATATAACTCAGACTTCAGCCTCGAGAACAGCAGACTCACTGCGGTGACGGTAGCGGTAGCTGTGTGTGGGTCCAGCGGAGGGATGCGCCTGCACTCACAGTCTCGAGGTCTCGCTGGATGGGGGAGGAGGCAGCAGGCAGCAGCAGCTACAGCAGGTTCTCGGTGCTCGGTGGTGTATCTGAGTCATGGCAGAGTCATGCCGTTGGCAGAGGAGAGTGCTGATCGGAAGAATTACAGCCATGATTACCTTTTTAGAGCTTTATTGGGAGAGAAGCGGGGAGAGGGAGAGAGAGAGGCAGAGGACAGACGGAAGGAGAGAGGGCGCACAGAGGGCCCACCCGCTTTTTAGGCTGGGATGCCGTTGCAGGCTGATGATGTAATCAAGGACCGAATCCTTACAGGTGAGGCATGCCATGCAGACAAGGTGAGCACTGGCGTGGCGCGGTGGGAAGTCACTCATACCATGCAGACTCGCATCCACGGTGGGAAGTCACTCATACCATGCAGACTCGCATCCGCGTGGAAAGTTTTATTGGGGGGAGGGGGAGAGAATAGAGGGATGGAGAGAGGGAGAGAGAAAAGGAGAGAAAGGAAAGCAGACATGAGGTGCACACAGCCTCGTGAAGAGAGGGGAAGGGGAAGATGGAGGAGAGGGAGGTTTTTTTCTCCTTTTAAAGGGGCCTTTGTGTCAGGATGCAGGGTGGGTCCCCAAGGGGCGGGCCAGAATGCCAACACAAGGTACATGGGTTTGAAAAAAACGCGTGTGCCTAATGTACACATCATTGCTGCAATGAAGGTAACAGGCCAGCTTCACCACTGCTTCTCTTTTTGCTGTGATTCTTTTGTGTCTCCTGTGGTGTGTGAGTTAAGAACTCTGCTTCTGTGAGCTCTATCTTCTTAGCAAAATCTTTTCTTTCTTTTTGTTTGTTTGTTTGTTGTTGTTTTTTGAGACAGGCTCTTTGTGTAGCCCTGGCTGTTCTGGAACTCACTTTGTAGAACAGGCTGGCTTATAATTACCTCTGCTCCCCGATGCAGCAGGGATTAAAGGGATGCACCACCCGACCTGACTTTAGCAACATCTCAAGTGGACAACTGTAAACGGAGGCTTTTCTCTGTCCCACCCCGTCCCATAGCCATTTCCAAATAATCAGTTATGCAGGAAGTGAGAGGACGAACAGCACTGGCTGGTTGGTCAGCGGAAAAGTCACGGGCCATGGCTACTACAGTCAGAATGGGCTTTATTTAGAAAGAAGGGGGGATAGGAGGGAGAGGCCAGGCCTGGCAGGGGAGGGTGGCGGAGGCAGAGCAGACAGCAGAGAGGAAACAGAAGGAGAGGGTGGGCGTCCGCGTCCGCTTTTTAAGGCGGGGACGCAGTTGCTGGCACCCCTGATGATGTAAGACTTTAGACCCGGAAGAGTGGGAGCAGGATCCTAACCGAAAGTCCCCAGAAAGCGGATGAGAATTATTAATTATGGGATTATGTGGAGGAGAGCAGCTCTCTAACACAGGATAAGGCAAATCGGTCGCCGAGTCCAGGAAGGCTGAGAGCCGGTCCCACTCAGGCTGTTTTCTGCTGCCTGGGTCAGTCTCCACCGCCCAAGAACGTGAGAAAGCAAAGGGTTCCCGAGTTCGTGCTCTTCAGGTTTTAAGCTAAGTCAAGGGGCCACGCCCTAGGAGCTGGTGCCCCAAGGTCGTAGGTGGAACGAGTGCCCACTACAGACAACAGACTGTGTTTTGTTTTTGTTTGAGTCGGGGCCTCGGGTAGTTCAGGCTAGCCTTGGACTCTATGCTGCCCAGGCTGACCCGAACACCCAGTGCCGACCCAAGGGCTAGGATTTTAGGCAGCCACCACCAGGCCCGATTTGTGCAGACCCCGACGGGGAACTCAGGCCTTGTGCCCACTAGCCAGGAACGCACTCTGCCAACTGAGCTTAATTCGCGGCTTCAACCTTTTTGTTTGTTTGTTTTGAGATAAGCTCTCGACATTACAGCCCAAGCTGGCTGAGGCCTCACTTTTTAGCCCTGGCTGGCCCCAGATTCATGGTAATCCCCCTGTTTCAGCTCCCCAAGTACTGAGAGGAGAGGCATTGTTATACACTGTTACACCCCATGAGCTTCTGTCCCTGCTTTTGCAAGTTTGGTTATTTTTGATGCCCCCTGCAAGGCCTCATCCACTATTGGTCTTTCTGGACCTGATCATTTCACTTAGCATCTAGTCTCTCCGATCCACCCCTATGGCTGTAAATCATCCCTAACAATTCCACGTGGAATGTGTTGATTCTGTGACTGTTCATGCGCACACGAGCAGTGATAAAGTATGATTCACTGTGTGTGTGACTCAGGTCCTCACATTCTTGCGGCGTGAAGCAGTGTTCACCAGGCCACTGGAGCAGGAAAGGAGGTGCATTCCGATAGAAGCCACTACTCCCTTTCAGGGCTGTCTCCCTAGCTTGGGCACTGACATGAGAAGGCAGGCCCTCCTGGTGCTCCTTATCAAACCAAGTGATTTTCTGAAATGTAATTGTATTCATTTATTTTTCTCTCTTGCCTATTTTTAGGACTGTAATTTAACTACAACATTTTCTCCCTTTCCTTCCTCTAAACCCTCCCATGGGCCCCTCCCCACCCTCCTTCAAATTCATGGTTTTTTAAATTAATTGTTATTGCATGCATGTATGTATGTATTTGAACAGGCATATGTATTCCTTAGTATAACTTGATGAGTCCGTATAATGTTACTTGTCTGTATTCAGGGCTGAGTGCTTGGCAGTGGACAACCAGCTGGTGTGTCCTTCCGTGGGGAAGAGCACTCAGCTCCCAGTTTTCTTCAGTTGGCTATAGCTCCTGGTGCAGGGCGGAGGCCTCGTGGGCTTTTCTTCATCCAGTTTGGCACGTCCACCGGTGCCATCTTTGTTCAGCTCACCTTTGGGCCGTCATGTTGGTGAGACTTTATGAATGTAGCATCTGACGTTCATCGTCAGGTTGTTAGTTGTTGTTAGGAGACACAGTCTCGCGGCAAACTCCGATCCTCTGGCCTCACATTCTTTCTGCCCCCTTTTCCTCAATGTTCCCTGAGCCTCAGGTTCAGGAGTGTTTTGTAGATGTATCTCAAGGCACTGGGCTCCACAACTCTGTGTTTTGATTGGTTGTGGCGTTCTGTAGTGGTCTCTGTGTTATTATTCCTATCTGCTTCTGAAGTCACATGATCGAGCAGGCACTGACAGCAGTCAGGCAAAATGCTTAGTCACTCCAAGGCCTTGTGTCCTACATGATCCGTGTGCAGCATGGTCATGTAATCTGTGTGCATGCGTGGCATAGCCATGTAAGCCCCTATATGCATGCACAAGGTGACCTATAAAGGCAGACTCCACCTGCTCCCTGCTCTCCACATGTTTCCCTCTGGTAGATCTACTCACGCCCTTTTGTAATAAAATTCTTATAGTGGGTTCTGTTGTACTGTGGGAGGCCCCAAAACAGCTGGACTACACAGCTGCCATGACAGGCTTAGAGGCCCAGACACAGCTTCTGGCCGGCAACACCTGGACCCAAGAAAAGCCATAAACTGAATCTAAGAGGAAATACCTGGCATTCCAAACATTCCCTATACCCCTAGACAAATGTCAACCAATGTTGCGGTAACGCCCGCGTTACCGATAACCGTTCACCATGCCTGAGCGAAGGGCTGCGGATTAAAAATAGAGACAAAAGACAGCGGGTCATCCGTACGATTGGATGTCGAATGCCGTTTATTGAAAGAGGGAAGAAACCTTAAATACGTACAGGCTTACAGCACAAATGGAGGAACCCCCGGAGGGCAGAAGTTCGCTGTCAATGGTCCACATTCCAGACTCAATGTTCTATATTCTTGCATCTAAGTAGTTAACTGCCCAAAATGCAGGATACACAACAAGGAACTTCCCTTAAGCATTCAGAAGGGTGGATACCGGCAGGGAATCCGAATAGGGAGGACACAAGGAACTTCCCTTAAGCATTCAGAAGGGTGGATACCGGTAGGGAATCCGAATAGGGAGGACATCTGATCAAGGTCAAGCAAGCAAGGCTGCAGCCACTCCCAGTCGGGGGCTGGGGGCCAGGGCCCATGGCGCCCACAAACCAATCATCCTGAACCCTGGAAATCTCCTCACCCCAACCTCTGCTATGATAAAAACCCCACCCCACCTGAGCTCAGGGCTCTCAGCTCTCACTGCAGACAAAGACCAAGCCCCGAGCTTGAAATTAAAGGCTCTTTGCTTTACATTCGGGATTCGGTCTCCTTGTTGGTCTTTTAGGGGACCCCAAGATCTGGGCATAACAGTACCTTGTGTTTTCTCACCCCTGGTAAATAACCTCGGTTAAATAAGTAACACTCTTGTCTGTTGCAAAGAGAAGTTTCCTTGATGAGGGATGAGGACTACTTTATCTATGGGTCTAAGAACAAATGTTTATAGACTGTTGTTAGAGATTATGCTGGTTTAGGAAATTAATGGTTATAGGTTCTCCTCCAATAACTATGACTTCAACAACACTGAGCAGTTATCTAGGTCTTCAGTACCAGGCATCGTTTCTCTCTTATTGAGGGGAAAGTTAAAACAAAACAAAACAACTCAAGTGTGAAAGAAGTAGATGGAGTGGGTAGTGACTCCTGGGATGGAATGAATAGCGTGGGCTTTGCTGCTGGTTATTCTTAGGGAAGTGATCAATTTGTGAGATTGCTTTATTAGCTTCACATCCGTAGCGTTATCAGTAGGGAAAGCGACACATTTACAAAGCCTGGGAAGTGGAGGAGGCAACAAGAGAGGTGCGCGTCCCGCCATTTGTCTGGCTTTGGCACGGCGCTCAGCACGCAGCAAACGAGGTTATTCGTAGCGTTTTAGAATCTTACTCCAGACTGATCCATGGGCGGCTGACCCTGCAGAAATGGAAGCCAAGAACGTTGAAAGCACAAATACTGAAGGCCGAGTGTGGATGTAAACCCTTCCCCACACACTCCCTCTGATGTCCCCAGCAGTTGACTTCTGTATCACTTTGCAGAAGCTCCCTCACACTTAGCTGCCGAGGGGCAGGGGCAGGGAGAGAGCACCTAGTGTTTGTTGTTGGTTCTCTAATGGAGACTTGGCAGAGCAGGGAAAGGTTAGGGATAAACTGGTTTACCCACAAGTTGGAGGAGTCACCCCCAATCAGACCCAGGAAAGGAGCAAACAGCTAGCTAGTTGTTTCCTGCTGTGGCATTTATATGTAAAGTAGATGCATCTGGCAGGGTGGTGGTACACGCCTTTAATTCCAGCACTCGGGAGGCAGAGCCAGGAGGATCTCTGTGAGTTAGAGGCCAGCCTGGTCTACAGAGCGAGATCCAGGACAGGCACCAAAACTACACAGAGAAACCCTGTCTTGGAAAACAAACAAACAAACAGCAACAACAAAAAAAAGGAGATTCTTCCAGGTCTCAGGGGTTCCCCCTCAAATTATATCCACACACAAGGAAGGGCCAGTTTGTAAGCCTACAAAGTGATACAGAAGACAGTGCATTGTCTGGTCATCAACCCTGCCATACAAGATAGATGTTGGGGTGTTCCCTGGCGCCATGCCACGATTCCAGTTACAGCCGAGGTGATTTTGTCCTGTTGCTGTTGGCCAGCCCTTCTGGATCAGTCAACCACAGGCCCCTGCTCTGGGGCCCCCACCATGGTGGTGACTCCGTGTTTGGTCTCTTGATGATTTCTGCTTTTACAGATCAAACACCTAGAATTGTCTCTCGAGAGGTACCCCTTCCCCGACAGAGCCGTCCTCAGCTCCCTGTTAGTGGCTTCCTTGGTCACTAAGTGACCGGTCTGGTGGATCATGTCTAAACATTCTTGGTCACTAGTAGAGGGGACCTAGGATGACGACATAGGTTTCCAGAGGAGCCAAGGTGAGTGACCCTGGATGCCCAACTCTCAGCCATCTGTTGATCAGTGAGTTTTATTTAGCTGCTTCACTATTTACAAAGAATTATTTGGGGCTAGAAAGACCACTCAGCAGTTAAGAGCACTGGCTGCTCTTCTAGAGGACCTGCATTCAATTCCCAGCAACCACATAGCAGCTCACAACTGTCCATCAGTCCAGTTTCAGAGGATCCAACACCCTCACACAGAAATACAGACAGGCAAAACACCATCGAAAGAAATAAAAATTAAAACACTTATTTAAAAAAGAGTTGTTCGTCTTTCTAACTTTATGCCTTCGTATTAAAGTCCTCAGCTTTCCAGAGTGCCAGAAACCAGAACAAATAAAGCCACTGCCACCCAAATCCTCCACATTTTCATTGCCCTGACTGTATTCCAGTCATTTTTGTTAATGTTACCATTGTTTTTAAAAACCGAGCCGACTCCAGGCATGGTGGTCCACGACTGTGACCCTGGCCTTCAGAAAGCTGAGGTAGGAGGGTCGCCATGAGTTTGAGGTCTGCCTACACTACAGAATGAGACTATGCCACGATAAATAAATATTAATATAAAATAAAAATTGAAGTGAAATTTGTATTCAATAAAATTAACTGAGATTTTTACATACTGTGTGTTTTCTTGCGTGTGTGTCTGTATACCATGTGCATGCTTGACGCCTGCAGAGGTCAGAAGGGGGCGTTGGACCCCCTGTGACTGGAGTTACAGATGGTTATGAACTGTTGTGTGGTTGCTGGAAATCGAACCCAGGCCCGCTGGAAGAGCAGCCAGTGTTCTTAACTGCTGAATCATCTCTCCAGCCCCTTAAAATTAACTTTTTTTTCTTGTGAATAAGATCTTGATTTTTAGCTGAGACTGGCCTCAGTTACTGTAAACTGTTGTACCCAGAGTCCCCCAAAGACCACCAAGAGACCGAATCCTTTGTAAAAGCAAAGAGTCTCTGTACTATTACAAGTTAACTTGGTCCTCTCTGTCTGACGCAGCAGCAGAGCAGGAGAAACCTGAGTAGCAATGGGTCAGGGTTTTTAAAGCAAACGGGGGATTGGGGTCTACAGACTGCATAGGAACAGACTCAGGATTGGTTTATGCGAGTGGCAATCATGTTAGTAACTTTTAATTGGCTAGGGTGAGTTGGGGGTTACAGTTATCATTTGGGGGCAGGCCTGGACAAGTCCCAGGCTCTGTCCTTGAGCTGCCATGGAGGTTGGCTGGCCTAGCACGTACTGACTGTGGGGGCTGCTCAGCGGCCCAGGCTCTGTCCTTGACCCATGCATGCAGCTCTAAGTTGGTGAGGGGTCCCAGACAGTAAACAACTGACTGAACCTTGAGCAGTCAGAGTACACGCAGAAAGGGAGCTACTGCCAGGACTATGTCTTTTGTTCATGGCCCTCCCAGAAACTGCTTGCTCAAGTCTCAGGAAACTGAAACTGAGGCCTGATCTCTGAGAGAAGACTAAACAGCCTGTCATGGCATCTGCTTGGTCCTTTCATAAACTTCCTGCCTCAGATCCCCAGTGTAAGCATTCGGTCCTTAATTATGTCATCAGCCTTCGAGGGTGTCCCAGCCTAAAAAGCGGGTGGGCCCTCTGTACGCTCTCTGTCTCCTCTCCTTTTCCACTCCTTCCTCCTGTCGGCCCCTCTCTCTCCCTCTCTCTTTCTCCTCCCCCCCCCCTTCTCTCCCAATAAAGCTCTAAAAGGTAACTATGGCTGTGATTCTTTCAGTCACCACGCTCCTCAGCCAGCATCGGCGGTTACCAGACACGAGCAGCAGCACTGTAGCATAAGCAACACCCAGTGCTCAGACTACAGATTTCTACACCATGCCTGGCTAAAACTTCAGCCATTTTGAAATACACACTTTGGCGGCATTTAGTGCATTCCTGTAGTGCAGCGAGCATCTCTCACTGGGCAAATGCCAGGGAACGGTGGGGATTAATTACTTCGTTTTCCAATGGAAAAGATCATGTGCCAGACCGATCCCTGGAGCCTCCAACGGACCTTCTTTATGGATTTAAGAGAAGCATGCCTTTCTGAGTAAAATGCATCTGGGCCACTCTCCCCAGGTCTCCGAACCTCCCCACACCCCCGAGCCTGCAGCGGGACAGTTGGAGTTACACTCACCAGAAAGCAAACCAGAGTCAGCCCAGGTCACGGGTGATTGGGAGCGTCATGACCATAGATACACTCTCTCTGGGGTCACCAATTGGAGAAGGAATTTTCCAATTACAGCTCTTGGACCACTGTGACTCAACTGTGACAACATTTTCTCTCTTTCTGTGTTTTCTTCTTTTTTTAATTTTTGAGATTATAATATTACAACATTTCTCCTTTCCCTCTCCTCCCTCTAAACCCTCCCATATACCTCTCTCTACCCTCCTTCAAATTCATGGCTTCCCCCCAACAATTGTTATTGCATGCATAGATGTGTATGTATGTATGTATATGTATATATGTATATATATATATATATATATATATATATATATATATATATATTCTTAAACATAACCTGTTGAGTCCGTATACTGCTACTTGTATGTATGTTTTTAGGACTGACCATTTGGCTCTGGACAACCATTTGGTGTGCTCTTCTATGGTGGTATTCTATTTGTACTGAAATGTGATTTTAATTGTATGTTAATAAATAAAGTTGCCCGGGGGTCAGAGCTATTAGAGCCATAGAAAGAGCGTGGCAGTGGTGGCGCACGCCTTTAATCCCATAGATCTCTGTGTGTTCAGGGATACAGCCAGCATTGGAGACATATGCCTTTAAGACCTGAAGGGCTGTACTTACAGGCAGTGACGAGGCAGTCATGTGTTTGAGTTTACAACCAATGAGAAGGCAGAACAGAAAGACTATTTAAAGACATACACACAGGAAATAGGTCTCTTTCGGGGAGCTAGGACCACCGCAGGAGGAAGGGTGAGATTTTAGCTCTGAGCTCTGACCTCTCGGCTTTCTCTTTTACGTTGGTTCTGTGTTCCTTATTTAATAAGACGGTTGGTTACGTCTATACTCTTCCTTGGGGGAAGACCATTTCTCCGGCTCCCAGGTTTCCTCAGTTGCCTGTAGCTCTTGGTGTCCGGTGGAGGCCTCGTGGGCTTTTCTTCATTCAGTTTGGCATGTCCTTGTTCGGCTCACATTTGGGCAGTCATGTTGGTGAGACTTTATGGATGTAGCTTCTGGTGTTACTAGGAGACACAGTCTCGCAGCAAACTCCCTGATCCTCTGGCTCTTACGTCTTTCTGCCTCTCTTCCTCAATATTCTCCAATCTTTGGGTGCAGGAGCATTTTGTAGATGTATCTCAAGGGACTGGGCGCCACAACTCTGCATTCTGATTGGTTGTGCGTTTCTGTAGTGGTCTCTGTCTGTTGCAAAGAGAAATTTCTTTGATGAAGGATAAAGACTACACTTAGCAGACTAAAGACTCTGAAGGAGGATGTGGGAAGTCCGTATGTGAGGTGGGGTGGTGGAGGCTTCACAAAATTTTTTAAAGACGGGGTATAGCCAGGTGTAGGGTCACATGCATTTAATCCCAGTACTTGGGAAACAGAGGCATACAGATTTCTGTCTGTTTGAGGCCAGTTTGGTCTACATAGAGAGTTCCCAGACAGCCAGAACTACATAGAGAGACCCTGTCCAAGATAAATAAATAAATAAATAAATAAATAAATAAATAAATAAATAAATAATAAATAAAGCAGAAACCAAAACCAAACCAGGATATGTACCTAGCTCAGGTTGCCTTGGAGTTCACAAGTCCTACCTCAGCTCTCTCAGTGCTGTGGTTACAGGCATGCACCATCATACCCACTTCTTAGCATGTTTTATTTGCAATCTTCTGCACTTTTCCTCGGTACCTTCCTGGAGTCATCCCAGGGGTCCCAACAGCAGTCTCATGAAGCAGGCAGGCAGGTGTTGCTATTTGATGAGAAACAGGCTCTGGGAGCCTTGGCCTGACAGCTGCCACTCTCTTTCTCTTCCCCTTTGGTAACTCTTTAGAGATGAGAAGGAGGGCTGCATTTGCTTCAGGAGAGCTCAGAAAGACTGTGCCTTTTCTTTTTGTCTTCAAAATTTCGGTGCTGGAGATTCCTCATAGAGCTTCAAACATCTTAAGCACAACAATCTCTTCCATTGAGACACACACACACCTCACCTAAGCACACTCTCTACCACTGAGACACACACACACACACACACACACACACACACACACACACACACACATACACTCGCACGTAGAACCTAAGCACACTCCCTACCACTGAGACATACACACACCCTGCCACAGAAAGAGTATGGTTAAGTGGGACTTTTATAAACAAAAGTTTTCAAACTGGATTTTCATTTTGGTGAGCTGTGAACAGTGTGAACAAAAGAAATGAAACAAGACGAGATAATAAATGCAGTCACAATAAGAAATTCATCTGAAATTCTTGCCACAGCAGTGTGTGTGTGTGTGTGTATGTGTGTGTGTTCAAGAGCTCAGACATGACACCGTGGTATTTCCTAGTACAGATTACAGTTTAACCAGCTTAAAACCAGGGACATAAATGGCTAATGCCCTATCCAAACAGCCTGCCTGCTGCCTCAGATTGCTCCCCCAACCCTCACACAGTTCAGAATAGGAAAGCTGTAGGTGTGATGAGCATCATGCTAAACTCATGCTCTTGTCTTTGGTTATTTTGTGGATTTTGTTACTAATTTTTTTTCTAAATTTATTTTTGTTTTCATAATGATTATCATTTTTCAGACAAGCCTCACTATGTAGCCAAGGCTGGCCTTGAACTCTCAATCTTTCCCTCTCATCCCTTCAAGGGCTGAGAGTACAATCACTTATCACTACATTGGCTCCATGATCACCACCAGAGGCAAAAACTGAATGACTACACTCCTTGTTTCCGGATATTTGTTTAACTATGTAAAGATGTGTTGCATATAACTATGTAAAATGTGTTGCATTTGTTTGACTATGTAAAATGTGTTGCTGTTTTACCTTGACTGCCGAAGACACCTGATTGGTCTAGTAAAAAGTTGAATGACCAGTAGTGAGGGAAGAGGTATAGATGAGCCTTCCCTGCAGGAATAGTATACAGGAGGAGGAATTTAGGCTTGAGGGAGAGAAAGAAAAAGAGACACCAGGGGCCAGACTTGAACGTTGCAGGAAGTTTCTTCGAAGCCACAGTCCAGGATGCTGACCTCCCTTACGTGAGGGACCTAGGCTGCAGAAAACACCTGAGATTACCACCCAGAGCCATGGGCTTAGTTCAGTTCATGCTCCTGCTTCTCAGCAGCACAGTCTCTGATCACTTCAAGTTCCCCAGTTCTTTTTCATGGAAAAAGCCCTTTATCCCATTGGCTGGAGGCTGCAATTTGCCTTTAAACGTTGTTCCAGATTGACAGATCTCATGATTTGCTGCTGGCAGTACTTACACAAAGGCAACCCAGAAAATTAGAGGATAACATATTCAGCCAAGCAATAGGCTTTAAAAAAATTATGTGTATGTGTCTTGCCTGCGTGGATGCCTGTGTATCATGTGTATGCAGTGCTTGTGGGAGCCAGAAGAGGGCGCTGGGTCTCCTGGAGCCCTCACTGGACTACAGTCCACAAAGGTAGAGAGACTGGCTGAATCTTCATCTAAATCATTCCCTCTCACTGATACAGTGAAGCCCTGTCTTCCAGGATCATGTACTCAAGCAAGTACTAGCAAGTACTTGGGACTAGCTCTTGCCGACAGACTGTGACCAGAGGTGGAGAAATATGAAGCATGCTTTCTCCATTCTCTCCTGCCCACCCCTGTGGATACCGTGTACGAAGATGTGTTGCAGAAAGATGCATCTTGGTGCCTGAGTGCCACAAGGGACATGGGCACAGTCAACACCTCAGTGCCCTTCTGGATGGCACCTGGGATGTGGTCTGGGTGGTTTATGAGGGATCAGACAGGCCGGGGCTCAGTGAACCTCCTGACTGCGTTTGAAACAGGGTCCTGGAGTTTCTCAGGCCTTGGGAGGCCAGGGAGCCTGGGCAGTTGCTATAGCCAGTCAAAAGGCCTTTGGCAGCATCAGGTATTTTTGTTTGGGGGCTTTTCCATCTCTCCCATGGTACACCTTAAGGACCATTGTTTTCCCTTGCGTGGCTTACGTCATGTGGTCACTTTTATCAAGATGGGATTGAGGTCACATGGCCAAGACCATCCTTTCCAAGGCTAGCAAAGATGGCTGTCAGCCCCGTGGCCACCTCCATCCCAGGGGGGACAGCAGCTGAGGTGGCAGCCAGCCCCAAGTTTCCTTTAGGTGTACCTGTGTCTAGACTTATAACTGCCCTTCCTAGTGCCATGAGTTTTAAATTAACCCTTTCGTTACAGGTTTTACAGGGTGTTAATCAGACCCAGTATGCTTATAAATCCTGAGGTACAGAAAGCTTACACAATGGTTTTACAAATCTTGAGATAAGATTTATACCTTAGCAACATTTTCAGAGTTGAATCAAAACCAAAAGGGTATGAGAAGAGTAGTCATAGTCCCCACTGAAAATAGTCTGTCCCTTGATTTTGTTTGTTCTCTTTTCTCTGGTCCTCAGCAGGTGGCTGGCCAGATATGGGAACAGAGATTTTGGAAGAAATCTTTGAACAAGCCTGCTTGGGTCTAGAGGAGGGGGAGCCATAGCCTAACTCCAGAGCCAGATTTTAACTCAAGTGGGACAGCATAAAACAGCAGTCTAAAGCCAGTCATACCTAAAAGACACCTAAGTCCCTGTAAAACTGAATCTAATAAGCTGAGAAGAAAGAAGACTTAGAAACTTTTGGCTCCTGGCTATAGACAGCAGATGCTGCAGGAGGGAGCTGAGAGATGCACCAGCCAGGCAGGAGAGTGTGCAGGGTGTAGACAGGCAGGAGTGTGTGCAGGGTGTAGCCTGGAGGAGAGTGTGCAGGGTGTAGCCAGGCAGGAGTGTGTGCAGGGTGTAGCCTGGAGGAGAGTGTGCAGGGTGTAGCCAGGGAGGAGAGTGTGCATGTGTGTGCATGTGTGTGCATGTGTGTGCATGTGTGTGCACATGTGTGTGCATGTGTGTGCATGTGTGTGTGCATGTGTGTGCATGTGTGTGCATGCTGCAGCTGGCCAACTCCTTTGCTTTCTCCCCCTCCTGCTAGGTCTTGCTCTTCCCACTCTGCCACAAACTTACAGATCCATCTATGGTAACTTAAAACACAGGGCATTTACACAGTGTGTGTGTGTGTGTGTGTGTGTGTGTGTGTGTGTGTGTGTGTGTGTGTGTCGGGGGGAGACCAGATAAAAAGCTTGGAGCAGAGAAACAGGGAATGGGGAAATCTCTTTCCATTTCCCCAATTGCTCACAGTATTTGTAAAGGTCCCAAATAATATTAGGATCTAAGGTGCCATGAGGGGGCCCTTTCGGTGGATTATCTAAGGGGGTATTGAAGCCAAATTTGATTGCAAAAGTAAATGAATAAATTTAGTGCCCTTCAGGTTGGGTGTCAGTCAGGTATCAGGTGGAGAGGCTGGAGGTTTTCTAAGAGGCATCCCAAGAGGGAATGAGAGGGTGTGGAAGACACGTTCCCACGGATGAGAGAAAAGGAAAATGTCACTGCAGCCTGTAGTCATGGGCATCCCCAGGACTCAGGGACGACAGAACAAGGACCAAGCTGTTCAGTGGGTCATCACCACACTCAGCGGGGGTCAGGGGCTTAGCCTGGCTAAGCCAGCCTGGAGACCCAGTGCCTGGTACCAGGGCTTCGGTGGAGGTGAGAAGACAAGAGAAAACCCGCGCTCTAAGGGGAGGGTCTCATCCACAGGAAAGCGTCGGGGGAATGGGGTCACAAAAGGCATGAGGGCCTAAAGGAGCTGTGGGATTATGGGCGGCTCCAGGGGGAGGTGAGGGAAGAGAGCAGGAAGGGGCCGATAGCCTGGTTTGGCCTAAGGGAACTGCAGGATTGCAGCTCCGGGTGTCGGGCATGGGGTCAGGTGAAGAGGGACAGCCTTAAAGACCTAACGATCATGGCTGGGGTACCTCCGCCTCCAAGAGTATCACAGGGGTGCCGACATGCAGCGGTCACTTCCTCAGACTCAGAGAAACCTTTACACTGACCAAAGGGGAAACTCACCTAATTGCTGCTGGTGGATGGGGTGCTGAGTGATCGGTGAGCCAGAAGGTGAGTCTGTTGCGGATGGACTGGAGATGAGGGATGGGGTCCCAGTGCAGCTTCGACCATGCGGGCGAGTGCAGGCACTAGGAGAGCCTATCCGAGTCACAACACCAAATGTTAGTATTGCAGCTCGGATGGAAAGGTATCCTGGCAGCTGGAAGCCAAGGGATACCACAAAGTCACACCGCACAACAAACCTCACCCAAGAGATTTATTGGGAGGAAAAACCCTCCCGGGAGGGTGGCCGCCTCTGCTGGAGCGAGAAACAGCAGCAAACTGAACAGGATACAGGGCTTATATAGAGTTTCTTGGGAAGGGGGTGGAACTTTTCAGGGTGGAGCTTTCCAGGGTGGAGATTGGTGGGATTTCATGTCCAGAGACTAGACTTTTTACTCAGTAGGATGGGGGCAGGGTCCAGCAGTTAGGACAGTTGTTCTGTGGGTGGAACCTGGTAGTTAGAGGTCCTGGGGGAGGGGCCTGGCCACATGTGGTCCTGGGGGAGGGGCCTGGCCACAAGGGACTGCTTAAGGGGAGAAAGGATGCCCAGGGATGAAGGCAGAGAAACCATCCTCCAAGCTACAGGCTTAGACTCTAGGTTCTCGCTGCTCTTAGGT
The DNA here is from genome assembly GCF_004664715.2 of Peromyscus leucopus. Taxonomy (NCBI): domain Eukaryota; kingdom Metazoa; phylum Chordata; class Mammalia; order Rodentia; family Cricetidae; genus Peromyscus; species Peromyscus leucopus. Next base: position 47,563,978 of record NC_051070.1, read on the forward strand.
ACAGATCTGCTATAGAAAGGGGACACACAACATTGTGTCTACCATGTCCTGTCCAGTTGGCACATCTCTGGAGGGTAACTGTCTCATCTATGTCCCCATTTCCCCAACCATCAATTACTCAGTTGGTCTCAGCTGGCAAACCTGTTGTTAGTTATATAATTGTATAATCCCAGAAAGGTTTGGAACTAAATATAGGGATGGTGAGCTAAGTTAAATTCATAACTAATATTTCTAGTATTAACCTCCAATGTAAGCCAGTTGGCATGGGTTTGTGATTCATGTGATATATGACATACAGTAGCAAAGACAGAAATTATACTCTCTAAAGAACATAATTAAAGAAACTGATAAGTTAATATTTGAAATGTGTAATTGATTTTAGATGGAAATATACGCAGAATTTAAATGTAGTAACTGCACTGATCTTATGAAGAGAATCATGTTACTGGTCTATCCTGTAAGGCTGCCAGGAGCCTTACTGGAGTCTCATGATACTTAGCTTGCCACCACTGGCTGTCATGAGACTGTGTTAGTCCCTTAATTTATTGTGCCTCAATGGGCTAAGAAGGCCATAGCCAATGAAGAGCAGAGACCAGACAGGAACTCTTGAGAGGGAAGTTTGCTGAAGTCTGGGTCAGAGAACTGCAAATGTTTGCAGTTCAGGAACACATGGCAAATACTGTATTCTTGGAGGCCAGGAGGCAAATACAGAATATTACGTAGACACTTCCAATCTGAACACTCTTCTTAGCTGTGGGGCTGTACAATAACAAGCAACTGCATTTGGCCCGTGAACTATGGTGTGCTGACCCCTGGCATAAAACTAAGATTATAAATAATAGCTGGGTGTGATGGTATATACCTTTAATCCCAACATTTGGGAGGCAGAGGCTGCAAGTTCAAGGCCAGCATGGTCTACATAGTGAGTTCCAGGACAGCCACAGCTACATAACAGAGAGACCCTATCTCAAAAAAACAAACAAAAAGATTATATGCTGGGCAGTCCTGGCACACGTCTTTAATCCCAGTACTCAAGAGGCAGAGACAGGCAGATCTGTGTGAGTTCGAGGCCAGCCTGGTCTACAAAGCGAGTTCAAGGGCAGGCTCCATAGCAACACAGAGAAACCCTGTCTCAAAAAACAAGCAAAACAAAACAAACAAGATTATAATAATGGTTTGGGTCTGGCTTGAGTGTACCCTAAGGGCCCATGTATTGAAGCATAATCCTCATCCTGAGGAGAGGATGGAAACTAACTATGAGATTTAGTAGTGGGTATTTTGAATGCGATTAGATTAAAAAAAGAAAAGAAAAGGACACAGATGAGATTGTTTACTCTGAAGCAATGTGGCACTGGGCCAAGGACATGGGATACACTCTGTGTCCCTTTTTCTATAGAGGAATTCTATCTGATACATCAGCAGGGACCTTATGTTCTAGATAAGGTAACGGGGACGAGTTAGATGATCAAATCTTGGTGGCTTGTCTTATAAGACAAGGGAGGAAGAACAAAAGACTCCCACACTCCCTGTCTCTTGTCACATGGTAACCTGTACAGCCTCAAGGCTCTGTCAGCAAGGAGTCCGAGGAAAGCACAGCACGCACTTTAAAGGGAATAGGAGCTAGTGTTTCTTTGGAGCCAAATATAAGTAAGCATGGTCTGGGAACACAGATTCAGGTTATTCTAGAAAGTTCCAACAGGGTAACAGTTCCACTGTTCAGGGCTGGGGGGTGTTTCGGCCAACTGTTGGCTTTGCAATCCTGAGAACTGAGTTCAGTCTCCAGAACTGACGTGACAAATGTCGGTCACGATGGCACTTGCTTATAATCCCAGCAGCAAGGAGGCAGAGACCGGAGGGTCCACGGGACCTACTTTTATCCGTGGTCAATGAGAGACCTTTTCTCAAAGGACATGGGCAGCCTTCCCAAGAATGACATACGAGGATGTCTCAAGCCTCCACACGTGTTCACACACAAACACGAGTTCATAAGCATGCACGAGTGTGCACACAGACTCACATGCATTAAAAAATTAAAATACATTGTTTGGTAGAAATACCAGGCAGGCACTTTTTACAGCAAAGCGTGGAGATCTGTGTGGTAGGCCTCAGGGGCTGATGACAGCCCTTGGGCTGGTGGAGGCTGGGGGTTCATTTGCACATTCCAGAAGGATTTACTTCTTAGTCACGAGGAGGAATGTTAGGTCAAACACAGAGGTGGGTGGGTACAGAATGGCTATTTAAAGATATCTCAAGATAATTAAATTTTGGATCTGCAACATTCCAGTCCTCACAGAAATTCCAACCGGGCGACCAGCTGTGTGGAGTCTGTAACACACAGGTGCAGCTTTTGTGTTCTGGGAACTTCACTGAAGCCATCACAAGATGTGACCCTTCAAGCTTACATCTCCAGAACCATACACCGAAAGAAACTTCCTTTCTTATAACTTTCTCGGTCTGTGGTAACGTGTTACTGGCAATGATAAGCGACAGATACATGCAGACGGTAACAAACATTAAGCAGACTAGATTTCTAGGTACAGCTCACGACTTCGCACACTTGCTCTACTAGAATATGCTGGAGGGAGCAGGTGTGTTTTGAACAGGCCTCACATGTGGTGATGTCCATGGGGAAAAGAATGGACCGTTTGAAAAAGCCTGCATCCAGGCCTTCCCTTTCCTGGGGTGGACTTTTCCAGAATGATTACGTTTATTAGGTGCAGACCACAACAGATGCTCCGCTGAGTCCTTACCCCATGGAACTTACTGAGCAGCAGGAAGATGAAATTATTCCCTCTGCTGCAGTGTGGTGACTTCTAACGGCAGCTTGGATCCAGTCTTCTGCCTGACCCTGTTTCAGGGATTAGGAGAGACTTCCTAGAGGAGGGAAGCCCAAACTGAGGCTTGAAGACTAAGAAGGAGTTAGCAAGAGAGCTCCTCTCTGTGCCCACTTTTCCTGTCCTCATAGTTTTAGTAAACTCTTATGCTTTCAACCTCATCTTCATCCTCTGTTCCTTTGTAATGCCCTCAAATGAGTGCCCCCCCCCAAAAAAAAAAACAAGACTGCCAAGGAGCCAACTTCCGATGTAAGAACAAAAGGTTTCGTTTATTCTGGCCAAGGCAGGGACTTCCCTGACACCACCTTACAGAGGGTAAAATGAGGGACGGTCCTGAGCACTCACTTTAAGGGGTTTATATAGGAAAGGTTCACATGCAGAGTGTTACGTATCTCGGGATTGGGTGGGTAGGGGCTAGGGATGAGGTAAGCATAAGGTTACTAATGGCTAACAGGATTCAGGGTATCTACAGAGACATAAATTTTTACTCCCTATGTCCTGCTTTTGTTGACACATTCGGATTTATTGTTGCAGTCCACTCTCTCTTGAGTTCAACTTCTGGTCAACTGAGCCCATTACTCCTCATATCTTGCTTTGCCAAGTCCAGGATACATGGATTTATTGTCCCAGGCTTATCTTTCTCATAGGTTCAACTTCTGGTCAGTTCAAAAGCCGCTGGTCAGCAAATACCCCTAGAAGAAGAGGGGAAGGGGAAGGAACATCTCTCAAGATGGCTACCAATTTCTCCCTTTCACCTTTATCCTGCATCTTTCTTTTCTTGCTCCTTACTCCTGGCTCTGAGGAAATTCTACAAGATATCTGCCTTACCATCTACAGAATCTCTGCCTTCTTCTCTTCTCTTGGGCCATGCAGCTCTGCCAACTATGGAGATATTTTATTTGAACTAAAATGTAATTTGTATGTTAATAAATAAAGTTGCCAGGGGGCGGGGGGTCAGAGCTAATAGCAAGCCTTAGCAGAAGCTGGGCGGTGGTGGTGGTGGTGGTGGTGGTGGTGGTGGCAGCGGCGGCGGCGGCGGCAGCGGCGGCGCACGCCTTTAATTCCAGCTCTTGGTAGGCAGAGCTAGGCGCATCTCTGTGTGGTCAAGGATACAGCCAGCATGGAGACACACGCCTTTAATCTCAATACCAACCATAGAAGACCTGGAGGTCTGAACAGACAGGCACTGACTAGGAGGTCATGTGGTTGAGTTTACAACCAATGAGAAGGCAGAACAGAAACACTATAAAAAGACAGACACAGGAAGTAGGTCTCTTTCAGAGAGGTAGGACAACAGCGACAGTGAAGGGTAAGGTTTTTAGCTCTTAGCTATTGCTCTGACCTCTTGGCTTTCATCTCTGTGTTGGCTCTGTGTTTCTTATTTAATAAGACAGTTGGTTACATCGACACCAACCATCTACAGAAAAACTGCCTTGTTCATCCTCTCCTTCCTGCAGCACAACTCTCTGCCTGCCTCTGGAATTCTGCTCTAGTCTTTATTGCTCCAGGTTATGCAAAAAGCCCTATTGTCCCCAGTCAATGGCTCTGTAATACTACTAGGCCTGAAGGCAAAGGATGGTCTGAGCTTCATTTGCACAAGAAGCAAAGCTATGCATCCACAGCCTGCTCCTCTCCTTTGCTCTGAAGGGGAGTCAGTTACCTAGAGGATCAGCATCTGAGAAGCTTACACTGTTTGCCAATATGGTCTAGTAGTGTATGAACCCACACGAATTTCATAACAGCTGAAATATTAAAAGCTAAACAACACCAAATATTCCATGATAGATGTCTTCCTCTAGAAAAACGCCTTTTTCTAGGTATAGCTTTAATATACAGCTGAATCTATATAATATATTCCTGCAGCCCACAAGAAAAAAGGCAGTCTGGCTCATCACATAATGCTGGTTTACAGTCCTATGGACCTTACCATACCAAACAGTAGCCTGGACACCATGCTAATAAAAGGCCTAAGTGCAAATGAGACTAATGGTCCAGTTACCTGAGAAAAATGGGTCTCTGAATGGAGGGCTGAGAGGCAGGTGAGTGGGGAGGAGGATGAGCAACTGGGTCTCTGTGGCTGGATCTACAGGGTCAGGGCTCTCTTTAGCCACCTTATACCTGCAACCCTGAGCACTGTGGGGAAAGAATGACGGACCTGAAGCTGGCAAGGGATGTAGCCAGATGAACTCAGAAGGTCTTTCTCCAGCACTCACATCTGCACAACGTGCTTTTGTGCACCGCTCTTGTTGGGATCTGGGATGTCCCTCAAAGGCCCATGTGTTAAAACCTTAGTCCCCAGGTTTGTGTTATTAGGTAGCAGAAGAAGGTTTAAGGGGTGAGTCTTACACGGGGTCTCTAGGTCACTGGGAGGGGGCCTGGCCTTTTTCCCTTCTTCTCTTTCCCTTCCCTGTCATGAATGGAGCTGTTTCTTTCCACAACATGTTCCTGTTTCAATATTCCAGTCCACCACTGGAGACCTGAAAGCAACACGTTTGCTTCATCATGGACCAGAACTGCCGAAATGGTGATCCCAAATCACCCTCTCTCTTTACAAGCTGGTTCCCCGGGGCATCTGTAACAGAGATGGGAAACTTGGGCACACATCACTCACCTCATTTGACATCCTGTAGGGTAAATATTGTTTCCATTGTGCAACTGAAGACATTCATTAATGGAGACAGTTAGCCAAGGACAGAGAGCTGTGGACAGGATTGGGTAGAAACAAAGTCTTTGTTTTGCTACCTGGATATGTTTACTATAGTCACACACACACACACACACACACACACACACACACACACACGGACATGCACACGCACACGCACATGCACACACAGGAATTAGCAGAGGGAAAACTCAGCAGGTGCAATGCAGCACATGCCACATTGCAGAGCTCAGAGGGAGATTGGCATATCTGGGGAGCTGCAGGCATGTACACAACCGCTCCATGGCTCACACCATCAATGCTGTGCTGGATCCTTCTCATGACTGGATTTCTGACTCCCCTTTTGTGATTACCCAGAGAAAACTTTTGACTTTGCTAAGGCTCCCATGACAAAGTAAGGCCCTGCTATGAATTGCTTTTCCCCAGATATTCAGTTCTGAAAGCATGGGCTGAGCTCAGTGTGATGATCTAAGGTGGTAGAAACTTCCAGATGAGGCCTGATGGAGGGAAGTTAGGTCCCAGGAGCTCCATCCCCATGAAGGGATTCTACCTCAGGAATGACAAGTTCAGGAGACTATGATAAAGTTTTGTTTCCTTCCAGACATTTGAGCTCTCACAAGTTGCAGCTTATTCTTCTCAATATGCTATGCCATCTGAAGACCCAATCTGAAGACCTGGGGGCCTCACCACATGATGTGAAGTGTGGACTTTCCAGCTGCCAGAAATGAATGAAGTGAATCTCTTTTCTTTATAAATTAATTTAGTATCTGGTATTATATTATAGCAATGAAAAAAATCATTCTGATTGATAATGTATTGTCAACTTGACAAAACCCAGACATGTAGCTAGAGTTTTCCTGCCTGGCCCACAGTCAGGACAAATCTCTCTCACCTGCCAGTCCCACAGCCGCTCAAACCCAACCAAGTAAACACAGAGACTTATTTTGTTTCAAACTTTATGGCCGTGGCAGGCTTCTTGCTAACTGTTCTTATATCTTAAATTAGTCCATTTCTATAAATCTATACCTTGCCACATGGCTTGTGGCTTACTGGTACTTTACATCTTCCTTGACCTGGTGGCTGCTGCAGGCAGTCTCCTTTTGCCTTCCTGTTCTTTTATTTCTCCTCTCTGTTAGTCCCGTCTATTACCTCCTGCCTAGCCACGGCCAATCAGGTTTTATTTATTGACCAATCAGAGCAACTTGACATACAGACCATCCCACAGCACAGCCAAGTGCAGACCATCTCAGACACCTGCACTCAGGCCCGTGGTCCTGATCATCCTCTATGTGGACCTGCTGGGTAAAGCCACGAGGAACCCAAGAACAGGCTCCCACAGGACATACAGAACATCCCACAGCATAGACATGTAGGAAGAGTGAACCTCAAAAGGAGCCACTCAATCAGACTGACCTTCAACCATGTCTCTGAGGAATTACCTTGATTGATGCTGGATGTGGGGCTCTGCCCACTGTGGGTGGCACTATCCCTAGGAAGGTAGTCCTAGGTTGTATAGCAAAGCTAGCAGAATGCAAGACACAGAGAGATGCAGCCAATAAGCGATACTCCTCTATAGTTTCTGCTTTAGTTCCTGAATGCTCTCTTGCCCAATTTCCCTCAAGGACAGATGTGTGACCGATGTGGAATAAAGTGTGTTACCTCTCACGTGCTAAGAGGAAGCACACAGTATGTGTGTTGTGGTATGCCTTCCTGAAGACGGCACCTGAGGAGGCTCCCCACCGGTGTTTGAGCTTGTGATCAGCCCTTCCCCCTGGAATGAGGGGTAGATTTATCGATTTGCTTCTGCAAAACAATGCAGCAGCAGAGGTAATGGGATGTCACTGTTGTATTAGCCCACAAAAGACTGTGGCTTCTGCCCTGGACCCTCCCCTCTCAAGGGGAGCAGGGTGCAATGTCATAAACAGTTTTGCAGGGAGGTCTGTGATGCAAGAAACTGGCATCTTCAGCTGTTGTGGGTTTAACCCTGTTTCCCAGCCCCAAAGGCACAGTCTTGTGACCTTCCTTAGAAACAGCATTTTGTTTTGTTTTGTTTTGTTTTGTTTTGCTAACACAATAAAGTGAGGTATGGTCATACTGGAAATGTTAGTCAGCTTTCTATGACTATAACAAGCCCTTGGGATACTTCACTTACAAAGAGAAAAGGGATACCTGGGTTTACAGTTTTGGAGGCTGTTTTCTGGTGACAAGGTCACAAAAAGCATGTGGCAAAGCCACCGCCACTCACCTTACAGCCAGGAAGTTTAAGGGAGAGGAGAATGGATTGGAGTCCCACCATCCACTTGGGAGCACACACCTAATGACTGGAAGACTTTCCGCTATGTCTCACTTCCTCCAAGTGGTGCTAAGTTTTGGACTAAGCTTCCAACACATGGGACTTTGGAGAGCATCCTAAACATTCTAGAGCACGACAGTGAGTCTTAACCCTGTGACTGTTATATTTTTAAGAGAGAAATTTAGGAGCAGAGACACGAAGGAGGAATACCATTCAAAGGCCCCAGCAGAGGACAAAAAATGAGGGAGCTGCCTGAGAAAGGTCTCAGATCACCAGGCTGTGCCCTAGAGCATCATCAAGCTGAGCCCTAGAGCATCATCAGGCTGAGCCCTATAGCATCATCCATCAGGCTGTGCCCTAGAGCATCATCAGGCTGTGCCCTAGAGCCTCCATAGAGATTGTCACTCTATTGCTGTCTTGTTTTTGAACCAGGAGAAAACCAATCCTTTTCATGGTACTTTGTTAGGAAGCCCCGGGAAATGACTCCATCAGTCAGTGGCCAGCCTGAACCCAAAGCCTGCCAACAGGCAAGAGTGAACCTAAAAGAGGGTCTTCTAGGGTCTGCCAGCAGCCAGGCTGTGTGAACTTGTAAGTATTCCACCTTCGCCCCGGGGACAAGCCTTGAGATGACCATATCTCTAAGTGACCCCTAACTGCAGACTTGTCTTGTAAGCCATCTGGAGCTGAGGTATCAATCTAAGCGATCCTGTCTCTTTTCCTCCCCAGCATCAGGAAGGTAGTCTAGGAGTTAATGATGGTTTGTGCCTGACTCCAGTGCTTTCTGATAGAAGCACGGGAACAAAATTGAGGAAATAAGAATGAAATCGGTGCAAATACAAAAAAAAATTGACAAATATAACACTATAAAAACTGTCGCAATAGAGGCTGGAGAGATGGCTCAGGAGTTAAGAGCACTGGCTGTTCTTCCAGAAGATCTGGGTTTTGATTTCCAACACTCATACGGTAGCTCACAACCATCTTTAACTCCAGTTCCAGGGGATCTGATGCCCTTTTCTGTTTGTTTGGGCACTGTACACATGTGGTGCACACACATACATACAGGCAAAGCACTCATACACGTAAAATAAAATAGTTAAAAACAAGCAAACAAATGAACTGATACCATAACCATACTGAAAAGCACGTTAGGGCCTGCCATGTGGTTTAGCAGGTAAAGGTAAAAGGTTAAAAAAAGGTAAAAAAAAAAAAAAAAAAAAAAAACCCACCAAACCTGATGACTTAAGTTGAAACCCTAAGGATCCCTGATGGAAAGGGAGAATTGACTGTTTCTTGTGACAGACAGACAGACAGACCTCCCTCCCCCATAAAACGTAAAAAAGTTTTAGAAAGAAAAATACATTAATTTGAGAACTTCGGAGCACTGTATATTAATTGCATCACATTTAAAGGATTATAAAGATTAAATTAAGAAGTCCCAGATCTAGTGACTTTGTTGCAGGTGGTGTGTCTCAGCTGTGTTCGCTCTGAGACAGCTGGACCTTGTCTAGCCTCAGAATGAAGCTCTTTTCCCACAGAGCAGGCTGAGCTCGGGGCAAGGTCACTGCTGCCTCCAAGCAGGATCGGTATCCTGGCAGAAAGCGTTAATCATAACAAGCCTTAGTGGCAAACCGTGGATGCCAGTTAGGATGCCAGTTTGGACTGGTAGCTGTGCCAGGCTGACTCAGGCAGGACCATTGCTGCTTCAAGGTCAGGTTGTCGCAAACTGCAATTATTCCACTGTGCTGTGACATCGAATCCCTGCCTGACCACCCACGTAGAAGCCCCCATGTCTAGGATCAGCTGCTTAGAAAGCCTATGTGAAGGGAGTTTTCCCCTCTGTCTCATCTGCCGAGGCTTTTCTGAAGTATGTTTTAATAAACTCTTTTTTTAAAAAAAATATTTTATCCTGGCGATCGAATACTGGACGGCCTGGGAATTGAACCTGGTTCCCCTGGAACATCAGTCAGTGCTCTTAATCTTGGAGCCATCTCTCTCCCTACTGTTTTAATAAACTCCGTTGCTGCCTTCAGCCTTCATTCACAGCCTAACGTGTCACCAGCCTGTTATTGCCACTCCTGGCACGGAACCAACTGTTTTGTGTAAATTATAGGATATAATGAATAGATAAATGTATTAATGCTGGTGGAACAAGAGAATTCACTATGGTTAGATGAAAGAAACAGAAAGGCGGAGGCCAGGATGAAGCCCCTGGTACAGGCGTCGGAAGTAGAGCTGTCTGTCACTCGTGATTTAAAAATATCAGGGTGACTGGAGAGGTTGCTCAGTGGTTAAGAACACTTGTTGCTCTTCTAGAGGACATGGGTTCGGTTCCCAACATCCACATAGCAGCTCACAACCGTCTGTACTCCAGTTCTCTTCTGACCTCCATGGGCACCAGGCATCCGTGTGGTGCACAGACACACATGCAACGAAAAACTCATGCACACAAACTGAAAAAATAAATCTAAAAACAATTAAAACATATCTGTGGTTAGAAGGCATAGTGCTTGTGAGGTTAACACTGATTGTCAACTTGCCAGACCTAGAATCCAGCCTCCTGGGACACCTGTGAGGCATTCTCTAGGTTAGGGTAATCTCTAGGCATGCCTGTGAGGGACGTTTTGGGGTCGGAAAACTGAAGTAGGAAGACTTCCCCTGAATGTGGGCAACACCTTTCAGCAGCAGCCCAGATACAAGGAGCCCCAAGGGGAAAGCATTTTGCCTGCTTGCCTTAGCCTTTTGCTGGTGAGTGCTTCTGCTACTGCTTCTAAAATCCTTGGCTGGCACCAGAACATGGACTCAAGACTAACGGCTCTACACGCATCTTCCAGGCCCTTGGTGTTAGATTGGGACAGCTGAGGCAATCAGGCTGGTCCCAGCCTTCCCGTAGTTCAGACAACCTGTCATGTAAGGTGGTTGGATAGATTCTCTTTTTAATATATATTCATTATGTTGGTTCTATTCCTAAAGAGAACCCAACTACGTTCTGTTTTATGTTACGTGATACACTCTAAAAGGAAAAGTGCAAAAGGACTTTATAACATTACACTCTCTGAGTGCAAGAGGAAGGAAGATGTTTTGAGAACTGTACTACAGAGCAGGAAGTGCTGTAAGATAAAACATCCCCAGGATATACGAGCAGTGTAGGGGCTCCCATGGCCAGAGTCGGGCAATCCGAGTACCAGAATTGTACTGGTATCTGGTTTTAGCAGTTGAATTCGAAACAATCCCAGACCACACACAGCATTCATCACTCAAAGCAATGAGGAGGACAATTGAGAAAGGAAGGATATGAGGAGGCAGAGGCAGTCTCCTTTCTAGATATGCATACCAGTTGGAAAATACAAAAAAGGGGTGATAGAATTGTAAGTAATATAATTACTGTTGTTGTAATAAATGATAATCAGTGTGTGCTGTATTCATTGGGTAAGGTATTCCTGGGGACAAAATATCCACCAGGTTTCAGTTTATCCTGGGAGACATTTATCTTCACTGGCTTTGTTGAAGAGACAGGAGCCTTGAGCAAGTGGTGACTCTTTGCATCTTAGCCTGGTGGATAATGATGTCAAACTGGCAGTGCGCATGTCCAGAAGTGCAAGCTGTGATGTGAGTACCCGCCATTGTTCTAAATGTTTCTGACTCTAATCATGCGAAAAATAATCCCGTGCATGACAGGACAATCGGAATGGACTGCAAATATGCCAAAATTAAGAAGAGTTTAGAAAAGTCAGAATACAGCTCTAGATTAAGAAGTTTACGAGAGGTGAATTCAAATGCACTGGGTTAATTTCCAGTATCTCCTGAACTTAATGTGTGCATGTGTCTACGACCTTTTGAGACAGCAAAGGAGATATAAATATGACAGTGTATGGGAAATGATTGAACATGTGTTCAATTTCATGTATGTGATGAGTGGTAGTTTTTCAAGAGTTTGGTGTGGGAGGAATATACAGCCTGAAAGAACGCAAGTGTTGCGAAATGCTAGCGTTTGGGGACTGGGTAAAGGATTCTCAGTTCTCAGTTCACGCCTCAAATTATAAAGCTCTAGGGTAGAAATAGTAATCGTGAGACGATTTCTTTGCGGTGGCGGAGGCTCCAGGACACACAGAGAAGCCCCTCTGGAGAAGAGTCCTTTGGCTGTCTGGCTTCCCGGTTTCTCCTTCACAGACCGAAAGCCAAGAGGTAGAAGCCAGCGGTCTCCAGTAGCAAGAGCCTGGGACGCTGTCTGGCTCCTCCTGGGCTAAACCGGCGTGGACGGGGGCGTGGCCTGGAGGGGCCGGTGCCAGCAGTGACCAATGAGAACGAGGTGTGGGCGTGTCCGGCGGGATATGGGCGGAGCCATAGCCAGGCTTGGGCCGCGCCCGCAGCTCGGCGGCCTTTTCTTCCGCTCCCGCCCCGCGGTGCTCCCAGGCGGCTGCACTGGCGCGCTCCTCCTCCGCTGGGTGAGTTCCCGTCCGCGCTGCTGCCTTGAGGACCCGACCAGAGGACCCCGGGTTTGCTCGGGGCTGAAGTGCGTTGGGGTTTGCGGTCTGCGCTCGGTGGGCACGAGGCGCCCGGGCCCGGGCTCGCTCCCGGGTTCGGATGGTTCCGCGGGAGCCGCGTGGGATGGCCGAGGGGGGCGTCCGGGAGGCTCAGCGGTTGCACCCTTTGCTGCGGCACTTCTTCCTCCCCCTGGTGTGCGCCCCTCCCATCCGTGGGCTGAGACGGTGCAGCCTCAGCACCCGCGAGTTCAGTACCGGGAAAAGGCTCACTACCTTTGAATTGCTGGTGGAGGGCTAGGGATGTAACCCAGTGGTTGAGCTCTTTCGCATATACAGGGTGTCGGGTGCAATCTTCAGCGTTGTTAAATAGACGGATAATAAACAGTTCCATCTTCTTTAAGGCACACACACTATTGCTTGTGGAACAAAACAGGGTTGCTTCTCGCGTTCGTGTTGAACCTGTCAAATGAATTGCTCGAGAAGTTAACGTGTTAATGCGTTTTAAAGTCTTTTTGGGTGTAATTTCAGGCAAGACGCTCGCAGTCGTAAGGATTGTTCTTGCCTAAGAATAGCAAAACAATGCTGGAACGTCCTTGCAGATTCTACATTCGGAGATGCGTAGTGTAAAAGTTGAAAGGCATGAGTTTTGATCTTGGCATTGGCGCTGCCAACTTTTGTAACGTGGGACCAGTTAACTCGTGAAATGGTACCGATTTCTGGAATGTTCTTAAAACCCCATATTTCACAAGTCTGTGATGAATTTATTTTTCTCTGTGCGCTTTTTTTTGTTAAAAAGATTTATTCATTTTTATTTATGTGTCTATGCATGAGTTTATGTGCACCACATGTGTGCAGGAAGCCAGAGGGCATCAGATCCCCTGGAACTGGAGTATAAGCAGGTATGAGCCACTTAATGTGGATGCTGGGAATCAATCCGTGGTCCTCTGGAAGAGCAGCCAGTATTCTTAACTGCTGAGCCATCTCTCAGCCCCTCACCATGTGCTTTTAAAAAAGAATAGGGAATAGGAAACGTTTACGAAAAGACAGTGTAACCGGGGAGAGATTTATGAGAACACTAAAGGGTAGAGTATGTGATTACATTTTAAGACTGTACACTGAAAGAACACACTAAAATGAAAATGATTCATTAATTATATAAGAGAAACTTGGAAAGCTCTTAGAAGTACTTGGAGCAAGTACCAATTTTTAAAAAATGAGCATACAAAGCAGTGAGTTTCTCGGTGACGTCATTGTGCCCATTCATTATCCTACCCAACGGCCCCCAGCTCCCTCCATCTGACTCCCTTTCTTGCCCAGCTAGAGCCCTTCTGCTTTCTTATTTCCCACACTCCATCACGGTTTCTTCCTCCCCTCTCATGACCTTCTTTCTATACACACACACACACACACACACACACACACACACACGCACACGCACACGCACATGCACTTAAAAATACACATACAATTATAAAACATGCAATATTTTGTCTTTCTGATTTTGTTTAATATAGTGATTTCCAATTGTATACATTTCCTGCAAATGGCATGATTTTATTTTTTCTAATGGCTGCGTAAAATACCATTGTATACGTGGATCACTCTTTTTTCCCCTTTTTCTTTTTCACTTTTTTTTTTTAAGATTTATTTATTTATTATGTATACAACATGAATGACTGCAGGCCAGAAGAAGGCACCAGATCTCATTACAGATGGTTGAGAGCCGCCATGTGGTTGCTGGGAATTGAACTCAGGACCTCTGGAAGAGCAGTCAGTGCTCTTAACCTCTGAGCCATCTCTCCAGCCCCCCTTTTTCACTTATTTTTGAGACAGGGTCTCACTATGTAGCTTTGGCTGGCTAAGAACTTGATATAGACCATTCTGGCCTTGAACTCACTGAGTGCTGGGAATCGAATCTGGGTCCTCTGGTAGAGCAGTCAGTGCTCTTAACCGCTGAGCCATCTCTCTAGCCCCCTATTTGTAGTCTTTTTAAAATTAAGTGTGTGTGTATGTATATGTGTATGCACATACACGGCCTTACATGCATGAGAGAACCTACAGCGCAGGTGCAGAGTCAGAGAACAACTTCTAGATTTCAGGTTTTCTGTAGGTCTCCAGGATTGAACTCAGGTGTCAGGCTCGGTGACAGGAGCAATCTCTCACCTGCCGAGCCCTCTTGGTGCTCTCATTTGTTTTCCTGACGGCAGCCATTCTGTCTGGAGCTGGAACCTCTGAGATGGAACCTCAAAGCAGTTTTTTTGTTTGTTTCCAAGACAGGTTCTCACTAGTTAGCTGTCCTGGAACTATGTAGACCAGGCTGGCCTCGAACTCACAGAGATCCACCTGTGTCTGCCTCCAGAATGCTGGGATTGAAGAGACCCAGCTCAAAGCAGTTTTAATTTGCATAGACTAAGGCTGTTGAGTGCTTGTTGAGGCATTTCTTGGCCAGTCGTTTCTTTTGAGCCCTCTATCCAGTTTAGTAGCTCATTTATTGATTGGATTTGGTATTTAATTTTTGCAGTTGCTTATGCATTCTGGATATCAATCCCTTGTCTCATATGTAGTTGGCAAAGATTTCCCCCTCTGATTCTGTAGGCTCTTTTCACCCTGATAATTTTCTTTATGAAAAGAAGTCTTTTAATTTCGTATAGTCCTATTTGTTTTATTTCCTGTGCTGTTTTAGTCCTTTTCCAAGTACTATGTTCTAATGGCCTCTCTATAGTTCTACAAATAAAGTCAGGTGGAAATAAATGTTAATTAACATACAAAAGATGATATAATGGAATGGGTAACAGTATATATCTTAAGTGTAGGGAGAATCTTTGAGGTTCTTTGTATAAATATTTTCATTCAGAAAATATATTTTAGAATAAGAGATTTTTACCTCTTGTCCCCCCAAATTGTACAGCTATCACTCTACTCACCTATTTATTTATTTGGTGGTGTTGCTAGGGATTGGACCCTGAGCCTTCGACATGCTAGACAAGTGCTCTGTCGCCAAGATACACCCCTCAGTCTTCATAAACACACACACACACACACACACACACACACACACACACACACACGCATATGTGTTTAACAGCTCTGGAAGATACTGTTTGACTGCAAAGTAATACGAAGAGGCAAGGTCAGGCAGTCCTTCAGAGGGACACTAGCCTGGGTGCCCCATTGTGAATGAAGAGTTGCCTCGTTGCTTCAGTTGTGCAGTTTGTCTCACAGGTCGTGAGGACCGAATCGAGTCCTCCGTGTGGAAAGTGTATAGCAATGCCTGACATCAGCTATTCCGGAATAACAGCTGATACCGGTGTTGTGTTTACGATACAGCAAAGAGAACTGCTGTAGCTCTGACTTCCAGAGGGCGACCAAACACAAGGGCATGATGGGAGGCGGTCTACGGCCACCACCTGACTCTGGCTGTCTGCCAAGTTGTAATCCCTTTGCTAGTTCTCAAGTTGAGATGCTCACCAGATACATCCATCTCCATCTTGGCCTTCACCATATAGAATTGGGGTTCTCTGAAGAATCATGCCTCACAGGAGGGTAAAGAATGTGCGGGCTGGAGAGATGGCTCAGAGGTTAAGAGCACTGGCTGCTCTTCCAGGGGTCCTGAGTTCAGTTCCCAGCAACCACCTGTAATGAGATCTGGTGCCCTCTTCTGGCCTGCAGGCATACATGCAGGCAGAACACTGTATGGGCAATAAATAATTAAACAAACAAGAATGTGCCTGGGAGAGCCCTTCCAAGAGAGCTCAGACACAAATGGGTTGGTTAGTTTACTGAACATAGGTTACAGCCCAAGTTAACTGAACCTCTGGCCGTTTGCCATGGTCAGCACAGCCTAGAACACACCTGTTGGCAGA
The DNA here is from genome assembly GCF_004664715.2 of Peromyscus leucopus. Taxonomy (NCBI): domain Eukaryota; kingdom Metazoa; phylum Chordata; class Mammalia; order Rodentia; family Cricetidae; genus Peromyscus; species Peromyscus leucopus. Next base: position 47,580,114 of record NC_051070.1, read on the forward strand.
TACCAGCCTCCAGCTGGGCCTGTTTTATTTGGATGCTTGTCCACCTTCCTGAGGCTTTCTGGTTCTTTGTAAATTCTTTGTAAGCCAGCTTATTCTTTTAAGTACCACAATCTTTAAAAACAAAAATCGTTAACGCTTTAAAAGTTCATTATCTCTTTAAAAGTTCAAAGTCTCTTAACTGTGGGCACCTGTAAAACCAAAACTAAGTTATTTACTTTCTTATTCCGAGAGAACTGGGGCACAGTTACAGTCAGATCAAGGCATTCCCCAAATCCAGATTCTGTAGCTCAGTGTCCAGTATCTGGCGTTCCTTCGTGATCCTCTGTCCCCAAAAGCTTGGGCAGCCCCACTTCTCCAGCTCTGCCTTCTGCAGCACACACAGCTTGCCTTGTAGGCTCAGACCGGCTTAACTCCACAGTTGCCCTTGCCCTTGGCAGACATTCCACAGGTCTGACATCTCTAGTATCCCAGTTTCCACTGAAATTGAGACTAGACCTTCATCCGTGGCCTTTCCTGGGTGTTGCTCAGCCTCGGCTGCTCTCTATGACCCCTTCAATCTTGCCTCTCATGCTTTCAAAACCAGTACCCATGTGGGGGACCCTTAGATATTACCAAGTTCCAACCAGCAGCTTGAGACACAGCCTTGGCTCTCCCGGACCGAAGCTTGTGTGTTGACCCTAAATAAATAATTCCCGGAATATTTCATATCAGTGAGGCTGATCTCTTATTAGAAACAGCTGATTCTTCAGCCCCAGATGACTAGCATCTGTTGTCCCAGAAAAGCACAAAAGGTTTCACTTGAGTGGAGCTGGTCTCTTGGTGATCAAGCTGCTGCTTTAGCCTCAGCTAAAGGTCAGCAACCAGATTCCTAATCCAAAATATCACATGAGTGACCCTAATAGAGTCTTTGCTTCCCTCTAAAATGTCCCGAGCCACGCCTCCATTGTCTGTTATCTTCAAAAGTTCCCACAACAACCACTCATTAAAATCTGAGTACTCAACAGTCTGAGTTCCAAATACTTCTATAGTCTTCCCCTGCCAAAAATAAAGAAAGAAATAAACAAACAAACAAACCATGGTAGGGTTAATCACAGTAACACCCCACTCCTGGTACTGATTTCTGTGCTATTTTCTTTTCTGTTGCTATGAGAGAAACACTGCCCAAAGCAACTTGGGAAGGAAAGGGTTTATTTTATCTGATAGGTTACAGTCCACGCTCAAGGGAAGTAAAGGTCGAGATCAGAGGAACACTGCTACTGGCCTGTTCCAGGCTCACACCCATCTAGCTACCTGTCTTATACAGTACAGCCACACCTACCTAGAGATGGTACTTCTCACAGTAGGCCCTCCAGCATCTAGTAATCAAGAAAATGCTCCACAGACATACCCAAAGGTCAGTTTTTCAATAGAGGTTACCTCTTCCTAAGTGGGTGAAGATGACAGCCAAGATTAGCCATCATACCTACCATGCACGAATCTGGGTTTGATCCTCAGCACTGCATAAAACCAGGTGTAGTGATGCATGCTTATACTTGCAGGAAGCAGGAAGAGCAGAAGTTCAGAGCCATCTTTGTCTCCAGAGTAAGTTCCAGGGCTGCCTGGCATAGGAGACTGCCTCAAAAATGAAACAAGCCAAAGCCAAAAACCAAGGGAAGAAAAAGGACTTACTATTAAAACTTATAGGACTAATGATAGCTCAAAAATAGCAACAGAAAGCTAGAAAGTTAATTAGTGACATAGCATGAGGGTATGATGGTAGTATAGTTAAAAAAAGTCTATAAACTTTTGCTGGCATTTTGGAGGCTAGTGTGTGTGTGTGTGTGTGTGTGTGTGTGTGTGTGTGTGTGTGTGTGTGTGTGTGTTATGCAGATATGCCCATCCATATAGATCCATGTTTACATATTTAATTGTAGAAAAAGACTTGTAGATTAGATGAATGAGAAGAAGACACAACTGTAATGTCATACTGAAAAACAGCTATTATAAGCAGAAATGTAAGTCACAGGGTCCCCTGAGGCCATCTTTTCTTCCATTTACTGATTTACAGAAATGGCGCGGATGCTTGGTCTGCACCCAAGGCTGAACTGCTAAGGAAGCCCATGTTCCACACAGGTGCCTGATGCATGTGTAGCATCACACCGCTCGGAACCAGCCATGTAGAAGCTGAGCAGGGGTGGGAGCAGCCTTTTAGATAACGCGAGTTTTGGAGGACTAGATAGAGCAGTGACTATAGTGAGAGCCTTGGGTTCATTTCAGAGATAACTTGTTCTCTAGTGGGGGAGGGCTGGGGAGATAGCTCAGCTGGTTAAATGCTTGCCAAGGATCTGAGTTTGGTTCGCAGACCCATGTCAAAAGGCAGGTATAGTGAGTGATACATGCATGCAGTCCCAGTGCTGGGACTCGATGGCCAGCCACCCTGGCTGAATCAGTAAGTTCTGGCCAGTGAGGAGATGGGGACAAATATCACGTAACACTGCCATCCAGATATGATATTGCAACCATGAACATCCGTCCTTTATGGATACCTGCATTAGATTGGGTTCTCAACTTCCCATCATGCATAGAGGAGGAGATATTGAAGCCCCATCCCTTCCTGAGGAACTAGTGACTGTTAATGGTTGCTGGAGGAGGGGATGTCATTTTCTCTTAATGGTGTAGCCACTGGGGAACTAGGTGGAAAGAATGGGTTCGGGGGAACGGGGAGACAGGGAAATGGGGGTGAATATAATCACAATACACTGTGTGTATATATGTGTGTGTGTGTATGTATGTATGTATGTATGTATGTATGTATGTGTGTATGTATGTATGTATTTGTCCAAAAGTAAATATAAGTCTGTGCTCTATTTGTTGGGTTGGCTGATCTGGTGATGGTGGTGTTGGTGCAGAGAATCCTTAGCATAGGGGGTCAACAGGACCAAGTGTGTACTTCTGACCGAGCTCTGCCTCTCTTTCCTTCATGCCGAGCGTCCTCTAAGCTTGTAACACAGTCTGGAGGGAGTGAGCGGGCATTCACCAAGTACACACTCAAAAGAGGACTTTGTTCATGTTAATGAATTTTCATTTGATCTAATCTAGGTTTGTAGCGGTTTCCAATTTTAGTATTCCTGAGGGATATATGATGTTTCCCTTAGGGACTCATTAAGACAGTGGCAAATGAATAGCAAATCTTCATTGCATGAGGAAATAGCGATCTAAGCTAAAATAAGACCATCTAGAAAGCAGCTTCCTCTGCACTGTGCTGAAAGTGTACACACATGTCAGGGTGTCAGCCCAGCAGAGTGTAGGCTAAGGCCCCTGGAGAAGGAAGATTAGAGATTGCTCATTTGGGTTCTGTCTAAGTTAGGGTTTCATTGCTGGGATGAGACACCATAACCACAGCCACTCTTATAAAGGAAAGCATTTAACTGGGGCTGGCTTACTGTTCAGAGGTTTAGTCCATTATCATCATGGCGCACATACAGTCCATTATCAGCATGGCGGCATGCAGACATGGTGCCGGAGGAGCACAGAGTTCTATTCTACATCTGGATCGGCAGGCAGCAGGAAGAGAGAGAGAGAGCCCTTGGGCCTGGCTGCGCATTTGACATCTAGGACCCGCCCCTAGTGACACACTCCCTCCAACAAGGCCACACCTCCTGATTGTGCCACTCCCTATGAGCCTATGGGGACCATTTTCATTCAGACCACCACAGGGCCTGGGACACAGGGGCTGTGCTTTGTTTGGTAAGGCAGGGTTCACCTCAGTTGTTGATGGGGTTGTTTGGGGGCACTCTCTGAATAAAACCCATGGATAGAGTGTGAAGCAGAAGCTGCCTGTATGGGAATTTATGTGTGGTGGTTTGAATAAGAATGGCCTTTCATAGGCTCCGATATTTGAATGCTTAGTCACCAGGGAATGGAACTGTTTGATGGGATTAGAAGGATTAGGGGGCGTGGCCTTGTTGGAGGAAGTGTGTCACTGGGGGCGGGCTTTGAGGTTTCAAAAGCTCATGCCAGGCCCAGTCTCTCTGTCTTAGCCTGCGGATCAGGATGTAGCTCTCAGCTACTGCTCCGGCCCCATGCATGCCGCCATGCTCCCCGCCATGATGATAATGGCCGAAACTTATGAAACTGTAATCGAGCCTCCAGTTAAATGTTTTGCTTTAATAAGAGTTGCTGTGGTCATGGTGTCTCTTCACAGCCATAGAACAGTGACTGAGACGTCATGGTTTTGAACCTTTTTTCCCTTTTGTATTCAGGGCAAACCTGGAGGCAAACCTGTGGGAGACAATGTTTGAGTAACTCCAAGGAGACCAGACAGTGGAAATGTCAGCCCTCAACTGGAAGCCCTTTGTGTATGGAGGGCTGGCCTCCATCACAGCAGAATGCGGTAAGGAGCCCTGGGCGCCAGAGCCTTGCCTGGTGGGTGTGGTGGCCGTCAAGTTTTGTGTTTGGTGTGCCTGGTGTTCAACTGCAGAATGCAAGCCTGTGAAATAGTAACCTCGATATTCAGACATGTGTTCTTTGAGTATGTTTTTAGATGGACTAGTCACTTGGGCTACTTACTAGCAATTTGGGGTTTAAAGTGCAGCAGTGAGAAAGTTGACCAAACAATTTGAAGATTCCCATTTGGGTGATTTGGCCTTATTACCCCACCCTTTTTGCCACCTCGCCACTATTAACCCATTTGGCTGCAGAGCAGTGTGGCAAGCCCCAGGGACCCCTCTGAACCCGAGTAGACCGACTGTACTCCGTCACTTTCTAACTTGGTGCATGGCCTGCATTCCGTTCTGACCGCACCCACTGGGTTCCGCATCCGACTGCGTTGCTCCTGTGTTTATGCTCCGTTTATCAAGCACTGGTTGACTACTTGGCTTCTGAGTGTCTTGTGCTGGCTTGGACACTCCCCTGGCTCAGGTGACTTGTAAGACTCGTGATTACCCACTTTCTGTGAACGAACTGAGGAGTTTGAAAGACTGGTTCCTCTCCCTGAATGAATTAGCCTGGACTTACCGAGCCAAAGTTACTGTTTGAGGATGGATTCTATATGTGTGAGTAAATGGTAGGTTTGGTATTAAGGATCCTTACCTGCCTCATCAGATTTCATTTTAGACTATAAACACTCCTTGCTCAGAAAATTCCTTAAACTTTTTAAAACCTCTGTTCAATTACTGAACCCAATCTTAGCCTTTTCTGACATAAAGAATATAGTTATTTGGGGTTTTAAGTGGATTTCCTCTTTGTGTAAATGATTTTGTGTATCTGCGTTCTATAGTGATATAGCCTTCTCAGCTTTATGTAAAAGATGGAGCGTAAGTAAATGTTTAACTGAGTATGGTAAGCATGCACCTGTAACCCCAGCATTTTGGGAGGTGGGGGCAAACAGATCAGGAGTTCAAGGTCAACTTCAGCTACATAGCAAGTTTGAGGCCAGGATAGGCAACATGAGAACTTGTCTCACAGAACAAAAACAGCAAACAATGTTAATTCATTTTTTTGGGGGGCAGGGGTTGTTAATTTTTTGGTTTCCCCACCTTTTTTTTTTTTAAATATAAAAGACTATGTAGTTTGTCTTTTCATTTGTTTATTTGAGACAAGATGCTGTTGTGTAGCCTCAAACCAATCTCTCTGCTTCCTTGAGTTCTAGAATTATAGATGTGTACACCACCATGCCTGGCTGCCAATATTGTGTGTGCAAGTGTGTGTGTGTGTGTGTGTGTGTGTGTGTGTGTGTGTGAGAGAGAGAAAGAGAGAGAGAGAGAGAGAGAGAGAGAGAGAGAGAGAGAGAGAGAGAGAGAGCGCAAGCGCAGGCAACCTTGGGAATCATCATTCCTTGGTCCGTTCGTTTCCCTCCCTCCCTCCCTCCCTCCCCTCTCTCTCTTTTTCTTTTTGAGGCGGATCTCTCACTGCCCAGGAACTTGCCTGGCCAGCAAGCAAGCCCCTGACTTCCCAGAGTGTTCACCATGCTCAGCTTTTCATATGGCGTCTGGGAATCATATTCAGATTTTTATGCTTATAAGGCAAACACTTTCCCAAGTGATCCATTTCCCGAGCCCTGACATTTCTTAATGTTTCTTTTTTTCAGGGAGATATTTTTTTTTCCTTTTCTTTAACATTTTCCCCCCCTAGAGTTGAGGACCAAACCTAGGGCCTTGTGATTGCTAGGCAAGTACTCTCCCACCAAGCTAAACCCCTGACCTCTTTTCTTCAGGCACATTTCCAATTGATTTAACCAAGACACGGCTCCAGATTCAAGGCCAGACAAATGATGCCAACTTCCGAGAAATCAGGTACCGAGGGATGTTGCACGCACTGATGAGGATAGGTCAAGAAGAAGGGCTGAGGGCGCTGTATTCAGGGTGAGTATACTTTTGTGTATTTGTGTTTAACTGTGGGCCCTCCCAAGTGGATACTTAAAACGGCACCTTCATAGAGGAAAAAGTTGAACACTAGAGTGTATATGAAAGAGAAATTAGCATGGTAATTTTTTCCTTTTAAATTTAACTCTTATCTAAATACATATGTTATATAGCTTTGGTAAAATTGTTTTTATTAAATGTTATAAGGCTTTGGTAAAATTGTTTTTATTAAAAAACAACAATATAATGTACACATGTTTAAAATGTTTCAATAAATAGTTTTTCAATCTTTAAAAGAATAGCTCCTTCCCTTAGTTATTCTGAAGTATCAAGGTTTTCGCCATGATAAAAATTTTATCTTGTAAAAATAGAGAACAAAAACAAAGTAGAATTAAATTTTAATTTTGAAAAATAAAATTCCCTAGGCGGGGAAGATGTTCTCCAAATACACAGGAGTATGGATGTGAGTTAGAACTCATATAGTCTTCATGTCAGTGTAAAAAACATCACATCCTGTTTTGTTCCATAGAATGAAGGGAAATCATACTTGATAGGATAGTTATGATAAATGAAGTATCATACTCAGTCTCATTTATGCTTCAAAATCTCTTAGCGATGGCTCAAGCTAAAATCCTTCATATTGTTTTCCATTCAATTAAAATACTGTTCCCTCCAAATATATATAATATATATAATATATAATTATAAAAATATATAAGTATATAATTATAAAATATATATAAAATTATACATTCTCTTCTGGTTAAGTCTTGTAAGTGCTTTTAAATTCATTGAGTGATTGATAGGAAAGTTAACAAGACAAGGCCTGGCCAGTGTATCAGTGAGGTTTCTTCAGGGAGCACAACACCCTTTGATGGTTTAAATGATGGATCTTAAGAGACTAGTCAAGGCTTAAGTGAACAAATGAAGGGTAGATACTGAGGTACCTAGAAACTGGCCAAGTGACCCTGGGCTAAACAACCAATGATGGTGCCAGAGCTCAGGAGGGTGAGGCCTGTGGGAGAAGACTGTTATCAGCAGATGCTTAGGTACTGCCTGCCCCCAGGGGTCACTTGGGTGTCTTGCTGCCTCCCCTTTCCCTTCCTCTCCCATGGGCTGTACTCCTGGAAGTCAGCAGGAAGGGTGTCTGTCTGTGAGATGTGGTCTGTAAGGATCAGCCTCTCAGGGCACAGAATGGTGAGCGTGGATGTGGAGGATAGCTGAGGGTCAGTATCAGAGACTATGGGGTCCAGCCCCTCGATAGTTCCCTCCCAGGGTCCGGGAAGAATCTGCAACCAGCTGATAATTAATCTTTGATGAAAAGAAATGAATCTATGTACACGAAACTCCTTAGTCCTTACACTTTATTATTTTGTGTTGGTTCTCTCTCTACAAGCTTATACTCTGCTCTCATTTTTATCCCCTTTCTTGCCTGATTTCTCTCTACATTCATCTGCTGTCTCCTCTAGGTTCTATCTTAATTCCTTCATCTAGTTCTGCCCCTCCTAGGTTCTCGTCCATCTAGTTCTTTCCCATCTCAGCTCCTCTCCCATCTCCTTTCTCATCTTGTTCTTTCTCATCTTGTTCTTCCCCATCTGGCTCTTCCTAATCTTCCATCTCGTTCCTCTAGTCCTCTCTTCTAGCCCTTCAATCTAGTTTTTCCCATCTCAGTTTGTTCCTCTCCAGTTCTTACCCATCTAGTTCTTCCATTCTCTTTTCTCTTCTCTATCCTCCCGTGCCCTGGAAGTCCTGGTATATATACATTTACAAGCAGTATTCCCTTAGCAGTGTAAAGCCAGGCTTCCAGGGTCAAATGGAGAGGTGATAAGAATCACATAGAGAGGCAGTAACTGTTAATTATCATTTGCAACCCCAAAGGGAAGTGACCAATGGGGAAATGAATTAACTAAAAGCCAAATTCAGGTAATATCTAAGAAGAGGGATCTTATGTGCTCAACTGTAGTCTTAAATGTGATTAGTAGAAAATGTTAAGAATCTATAAGTTGCTAGGTCAATGGGAGAAAATAAAACTATCTTCTTTAATCCTGTGGCTCCTATCTGTCCAAGCTATCTGTCGTTTTTCTGCAGGGTGGGGAGAAAGTGTGCTCAGTCGCTAGGCAACCTGTGTACAGGTAGATGCCTCTGGTGATAGTTAAAGGGAGATCTGGACCTGGAGGTAAGATTTGGGAAAGGAGGAAGTTAAGCTTAATTGGCACATCCATCAGGCCTTCTCAAACAGGTAACCTGGATGCTTAAGTCTGTTCTTAGAGAGTACAGAGGTATCTCTGATAAGGTACTTTCCTCCATCTGGGGATGGACCTGGTCAGATGCTACCAATGATGATAATTACAGGGAGGCTTGAACTGGGGTTCTGGCTGAGCATAGCTGTCAGCACAGAAGGTTATCTAAATATTCCTAGAAGTGGTTAGGTAAGGAGTTAGCGGTCTATAAAGTTAGTAAGGCTGTAAGAAAGGAGGGTCGGAGCTGAATTGTGTAAAGCTATTACTTAACGTCCACCTGACCTAGGTGGTGTCTCCTTGTGAAATTTACCTTAAATCAGGAGACTTGTTATTACTGTTAGTCCTTGAGAGTGGCTAAGGGAGATATCTGATTCCAGAGAAAGCCTTTCCTGAGGCTGTTCTCCAAATACCTGGTGTTGCTGTAAGGCTTCTCTCCAGGTTCCCCAAGCCCCGCAGTCCCACAATCCACTTATAAAATAATCACTCAGACGCTTATATCACTTATAAACTGTATGGCCGTGGCAGGCTTCTTGCTAACTGTTCTTATAGCTTAAATTAATCCATTTCCATAAATCTATACCTTGCCACGTGGCTGGTGGCTTACCGGCATCTTCACATGCTGCTGGTCATGGCGGCGACTGCAGTGTCTCTCTGCCTCAGCCTTCTGCTTCCCAGAATTCTCCTCTCTCCTTGTCCCACCTACTTCCTGCCTGGCCACTGGCCAACCAGTGTTTTATTTATTGACCAATCAGAGCAATTTGACATATAGACCGTCCCACAGCAACCTGGAATGTGTATGTCCAGAGAGTGATCAGTCCACACTGTTAGCCCTTCTTAGGGAAAAGTCAATTGGGAAAACTCTGAAGGCACACATGATTTTCATAACAGAAGACAGCTGATATATAACAAGCCAAATAACACCAAAAGATCCTTGGAATTCAGCTTCCTCTGGAGGAATTCCCTGATCCCTCCAGGTAGTGACTTTGCCATAGCCAGCTGAGTTCTTATGATATCTTCCTGCGGCCCGCAGCAGGTCAGAGCATCACACAGTCCCCAGCGAACTGCCATTGGTGGGGGCTGTAGATGCGGAAAGGGGATTACGGTGGTATCTGGTGTCCATCCCACACTGTCGAGGGCAGAGAAGTGGGGCTTTTCAGGGAAGCCCCTCCACTTATTTGGGAGGCACACAATCAGACTTGGAAGGCTTAAGAGTTAGGTAGGCAGAGCGAGAGGGGAGGTGTGTTCCTGCAGAGCTCAGCAGCATCATAGTCCCGCAATGGCACCTATTTCAGAATACACATGTAGGGAGTTGGTGAATGTAATAGATGAAGCCAGAGTGGTATTAGAGCGCCAGGACCTAGACAGCCTATGCCAGGCCAAGCATCCGCCCCACACTGGTTGCCCTAAGCCCCTCCATGGACTCACTAATCACCAGAGGTCTTTGTTTTTAAATCAAGCCAAGACATTTTATTTATATTCATTCATTCATTCATTCATTTATTCATACATACATTCATAGGGAGGTCATGCTGTGTTGGCTAGGCTGCCTTGACCTCCTGGCTCAAATGATTCTCCTGCCTCAGCCTCCTGATTATAGGCATGTGCCACCATGCTCAGCCAAGTTAATATTTAAAACTGAGAAATTGTATGTTAAAAACAAGAGAAAGGAGAAGAGCAACACCAGGCCTGGACTCATTCACTACGACAGCCGTAGGTTCGATTGGGGGTGTTTTCTCTGACTTATATAACGTCAATGCCTGACTCTCTCTGTGTGTGTGTGTGTGTGTGTGTGTGTGTGTGTGTGTGTGTGTGTGTGTGTGTGCCCTGCTCCCTCATCCCCAGCATCCTCCTCATGCCTGTCAACACTTGGTGTTCGCTGTGCCTGTGGTAGACAAGAGCTGCTGAAGCATTTTTCATAGAAAGACTCACGTGAGCGGATCTCCATTACGAAAGTCACGTGGCTGCCAGGGGAGGAAGAATGCAAAGAAGACTCCTGAGAAACAGGTGTCGGGGTGGGAGCGGAGACTGTGAGGGTGTGTGCTGAGGTTTGGTGTTGAGGATGGAGGAGGAAGCAGGCCAGGAAAGTGTTTAGGCTGCAGGATCAGCGGCACTGTGGGACTTCCCTATGAGGGTCCCATGTAGGAGAGGTAGTGGGAAGGGGGAGGGAAACGCTAAGGTCTGGACTTGTGGGTTTAACCAGGGTGTAGCCAAACTCCCCGCCTCCAACCCATAGGAAACAGAAGAGAGGGGCGAGTGCTTAGAGAAGGAGGGGAGTGAATTCAGTGCAGCACATCTGATAGGGACTTCCGTGTGTGTGTGTGTGTGTGTGTGTGTGTGTGTGTGTGTGTGTGTGTGTGTAGGGGAGTGAATTCAGTGCAGCACATCTGATAGGGACTTCCGGGGGGGTGTCTAAATGGAGGAACTAGGGGCAGCTGGAAACTCCTCAGAACCGTGTTGTAGGTGGATTTAGGAATCATCTGTTAGGATGAGCGTGAAGCCGTGGGAACGAATGACGTCTTGGGGAGTGTGTGGAGGAAGAGGGGAGCATCTGGACGAGTGCCCAGAGGGTGTAGTGGGATGCTGTGGCGTGGAGAACAGCAGTGGGAGGTGACAGGGTGACCGGGAGGTGACAGGGTGACCGGGAGGTGACAGGGTGACCGGGAGCCTAGGCTGCAGAGGTTCCGTGAGCTGAGCTGTGGAAACTGCTGTGTAACCCATCCGTCTGGTCACCTTGGGGAGAGGGGTCTCAGGCTGTAATTACAGGAGGAGACAGGACATGCAGGAAGAGCTGGGGGAAGGGCTGGGGGCATGGACAAAACACAGCTGCTTGCCCAGCGGATGGGAGGGTGGTGTCTAGGATGGAGACATTTGGCTTGTGCTTGCTGATTCTGGCCTTGAACTTGATATTGTATTGGAAAAACTTAGAGGAAATAACCTGACCGTGTGCCCCAGGAGTTAGGTACCTGCCTTCCTGGGTTCTCTACACTCAGAAAGGAATGCCTGTGCATTTTACTGGGAATGGGCAAATTAACTCCATATTTACATTTTCATCCATTCAGGGACCTAAAAATTACCTCTGATTTCAAGACCCACTTGTGTTTTTGTTACGTTTTTAATGTTAATAAATCCATTTTAAGCTGGATGTGGTGGCGCACAACTTTAATCCCAACACTAGGTAGGCAGAGGCAGGTGAGTTGGAAGCCAGCCTTGTCTACACATCGAGCTCTGGGACAGAGAAAGACTACATAGAGACACCTTGTCTCAAATATCCAAAAGAGAAAAAAATTACATTTTAGATGTAGATTGGTATGTCTTTTTTTTTTTTTTAAGTTTTTCGAGACAGGGTTTCTCTGTGTAGCCCTGGCTGTCCTGGATCTCACTCTGTAGGCCAGGTTGACGCCGACCTCACAGAGATCCACCTGCCTCTGCCTCCCGAGTGCTGGGGTTAAAGGCGTGCGCCACCACCGCCCAGCAGGAGTGTGTCTTTGTACTTGAGCCTTTCTGAGGTTTTCTGACGTGTGGGTTGGCTTTTGTCTGCCTGCCTTTCCATGTGACAGGATTGCCCCTGCCATGCTGCGTCAGGCCTCCTATGGAACCATCAAGATTGGCACTTACCAGAGCTTGAAGCGATTAGCTGTGGAACGCCCAGAAGGTGAGTGGCAACCGGTTTTCCTGGGGACAGTCAGGGGGTTAGTAGTTGCTCTAGTCCAGACAGTTTAGAATGGGTTTTTTAATGGCTTGGTTAATTTTCGACCACTAGGGAAAAGACTGGGTACAAAGAGTAAACCGTGCTCACTGTTGAGCTGAGAGAAAGAACCTTTGTACAGATATTTTGATCATTTGTATTTTCAAAGATACTCCTCCCAGACCCACCCCCGCCTCCTCACCCTCTCCCGACATCATGTTCATTTCTTTTTGACCCAGAGACTCATTTGTGCCGCCATGTACTCGTGGGGGTGGAACCATCCACTGGAGTGTGTGGTTGACCTACCAAAGGCCATATGCTCTCTACTTCCTTCCTTCCTTCCTTCCTTCCTTCCTTCCTTCCTTCCTTCCTTCCTTCCTTCCTTCCTTCCTTCCTTTCTTTCTTTCTTTTCTTCTCTCTTTTTTTTTTTTTTTTTTTTTTGGTTTTTCCAAGACAGAATTTCTCTGTGTAGCTTTGTGCCTTTCCTGGAACTCACTTGGTAGCCCAGGCTGGCCTCGAACTCACAGAGATCCACCTGCCCCTGCCTCCCAAGTGCTGGGGTTAAAGGCATGTGCCGCCACCACCTGGCTTTTTCTTTTCTTTTTTCTTTTTCTTTTCTTTTCTTTTAATTATTATGTATACAGTATTCTGCTTGCACGTATGACTGCATGCCAGAAGAGGGCACCAGATCTCATTACAGATGGTTGTGAGCCACCATGTGGTTGCTGGGATTTGAACTCAGGACCTCTGGAAGAGAAACCAGTGCTCTTAACCTCTGAGCCATCTCTCCAGCCTGTATGTTCTCTTAAAGCACAGCAGCTCTCCCTACCCCCGAAGTCATCAGTTGTCAGTAGCCCCTCAGCTAGGGGTGGGAACAGTCACTTGTCTGTATGTTCAAAATGCTTAGCTACATGCTGTACAGGTTCTGCTTGTCAACTGAAAGTTTTCTAAAAATTGAGTGAAGTATCACCCGTTTTTGGGAAGGCACTAAGTGAATACATGTCTTACTATTAAGGGCTCTGATAGCAGCATGAGTCTGTGGGATAAACATGAATATTCACAAGGTAGTTGGACTACATGTCCATTTGGAAAAACAAAGATGAGTAGTAGATATTTGTTTTAGAATTAATTGCTTAATTCACAGATCATACATTTATCTTCGGGTGAGCAGGTAGAGTATATGATTACATTCTTTATAATGGAGTCATTTACAGGAAAAACTCTGTACAGAGCCAACCACTATGTCTTTGTTTGTAGATGAAACCCTGTTGATCAATGTTGTGTGTGGAATTCTGTCTGGAGTCATATCCTCAGCTATTGCTAATCCAACCGATGTTTTGAAAGTAAGTGCTGGCTGCATCATAGAGACACATTCCCATTTTTCATCATCATCATCATCATCATCATTATATTATTATTATTATTATTATTAAACTGGAGACAGCATTCAGATAATGAGACTTTGCAAATGTAACAAGCAATTTATCTTAGTTAGGGTTTCTATTGCTGTTAAGAGATGCCATGACTATGGCAACTCTTATAAAGGAAAACATTTAATTGGGGCTGGCTTACAGGGTCAGAGGTTTAGTTCATTCATCATGACAGGAAGCATGGTGGCATGCAGGCAGACACGGTGCTGGAGAGGGAGCTGAGAGTTCTACATCTGGATCTGTAGGCAGCAGGAAGGAACTGAGACACTAGGCCTGGCTTGAGCTGAGAACTCAAAGCCTGCCCCAGTAACATACTGACTCCAGCAAACCCACACCTCCTAATAGTGCCTCTCCTCGTGAGCCTATAGGGGCTATTTTCTTTCTTCAAACCACCACACTGCATCTTGAGTTTCAGACTTTTAAATAGCCACGAAGTGGATTTCCCACTGATAAAGGTGAGCTTGATATTGCATAGAGTTCATTTTGAAGATAAAAATTTTAGTGATTAAGCAGTGAAAAACCTTTTGGTTATATGTTTGATTTTGTTTCTCATAGAAAATATCCTTTATTTTGTTGGTTCATTAAAAATGCAGGGGCTACAGAAAACTATATAAATCTAGGCTTGTTAATTTTTTTTTAAAGATTTTTTTATTTATTGTTTTACTTGTATGGGTGTGTTCCCTCGTGTATGACTGTGCGCCATGTGTGTGCAGTGGCTGCAGAGGCCAGGAGAGGGCGTCCGATCCTCTAGAACTAGAGTTTCAGATGGCTGTGAGCCATCATGTAGGTGTTGGGGACTGAACCCAGGTCCTCTGCAAAAGTAACAAGGGCTCTTAACCATTGAGCTGACTCCCCAGCCCCCCATTAACATTTCTGAACATGTTTTCTTTCCTACTACCTTTGTGTCAGGAAATACAAATGAAAATATGTCACTTTTAACAATTAGAAGCAACACCTCGATGAACTGTTTTGGACACAATGGATAGACACTAATCCATTTTGGATTAAGACAAAGGAAGGATGAGTAATTTTTAAAAATCCCATATGAATGCCTTCTGAAGCTCCCCTTTTCATTCCCATTATTTAATGAGATCCTGTGCCTTGGACTGTGTGCTAGCATCCCGAGTGAGTACGGGGAGGACCCTGCCCTCTGAAAGCCTTCACTCCGATAGACTCTGACAGACATCAAAACTGTAACATTTTGGGTGCACAATACTTAATACATGCTCTAAAAGCAAGATATGGCACGTCTATCCATACTCCTCTTAATTTCTTTCTTTCTTATTTTTGAGACAGGGTTTCTCTGTGTAGCCCTGGCTGTCCTTTCTGTAGTAGACCAGGCTGGCCTCAACCTCACAGAGTTCCACCTGCCTCTGCCTCCTGAGTGCTGGGATTAGAGGCATGTACCACTACCACCCAGCTCTCCTATTAATGTCTTAAATAGAGAAGGTGGTGTCTATATTTTGGTTAGTTTCCTAAGTTAGTAAGGCGGTAACAGTTCCTTTTGAAGTTAGTGGCAATATATTTGCTCCTTCAACAAATATAAGATACTGATTTTTTTTTTAAATGAAAAGTCCTTCATTCTGGTTCCCCTTCTGATTTGTTTAATGTGTGTGGGTGTTTTGTTTGCACGTATGTGTGTACACCACTTGCATGCCTGGTGCCCATCCCTGGGACTGCAGTTACAGACAGTTGAATTATCAAGTGAGTGCCGGGCATTGAACCTGGGTCCTCTGGAAGAGCAGTCAGTGCTCTTAACCTCTGAGCCACCTCCCCAGCCCACCTCTTCACTCTAAGACAAAGGGTTACATTGAACATTCCATTTAACTGTGGCATCTCCGTCATGTGGCTCTCCTGGGCTTTGTGAACTGTGGAAGTTCAAGGGTAAGAAAGTGTAACAGCATCCTGTGGAAAGCTTATTTGCATACCTTTGACAAGCTGGAAATAATTGTGGCGTGGAGCAATTTAAGAGCTAGGCTTGCCGGCATTTACTGCAGCTGAGCACACTGGGTAACTCTCACTGGCTACAGTGAGTCTTTAAAATTAGCATCACTTTCTCTAGCTGGGTATGGTGGCACATGCCTTTAATCCCACCAGTGGATCTCTGAGTTTGAAGTCAGCCCCAGGACAGCCAGGACTACACAGAGTAACACTGTCTCGGGGGAAAAAAAAATCCTCTCTCTTTCATTCTTATTAAATCATAGAGAGAAATAGGCTATACCTGACCTTCCCATAAGAACAAAAAAAGAAAAACTCAAGACTTAATAAACAAACAAACAAACAAACAAACAAAAGGACTCTGTGATGCAGCTTAGCCCTTTAAACTCTGGAGTTGCTAAGGGCCGCCCGATGCTTTTGGTCTACCGAGGGTATGTGGAGGTAGCATCCCAGTCATTTTATGCTGGTTTTCCCCACGCACCATTAAGCACTTGATGGGTGGTTTTCGTGCGTCTTTGGTGGTGAAGGGGTGGAGAGTGGGCCAGTTTCCTTCTCACGCTGTTCTTTCTGATGATCTGTAGATCCGAATGCAAGCACAGAACAGCGCTATTCAAGGCGGAATGATAGGCAACTTCATTAACATATACCAGCAGGAAGGGACCAGAGGACTGTGGAAGGTGAGCCTGCGGAGCGGAATCCACACACACTGGCTCTTCCCTACCCCGCTTCTTCTCAATGCCTCTTAATCTAAGTGTGGTCACGGAGTCAGAAGAATGCCGTTTTCTGCCTTTGAGGACACCTTCCTCCTTAACTTATCTTTCAAATGAGAACATGAGGAATGTGCTGTGGGTTTCAGGTGCCTTTCAGATAATGCACTTAAGGGATTTTGGGAAGCTGATCACTTTTCATTTATCTGATGGTTGCTTTTTGTTGTTTCCGTTCTCAGAATGACCCTGGGTCCCCGTCCCACTGGGGGATTGACTTACACAGTTTCCTGGCTTAGGTGAGGTCTGTGGTCAGGCAAGAGCTGATGTAGATGACTCCTGACTCATTGGGTCACAGAATAGACCCTAACTATCACCTGGTGTCATCCCTCAGCGTGACAGAAACTGGCCCCTTGGAGGATGGTTTGTCCTAGCCACGATCTGGCCACAGTCAGAACTGACATCAGAGTTTGTGCGTGGTGGCCCTTTTTTACTCTGTTACTCCACACTTCTGACAGAGCTCGTCATGGGTCGGGGAGAGCTTCTGGACCCCGGCGTTCTCTGGAGGGATGTGAAAATCATTTTCCCGTTCCTGTTTTTACCCAGGGCGTGTCTCTCACGGCTCAGCGGGCCGCCATTGTTGTCGGTGTGGAGCTGCCAGTCTATGACATCACCAAGAAGCACCTGATACTCTCGGGCCTGATGGGAGACACTGTCTTTACACATTTTCTGTATGTTTATGGATTTTAAAAATTAATATTGTAGCTGGACAGTGGTGGTGCATGCCTTTAATCTCAGCACTAGAGAAGCAGAGGCAGGAGGATCTCTTGTGAGTTTGAGGCCAGCCTGGTTTACAAAGCGAGTTCCAGGACAGCCAGGGCTACAAAGAGAAATCCTGTCTTGAAAAACAAACAAAATTTAATGTTTTAGGCATGCATTAAGTTAGGGTGAAATTTTGTGTAAATTTATGGAAGTTTTAGAGAAAGCATTATAACAGTATTATACTTTCTTTCTTTCTTTTTTTTTTTTTTTTGTTTTGTTTTGTTTTGTTTTTCGAGACAGGGTTTCTCTGTGTAGCTTTGCGCCTTTCCTGGGACTCACTTGGTAGCCCAGGCTGGCCTCGAACTCGCAGAGATCCGCCTGGCTCTGCCTCCCGAGCGCTGGGATTAAAGGCGTGCGCCACCACCGCCCGGCCTAGTATTATACTTTCTTATTTGAAAGATTATAATACAGAAGTCAAACAGGACAAGATCAAAGTCTATATATACATAGGTAGCTGTTGTTAACTGATATGTACCTGTGTGCAGGTAAACAGTATGTTTACAAACAGACATCACATGTCGTTTATAAACAAGGTAATGTTTGCATTGTATTGCTCTTAAAGAAGTGGCAGCATGGCTGGGCTGGTTTTCCGTAGCGTGTGGTAGCGCACACCTTTAATCCTGGCACCCGGGAGGCAGAGGCAGGTTACCCAGAGAAAAAGAAAAAAAGCGACACCATATCCCAGATACATTTCCATGTCTTCCTTACAACTTAGTTCTTTTTGGTTATTTATGTATGTGTTTGTGTGTGTGCCCATGGTACAAATACAGAGGTCAGAGGATGTCAGAGCCTCAGAGCTGGAGTTACAGGCAGTTGTGAGCATCTGATATGAGTGCTGGGAATCTAAACTTGGATTCTATGAGGACAATATATCCTCTTAACTGCTGAGCCAGCTCCAGCCCCATGGGCCTCATGGTGCAGCTCAGGGAGCTCCACATTTACCTTCAGGTGATGTTGGGAGGGAGCTGTCTTGTCCCCTACCTTCATAGTTGTAGCTGAGGGGGAGTTCTCGTCTTTTCCAATACTGTTTTCTCTATAGCTCAAGCTTCACCTGCGGTCTGGTGGGGGCTTTGGCCTCAAACCCTGTCGATGTTGTGAGAACCCGTATGATGAATCAGAGAGTCCTTCCAGACGGCAGGTGTTCTGGCTACAAGGGTACCTTGGATTGCCTATTGCAGGTGAGAATACGTGTCTGCAGGATTGTGAGTTTTACACACACACACACACACACACACACTGAAGTAACTAAGCTGTAACAAGTATTAAAACTAAGAGGAGTGAGGCCATAGAGCCCTTGGGGATACATATAACATTTATTATTATTATTATTATTATTATTATTATTATTTAAAAATTTTAAGACAGTTCTAGTTATGCAGCTCTGGCTGGCATGGAATTCACTGTGTAGACAGAGTTCCACCTGCCTTTGCTGAGATAAAATGGCATGACGTACCATTTTTGCCACCCTGAGGAATTGAAGGTCCAAGTTCTAGGTGAAATTTTATAAATTAAAGTTCATTTTCCACATACTTCTCCTCTGCTAGGAAGGTTGCTAAAAGAGTAATATTTTCTGTGGTCACAAAACTTGTCTGTTTCCAAAGCGAATCTTTTCCTTCTTGAGTCAAATTAGAATAAGTATCCCCGTCTAGATGTGCCTTGCAGGAGTACATCAATCCCACCACAGTTCCCAGCTTAGAGAACTGGTTTTAGCAGTGTTCAGCTTCCCTACTAGGTCTGTCACCAGTGGCCAACGCATAGGGGCACTTGCTCCAGGTCTCAGCATGATGCTAATGCTTCCTAGTCTTCAAGGATTGCTTTACATTTTTTAAAATAGCTTTTTTAGGATTTATTTATTATATACCTAGGGTGCTCTATCTGCATGTACACCTGCATGCCAGAAGAGGCCATCAGATCTCATTGTAGATGGCTGTGAGCCACCACGTGGTTCCTGGGAATTGAACCCGGGTCCTCTGGAAGAGCTGCCCAGCTAGTGCTCTGAACCGCTGAGCCATCTCTCCAGCCCCCTGCTTCACGTGTTTAAAGTTACGTTTGTTTATTTTGTGTGGGCCGGGGCGTGAGGGGTGATGGCACTGGCCGTGCATACACACTGTACCGTGGCATGAGCGCACAGGTCAGAATCTGTTTTCTCCTCCCAGCCTATGGATTCTGATGATCACGGTCATGATCTCAGGTCATCGTGTTTGGCAGCAGGCGGCTTTACCTACTGAGCCATCCCACCAACCTTTTCTTCTTTTTTTGAAGCAGGATGGTAGATCATCTAACTGGTCCCAAACTTGGTAGGTAGCTGGGTGTGACCATGAACTTCTGAGCCTCCTGCCTCGGCCTCCCAAGGGCTGAGGCTACAGGCCTGAGCCACCCTAGTGGGTCTTATGTGTGCTTGGAAGTGAGTCAGCTGTGTACTTGCTGGGCAAGGACTCCAGCACCCGAGCTCCGCCCCGCTCCTCTACTATTGCTTTTAATGAAGCAGAGAGGAAACTCGGGGAGCGGAAGCGCTCTGGAAGGTATCTTTATCAGAAGTGTTTGTTTATTGCTGGCTGGTTTAGGAGTCCAGATGGCATGGGAGCTAACGGCCGGCCCCGACTTAGAAATCAGTCTGATTTCTTTCTTACTGAGTTCTTGTTTACCTGCTTTCTGTGGGGTTCATCCTCCTGTCTGCGGTGGTTTACATGCAGAAGCCTTTAAGGATCAAAGAGGCCGAGCAAAGATCTCTAATCAGTCCTTTTAAACATATGTTTGAGTAAACATACAAAATGCATTTTATTTATTCCTATTCTTTGATTAAAGCTGAAAATATTCAGCCGTTCTCTGTAATATTATGCATTTGAGTAGAGTTAGTGACCAAGAAGAGCTCAGCCTTGTGCACAGCCCCTGATGGTTTTCATTGGAAGAATATTGTAGCGGCCGATGGTGGTGCACACCTTTAATCCCAGCACTCGTGAGGTAGAGGCAGGTGGATCTCTCTGAGTTCAAGGCCAGCCTGGTATACAGAGTGAGTTCCAGGACAACAAGGCTACACAAAGAAACCCTGCCTCAAAAAACAAACAAAAAATTGTAGTCTGGAAATGGCATCACCCCAAGCCTGTTGAGTCCACTCAAACACTTGCTTTCTCTATATCCTTTGCATCTAGATTGGAATAGGTCTCAGGGAATTCCAAAGACCAATGGCTGCATTTCCCCATCTTTTGAATCCCCTACCTCCAGCAGCCAGTAGGTAGTTCCACTAGGAACTGCAGCTCCCACGGGTTGCACATTACAGGCATAACACACGGGCTTAGCTATACATCGGCACTGCCAACCTTAAGCACAATGGGCTCTTGTGGGCAGGGTGGGGTAGTGGTCTGAGCAGCAGGGTGGGGACACTCTTTGCCACACCTGCAAGTTGGAAAGACCACTTTGCTAAGCTTGGGTTTCCTCAGGCTCAGTCAGAGACAAGTTGTGGGATTCGGTTCTCTTGCACCATTTAGGTCGGGGTGGCATCCTCAACTTTGGGATTTAATTTTGACTAAAAGGTATATCAATTTGGCACATTATTAATGCCTTGGACATAATTGGAAAATGGGAAGCTAATGCTTTTTTTGTTTTTTTTTTAATAGACATGGAAGAATGAAGGTTTTTTTGCTCTATATAAAGGTTTTTGGCCAAATTGGTTGCGCCTTGGTCCTTGGAATATCATTGTATCCTTTTCTGCTGTGGTCGATCTAAAAAGAGCTATTACTAAAGAATATTGTTTGGTTTTGTTTATAAATTAAAATGAAGAAGTAAGTTCTTATCTTTTTGAGTTCCTCTGATTCTAAGAAATAGCCTTTCCATTTCTACTTTAGGAAATGTGAGGTCTCTTCATTCGACACACCAAGACTCTTAGTTAATTGTGTTGCTAATTGAAAGGTATCGATTTTCATTAGAATCTGCTAAGGAGTTCTGGGTGTTCGTGATTCCAGAGTGATGTGATTGATGTATGTCCTGCTCTCCTGGGGAAGGATGTGGATGCCATCAGTGTGTAGGCACGCTTGCTGTGGGTCGCTTACTGAACATGGGCAGAACTTAGCTCTTGAAGTGATTGACATGTGAGGTGAGGAGGGGCAGGTCAGCAGATGTGGAAAGAAGTTAGAGGTAGGGGTGCCGGGTTTGGCACCCCCTTTCTTTTGTGATGGGGACATGCCGGAGAAGAGCTTCCTGGGCCTCTGTTATACTCTGCCCAGTGAAGTCTTTGCTGAAGACAATGCATAGCATTCCTGAAGAGCCCAAGACTGAGGGGTTTGTGGGGCTCAGCTCTGATCCCTCTATTCTGAGCTCACCTGGGGCAACATCTGGGGACATAGCCTGAGACTCTGTATGGAACTCAAGTGGAATGGTGTCCTTTGAAGTTGCCTGCAGGCATGGGCTAGTAGAGAAGCTAAGTTGTCTGTCTGCTCCGAGTGTCAGGCTTGGTAACATGACCTTTTCTTGGCAGCCTTAACCCATAACCATAGTTCTTTTTGACATATGAGCAGCTGAAGAAACTGGACCTGTGACCAGTCCATGCTACACAAGCTGTTCTTCTGAAGAGCCAACATCCGCAATGGTAGAACTTCCTGTGCTTCTGGCTGCTTCTCACTGCACAGCTCATCACAGCTTCTAGGATGGGAGCGACGGGTGAAGACTGGGTTCTTCAGATTGTCATGTTGGCGCTGGATGCTTTTCATCCGTGTTCAGAGATTAAACTATAGCGTGTACTCACTAGTCTTTGCCATGGAAGTGCCCTTTTGACACCCAAGATAATGTGCAGAACACATGTTTCTTGCTGTAGAAAACTTGCAGGGAAATCAGAACTGCGTGCAGTTTTCCCCTGGGAGAGCAGCCTCGCTGCCTCTGGGCCTCCAGCTGTGAACATCTGCAGCTCTGGGAAGGCTCCTGGAGTGATGGCGGCCCCGAGGCTGGTGTTCTTGTTCTGGGAAGGCTCCGGAGTGATGGAGCCCCTCCCCCTTGGCTGGTATTATTCCCAAACTGTTGAGAGCTTTAGTTTCCTGTCAGCTGAAGAGATTTTACATTGGGACTTTTAAACTCTAGACCTCGACAGTGCAGGAAGTAGATTTTTTTAGAACATTGCACTGCTTTATAGTTCCTGTTTGGGCACAGTCTTTCACTTACAGTAAGTGAAGTTGAGCCTTCGGAGACTCGACCTTTGTGAGGTAGCATTAGCATTTGCCCTATGACTTTTTGCAAAGTTGATTATTTCCATTTTGATCAAATGGGGATAATCATGCTGAGTGAAGTTGGTGTCAAATGAAGAGGAAACAGGCTGCCACGTGCAAGGTGAGTGTGTTCACACTCACAGTAAACAGTTGGTTCAGTTCACACTCACAGTAAACAGTCGGGGTACCTCCGTTAAATAATGCTGCAGGTGAAGTTCTGTAGTTGCTAATGAACTGAAGAGAGGATGCCTCCAGACTTCTAGCCTTTACTTTAGCTCAAGGTGGGTTTGTTTAAAAACCTTTATCTGAGATTTCCTAGTTAATTTCCTTGAAATTAAAAAAAAAAAAAAAAAGATCTACTTTCTTCCTTTCCCTTTGATTTCTGTGATGTTGGGGAGCAAATTCTTGTGCATTCTGGGTGTCTGCCCCATCCCGAGCCCCCCACCCCCACCCCAAAGTGATCGCTTTAGCACCTCTGTTTATCTCCTTTCTGATAGGAGGTATATAATGCCCTCTTCCTACTTTGTTTCTTCTGAGACTGATCTAACGTCTTATACTTTTCAAAGCAAAAGATGTCTCTAGCCACGAGCTTTCTAGTTATAGAAAGGAGCTCAATCCCTTCAGGTGTACCCTGTGAAAGTATCAGTGGTAACTGGGACTCTAAGCGGGGCGCAATGCCGGGTACATTCCTTATCTGTCCCACAGGGCCTCTTCCTTGAGGCAGAATCATGCAGGTTTTCCTTTCCTTGAGGGTTGAGCACTTTTTTCTCTCACAATTTTCACCTTGGCTTCTTTATTAATGTTTTCTTTGAAAACCGTTTGCGAAGCAGGGTGCGATTTCTAAAAGTAAAAGCCAAGACAAAATCATCACATGAGAACAGACGACTTAAAGATGAATAAAGTCCCTAGCAAGCCACTAGATGGCAGTAGAGGACCCAAGCTGCTGCTGGCCTGTCTCCTCCACTGAGATGTTTTTCTTCTGGCCTGGACATTCCCTTAAGTGATAGACTCGACAGAGGCTTTCTCTTGAGTTGAAAGGATTGCATTTTTTTCAAGCCTTTTTTTGTTTGTTTGTTTTTTTATTTTTTTGATACAGGGTTTCTCTGTGTAACAGCCCTAGCTGTCCTGGAACTCTTTTAGATGGGACTGGCCTCAAACTTACAGAGAGCCACCTGCCTCTGCTTCCTGAGTGCTGGAATTAAAGGCGAGCATCACCACCAACTGGCCAAGAAAAAAAAAAAGAAATGCCACTTTTTTTTTTTAAAGTATGGAGGTAATGTCTAAAGTAGAAACAGGTCCATTTTGAAGATCACGTGCAGAGCAGATGTCAGACAGTATTATCAATTTATTAAATTATGTTTGTGTCTGCACCTGGATGAAAAGAAAGTTACACTTCACTGTAAAAATTCAGCGTGTTTTAAGGCAAAATTGCAGTGTTTTAAGACAAGGGTGGCGTGAACTTCCTAAGTGCCTTATAGGACAGGCTCTTCACCTGCCTTTCCTCTCCCTGGAGTTAATACAGTCGTTGATGTTCCTAACCCAGAGACAACTTGAAGTGCTTGGTGGTATGGATGTGGCCGAAACACTTCCACTTGGCATTTTGCTTAAGTATTGTGAAAACTATTTCAAGTTTTGTAACTAAGTTGAAGGAAAATGTGTTGTTACTGATGCTCTATGTTGATGACCTGTAATGTAAAAAAATGGCTCCTGTTCTCTGTATTTATTCATGTGCTATAAATAGTATGTATTATGTAAAGAATATACATTTTTCCACAAGCTTTTCTATTTCAAGCTCTTTATACATGATTGGACTGTGTGGCATACACCTTGTTTCATTATTTAATAAACAGAAATAATCTATGATGATACAGTGGCTCATGGTTATTTCAGATACACAGACACATTTAGACAAAGGCAGACTCCAGAAGGCAGGGGGAGGAACAGTTTTGGTGAAAGTGGTCATGGGTACCTCTCTCTGCATGAGAGTTATGGGGATCAACTCACTCTTTGCCTTGTCCTTGCGAGATGTCCCCCTACCCCCAACCCATCATTTTGTGAAGTACTCTGTAGGTTAGTAGAAAGGAGTGAACTTGATTCTGAGGCTGGCTTGGCAAGGAAGGCTCAATATTCACAACACCAATCACTACCCCTCCATCCCACAACCACTCTAGGTGCTGCTAGAAGCAAGAGCTGGGATCCCTGGTTGGCTGGACCAGACAGGGATACTTGTTTCACAGAAAACTAAGTATGGACTTGGATGGTCAACTTTTTGGTTACTTAAAAGGATTTTGTACATGTCCATTTTCTTAACGTTTGAGTTACATAGAATGGTTTGTTAAGAACTGGGTAAGAAAGAGGGAGCTTTGCTTATCAATCGATATATTTCTTAGAGCATTTGGTTTCACAGGAAAATTCAGTGAAGGTACACATACTCCTGTACTTTTCCATCATGCTTTATCTGCATCCTGTACCAGAGAGGTGTGCTTACTACAACTGAGGAACCCACATCCATACACCATGTTACCCACACCCACAGCTTATCTTAGGGTTCACTTGTGGTACAGTGCACACCATATATAATGATTTATATCATCCTTGTCAAATGACAGACTAGAGGCAAGATAGAAAGATGAGTAAAAATAAGTGGATATGGGGAGGGAAAGAGAGCCCTTCATCTTCCCATCTGGTTAGTGTTTCCATCTGCCAGTCGAGACTTCGGCACAACAGATAAAATCCAGCTTGTCTACAGAGAGTGTTTCTTTTCTTAACAGCATCTCAAGATGCTAAACAATGAACCTTCCTCACTTAGGGCCAGAACGGTTGAGGTCTTGAGTTTAATTGAATCAGTACTGCTCCCAACCCTAAACCCAATCAGTGTTCCAGAAAGCCCTCTATAATTGCACTTACAATTTTTCACATTCATTTATGTGTGTTTGTGTGGGAGAGGTGCTTGTGTGCCACACCATACATGAGATCAGAGAACAGCTTGTGAAGGTCACTTCTTTTGGTGTGGACTCTGGGGGATTGAGTTCATATATCATCATCAGGCTTGGTGGCAGTTTTATTCACTCTGTTTTGTCCTGAAATTCTTTTCACTATATGGTCAAGAATCTGACTTTGGGCTGGAGAGATGGCTCAGCGGTTAAGAGCACTGGCTGTTCTTCCAGAGGTCCTGAGTTCAATTCCCAGCAACCACATGGTGGTTCCCAACCATCTGTAATGAGATCTGGCGCCCTCTTCTGGCATGCAGGCAGAACACTGTATGCATAATAAATAAATCTTAAAAAAAAAAGAATCTGACTTTACTGGAGTGGAGGTCATTAAATAGGGTGCCCTACCCTGTGTTTCTTCAACACTTCTGACAATGTCACTGCTCTATAAAAAGGGGCGGGGGCAAGGACCTTCTCTCACCTATAAGAAGGAATGACATGCTCTTACACCGTTGATTTCTTGTGAAGGTCAGGGAGACCAGATGTCTGCTGCTGGCTCTCCAATGCCTCCGACAGTGGAATTCTCGCTTGGATGGTGGCACCTGTTAGACACGCTTTGGCCTCATTAAACTGTCAGCAGGGAAATGAGACATTGGCCAAGGATTTAGATCCTCGGGTGGAGGCACACGCCAGGATGCATTTTTTCGATGACTTTACGTATCTGCTCTCTCCCTTCCAGCCTGTGACAATAGAGAAAGCAAGAACCCTGCTTCCCCTCCACGGCTCTAACAGCATTCAGTGTAAAAGCATTCAATGCCTTTGGTCAATAGGGTCTTATGTGGTTTCATTTTTCTTACTATATTCAATTATTTTATTCCAGTAGAACCATATTTTATCCTATAGTTTAACCACAATTATCCCTTTTCTGTTCTAGGAATCAATCCAAGATACCACATTGCACTGAGATGAAAACATCTCTTAGTAATTGATATGTAATAACGACTCCTCAGTCATTTCTTGCCTTTTTTTTTTTTTATTACTTTGGAACTCTTTTTAGATTTACTTTTTATTTCAAAATTTATGTGTGAGTTTGTGTGTGCTACGTGTATGTGGGTACCTAGAGAAGCGAGAAGAGGGGGTTGGGTCCCCTGGAACTGGAGCTGCAGGTGGTTGTGAGCTGTATAATGTGGGGGCTGAGGACTGGACTGGAGTCTTCAGAAAGAGCAGCAAACTCTCCTAGCCCCTGAGCCAGCTCTCTCTCCAGCCCTGATCTTGACACTTTTGGAGAACACTGCTCAGTGTTTTGTAGGATGTCTGTCCATTTGTGATGGACTTTTGTTTTTCCATGACTAGAATTTGTAGCAGGCTTTCTTTTGGGCCACCAACCAGCTCCCAAATCATGACACGGAAACTTATTATTAGTTATGAATGCTCGGCCTTGTCTCATGCTTGTTCCACTAGCTCTCAAAACTTAGATTAACCTGTTTCTCCTTATCTATGTTTTTGCCTTGGGGCTTTTTACCTTTCATTCTGTATGTCCTACTCCATCTGTCTGTCTGGCAGCTGCCTGCCTGGCTAGCCCTGGATGTCTCCCTCGTTCTCTCTCCTCTTTAGAGCCTAGATTCCTTCTCCTACTTATTCTACCTGCCAGCCCCACCTATCCCTCTACTGCCCAGCTATTGGCTGTTCAGCTTTTTATTAGACCAATCAGGTGCCTTAGGCAGGCAAAGCAACACATCTTTACATCGTTAAAACAAATGCAACTTAAACAAATGTAACGCATCTTTACATAGTTAAAGTAATATTCCACAACAAAAACTAGGTTTGCAGTTTTGGTAAGAAGGCCACAGAAGGAGTATCATGCCCTCAACCCACCCATCTAGGAATTTCATGACAATGATGTTCAGTTAGATCACATAAGATGGTGTCTGCTACTGTAAGTCATTATTCTGAACCCCGACTCCCTTTTTTGGAGACAAGCTCTTGCTATTAGCCCATTGGTCTTGAACATGCTGCAGTCCTTATCTGTCAGTTTTCCAAGTACTGGGCGTCAGGTGTATCTCACTGTGCCTGACTTCCTCCTCTTATTGGTAACTATCTTGGAGAGATTATCTGGAACTATGCATATTGCCATTTCTTCTGGAACTTTGCTCTTCTCAGTATCCTCCCTTTTATCTTGCCTACTACAATTATTACTGTAATGACCTAATGATAATTTTCCATTTCTCTCATTTTTCTCGTTTTTTTGGAATTCTTTGGTAATGTAGAAGGTTGTCCCCTTTTCATTTAATTACCCAATTAATTAGTATATACTCAATTTATATAGTAATAAAGTGTATATTTAATATTTATTCAATTATGTAGATTTGATCTAATAATATTATTTGTTTAGCTGTCCAAATGTGTATCATGATTTAAACGGCAGAATTTCCCAGTTTCATCTTGGGATCGTCAGACCCAGTTCTTCAATGTTGGCCGTTTAGGTTTTTTTTCTTCTCAGTTGTTTAATACTATTAATGACGCTTGATATGTGTGTCTTTGAATCTGTGTCTCCACAAACTAGTTTTCCAAAAGGGAAGTCGCATAATCGAAAATTTTGTGCCCTTGGTTGCTTTGTCAACATGGAAATCACTCACTACCTGACAGCAAAGAAGCGGTCGATCTTGGGAGTTCAATTCCCCTATCTGTTGGGTGACTTACCTTACTTGGCAAAAAAACTTCAGCCACACATTACAATAAAGTTATGGATGTTGAGGCAGAGGCTTCCGGTAGGGGCAAACCTACTTCCGCCCACGCCGCCTGTCTTTCACTCTCTAGCTTCGGGTTCAGCCCAACCGGAAATGCTTACACTCCGCCCAAAGCCACGTCTGTTCTGGCCTCGGTCCCGCCCCCACGCCGGGGAAGCGTTTCCGGGGCCAGGGCGCTCGGGCCCGCCCCCGCCGCCGCTGCGGCGCTGGAAACCTCGGTCCTCCCGGAAGTTCCCGGCCGCTCTGCCTGTCCGGGTCCGGTTCTGCGCTGCCGAGAGGGGCCCAGCGCGGCGGGGATGGCGGAGGCGGCGCTGCTGCTGCTGCCGGAGGCGGCGGCCGAGCGGGACGCCCGAGAGAAGCTGTCTCTCTGGGATCGGAGACCCGACTCGATGGCGCCGCTGACAGACAGGCAGACGGACTCGGTGCTGGAGCTGAAGGCGGCGGTGGAGAACCTGCCGGTGCCCGCCGAGGTGAGGCGAGGGCGTGGGCAGCGCCCGTCCGCCCGTCCTGTGCGGGCATCTGGCCTGCCCTCCAGAGCCACCGTGGCGGATCCGGCGGGAGGGGCCTGCGTGTGTGCCCTGGTGTCCGGCCACCCCGGCTGGCCCTGCCAGCCTGCGTGGACGTCCACGCGAGGGCATCGCCTGTCCCCCAGCGGCGTGGGACGGTTGGCCTGAGTCTTGCCCCGAGCGTCTTGCTCCAGAGGTCCCCAGTGTCAGGGTAACCCCGCTTCCCGTGAGCCTGGGGCGCTGTGCTCTGGGGTCCTGCTAGTCTTGTATTGCTGCGTCCGGGAGTCATCTGGCTTGCTTGTCCCCGGGGGGCGAAGGGGCATCAGGGGGATCCGAATTGGTCCCGAGTGACAGTTTCATTCATCACACACCAAGCTGTGAACTTTTGGTGGAGGTTATGGGAGATGAGATTAATTTAACCTGTAGTAAAGCAATAAAAAATAATTATTTTTGCAAGTGGACTTCAGTCATTAAGTAGTGCTTTTGGGTTTTAGCGTTAACATTTTAATCCAGTTACCACAGGGGCAGTACGCATGGTACCGTTTGTGTGGATAGTTTTATGTGGATAGTACCGTTTCCGTATAGTTATAATAGTAAGAGAACTTTTTTACCAATTGTTTAGATGTTTGACAGGCTCTTCTAGTTTCGAGGCCCAGATTTTGGGTTATTTGATTAGCAGCGGTGGTTGTTTTTGATGCTGGAGGCATGCATTTCTGTTCAGTTCGGAATTCTCTCCAATTGCCTATTGAATTTGGCGTTTTCACCTTTGCCCTCACGCTTTATAGAGGTGTGATTAGAAACGTTCTCTGCACCTTTGTGCCGGAAAAATAGGTGTTCACAGGTGCGTTTTCCTGCCCACCTCCAGGATGTCTTACAGGAAATAGATCTGAGTAACCAAGGGAGCAAGAGAAAAGGTCTTTGACCTGCCTCTGTTTTATGCCCCGGATTATAGGCAGGTGTGGTGTGTGTGTGTTGCTGGGGATTAAACCTAGGGCCTTGCCATTCCGGCTAAACACTCTACCACAGACATTCATCCTCAGCCCAGAAACTGGCTTATGTGTTTCCCAGTCTGTTCAGAATTTGTGTGCCCCATTATTGAAGCTGAGGCGTACACTACAAGAAACGTCATTGTTATTGCCATGGGGTATGAACTAAGTTTTCATCCTGTTTTAATATGGAGAGGGTTGGAAGTAAGTGGGAATCTTATTACTTTACACCATTCTTCCTTGTTTATGCAACAGGACTTACCGTTATCTCATGTTGTTATTTAACTCATTTTGCCACATGCCTCTACTGTGGTAGGGATTATGGATAGAGAACAGTAATAGCAATAATAATAATAATAGGAATAAATAATAGGAGAGATGAAATTTCCAGTTTTAGGGAGTTGACATAATTATGGAGATCATGAGCCTATAATAGAAAATAAAAATCAAACTAAAAAACCGTACAGATGCTGATCCATTCAGTATATCCGAAAACTAAAATAGGATGGTGGGACCAGAATGGATGAGGGATGCCTTTTTATCGGAGGCCTAAAAGTAAGGGCAGATGTAAAAGTGAAGGGGAGGCCTTTTAAAGAAAAGGACAGCCTGGTGTGAGAAATGACATGGAGAACATGAAGCCAATCTGGGAGAGGCTAAGTCAGTAACCTTGTGGCTGGAAGAAAAAGCAGCATAAGGCATTGGGTAGAGGATGTACTTAATAAGTTCAAGTACTGGGGGAGGGTCTCAGTATTAGAAAGAGCTTAGGGTTGAGGATTTAACTCAGTGGTAGAAAGGCCCTGGGTTCGATCCTCAGCTCAAAAAAAAAAAAAAAAAAGCTTATTTACATCATCTTCGGGATCTCGGAGGGGCGTGTCCTCCCTGCTTTCATTCCCCTGTATTAAAGTGTTCTATGTCTGATGGGATAACGTCACTGTTAAAAAAAAGAATGCATCCATTGAAATTTGTCTAACCAACGTATGTCCATAGACTTCTCTGTATCATTTCAATAAAGTATTTCCTGATCTATTGGAACTGGGCTGATTTAGTGGTCTAGTTGGTGTTCAACTAATGCTCAGTAAATATCATAAAGGTGTTAACATCTTTAGAAAGCAGCTTTCTCACTTATAAAAAAAGCACTCCTGGGGCTTGCAGAGGCTCCAGGTTCAATTCCTAGCATTGACATGGTGGCTCACAACACATCTATAACCAGTTCTCTCTTCTGACCTCTGGCACTAAACGTGCATGTGCAAATACATGGAGGCAGAACACACAACATATAAAATGAAAAAGTGTAATAAAAATTCCTTATGTTGGGAAGTTGCACCTTTTTTTTTCTTTTAAAAGTGTAATATATTTAGATAGCATTAGATAAAAGAATATGCAGTAGAGTGGTTTCTTGTAGTCAGGCAAATTTCCTATAACAGCAAATCTTTTTCTGCTTAGTAGTTCTTGATGAAGTGCTAAGTTAATTTGATTTGAAATCTATCTAATTTACTGCCATAGCTGCTGTTTTCCTGTAGGTGTGTGACCTTGGTCGTGATAATTAACTTCTGTATGCTTCTGTTTTCTTTGGTATAAAATAGAAGCTTATCTCACGGGGAGTTGTGAAAATTAAAGGCAGTCATGTGCATAAACGGTGCATGGCAAGCTTCTTGCTAATATTACATTATTCATGCGATCTCTTTCAAACAATGAATGTTTTAAAAGACTAGATTAGAATCTGGAGCTAGTTTAGGTGTCACTGAGACTGAAGATAAGAAAGAAAGAAAGAAAGTGTTTTGGTCCTTGGAAGGTTCTGAGACTCCAACCTCAATGATAGACTCCAAACAGAGAAAGTGTTGTCAGTTCAGCTGGGGAATGGACTCATCAGATTGATTCTAAAAGTCCTTTTTTCCAGTCCAGGATTTTCAAGAATCAGGGCTTATGAGAGGAAGGGACATTTGTCCTTTCCTGGATTGGCTCAGCTGGTTGAGGTAGTACTATGTGATTTATTGTAATTACTATTAGTATGTTCATGTCCATTTGTATAGGCTGTACAGTAGCTTTCCACCACGGCCAGCCACGTCTGTGCTCTCATCTGTCTGGTGGTGTGTCTGCTCTCTCCTGAAGCCAGGGCAGGGCAGCGAGGGAGGGAGGCTCTGATTGGGTCAGAAGCAGTGTGCTGAGGACACCGCCACACCCCCTATGACCTGCCACTCTAGTTCTGCTATTTTGTGAAAAGAATTTAGTGGGACATAAGTACCCAAAGGGGTAATTTTCTCTTATGCTGTTAAAAGCAAGATGCTGAAATTATTATTTAAAATTGTTTTTCTTCAAAGGTTTTTTTTTTAAAGTATTCTTTAAAGTATTTCTCTTTAAAATTATTATTTCTTTAAAGTGGTTGTATTGTGGTTTCTTTCCTACTTAGTTTGAGAGAAAAAGTTTCTTATTAGTAAGAGTAAGAGTACAGGGACCCTCCTGCTTCTTGTTTAAAGTTTTTTGTTTTTTAGATATTTTTATTATTATTATTATTATTATTATTATTATTATTATTATTATTTGTCCTGAGACAGGTTTCTCTGTATAACAGCCCCGGCTATCCTGGAACTCACTCTGTAGACCAGGCTGGCCTAGAACTCACAGAGATCCATCTGCCTCTGACTCCCAAGTGTTGGGATTAAGGCAGTCGCCACCACCATCGCTTGGCTGTATATTATATTTTTAATTATATACATGCATGTGTGTCTGTGTGTGGGTTTGTGCATGAGAGTGAATGTCCCCGGAGACTAGCAGAGGGTGTCGGAGTCCCTGGAGCTGGAGTTAAAGGTATTGATCTGA
Organism: Peromyscus leucopus; assembly: GCF_004664715.2. Classification (NCBI taxonomy): domain Eukaryota; kingdom Metazoa; phylum Chordata; class Mammalia; order Rodentia; family Cricetidae; genus Peromyscus; species Peromyscus leucopus. The sequence goes on from NC_051070.1 coordinate 47,612,452, forward strand.
ATCTGTATGCTTCCTGGGTGGATACCACCTGGCATGGGTGCTGGGAACTGAACTGGCATTCTTAACTGCTGAGCCGTTTCTCCAGCCCCATAATTAAAGGTCTCATGATTGGAAATTAATTAGTATTTGTGCTTGAAGTAATCAAATTGAATGCTCTTGGATAAATGTGATCTTAGACTATCATATTTACTATAATCTAATCATAATTAGATTATAGAATGTGTCTGGAATATCTTGAGCAGCTTCTTATGGATCCAGAGTCTTTTCTGGTAAAATAATTTAGAATATAACATTTTTTTTTTTTTTTTGGTTTAAAATAAACTGAGCACATGTCTATGACCCCTTGGGTCCATTTGAAATGACAGAAATTCATGCATGGTACACTTAAAAAATCAATGTAAAGACTTAGCAACCAAACAAGACATAAACATTCTGAGTTTTGATAGTTTGAAATGGTTAGGAGTTTTCTGTTGTCCAGGTCCAGCCTCAGTCTTCGGCAGGTCCTTTGTCCCTGGGTCTTGGAGCTGGGGCTTTGCCATTGACTCTGTTTCCCTTAGCTGCGGGAGACTTCTGATGGACTGGGTCCTGTGTGGTTTCTTGTCTGTTGTCCAGAGTGGAAGGATTCTCCTTTCCCCCTTTTCCAGCTATACTGGGGTGCTGCGTTCTGTGGCTGACAGAAGTTGCTGCCCCCCACCGCACCCAGTGGCCGAAGGCGTTTATCCGCTGGGGAGGGAGGGCTAGGCGGGCTTTGTGCCCTGCCCTCCTTCCATAGGGGCAGCCGCTCCTCTCTTCAGGTCCGTACCACCTTGTTCACCTGCTTGCCCGTGGCTCTCTAGTGGAGTTTGTGAGCAGCTGTGGCTTCTTCCTGAGTCAGTGGCTTCCAGATGCTTCCACTTACCTTCTAGTCCTTAGTGGTTGGTGACAAAATAATTGGAGAATTTTTTTTAGCTGCTTGCATGGTGCTTGTCATCCCTTTCCCCTTGGTTTCCCACAAGGCATCACTGGAAATGTCCGTCTTTCTCCGGCTTGATTGATTTTATTTATGTGTACGAGTGCTTTGTCTGCATTATGTGTGTGTACCATGTTTGTGCCTAGTGCCCACGGAGGCCAGAAGAGGGTATCAGGTCCCCTGGAGCTGGAGTTACGGATGGCTGTGAGTCACCTTGCGGGTACTGGGAATTGAACCCAGGTCTTCTGTAGGAACAAGTGCTTGTAACCACTGAGCCGTCTCTTCAGCCTTTTCCCCCGGGTTTAGTTTGCATGGTTACCCTGCAGCCTGAGCTATGATGTATTTAAGAATACTTAACCCTTGCTGGCAAGATGGCTTAGTGAGTAGAAGTCTTTGTGGGCAAACTGATTGAACCTGAGTGGAAGGAGAGACCTCCACAAGAGGTCACATGTAAACGCTAAATAAATATAATAGAAACTGAAAAAGGAATACTTAGCTTTTGTAAATTGTTAAGCTTTTACATGTTTGTGTGCAAGCAGCATGCATTTCGGTCTCTTCATGCAGGTGTACTGGGACGTTTGTCAGCTCCGAGCTGGGGGCATCACTCCTTCCCTTACATCTTACTTACCTGCTGCTACTTACATTACTGCTTCTCCTTTACATCTTCCCTACCTTAACCGTGATCTCTTGTTACAGGACTTTTACTACACACAATACTGCAGACAGCTTAGTTACTATTCTGTTCTCAAGAAGTGTTGTAGATTCAGATCAATAAATTTATTTATTCTGTTGCTGCCCCTAAATGGGAGTAATAAAGAACTATGATTGCTATTAATAGAATAGTAGAAAGTACTTCTATGTCAGTAGTTCAAAGTGTTCTACATGCAGTGTTCTCTCTGTGTGTGTGTGTGTGTGTGAGCCCCTTGGTTAATTGGGGTGCTTCCACAGTGCGGGTATAGGTGCTGTTTATCTCATTTACAGTCTGTCTTCAGAACCCCTAATGGCGGCACACAGTTGCTGGTGACACTCTAGACTCAAGGTAGATTTCACTGGGTTTGAGAACTTGAATTCTTGCTGGGCCACAGCACTTTTATATCTGGTGTATATGCATTGTGATGTCCCGATAAGACACTTGCCTTTGGCTAGGACCCTCCTGGCTCTTGAGTCTGAGTCATTTGTGTACAAGGACCTTCCTGATCATGTTTGCTGCTGTTGGCTAGCACTCGGAGAAGCCAGTCCCGCCTTCTTGGCTCCTCACAGTAGTTTCCGCATTGCTACTGGATCTGTATGTGAGAAGAGGAGAAATTGGGGACTAGGATTGTGACTTTCCCCAATGCCACCCAGCCTATATATAAGCAAGAGGTCTTCAACCAGGCTTCACTTTAGTGTATTTACCATGAAGTATAGCCCTGTGTGAACACAGATGCAACCTCCCCATATTAAAGACTCCTGTTTCTAGATTAGTAGTGGGATATTTGTGTATCTAGCTTATTTGAGCTTTAAAGAAAAAGCCCTGTCTTCGGATGGAATGTCTGCATTTAGAAAGAAAGCAATTTCCTAAGACCTTGAGTCATGACTTATGTTGGAAGACTCTAAATGCCATGAGCTGAGGCTGAAAAGTAGAATTGAACCTAACAGCAGGCCTTGTTGCTTTCCTGGCCCCCACTTCTGTTTTCTTTTAGGTCTGCAAACAGCTTGTCTAATATGTGACTTCAGGTAAATTAATACCAAAGCTAAAGTATCATTCGTAGTGAGGACTGAGAGAGTTCCATTGGTGTCACAAGGAGGCCTTGTCCCTGGGTTCCTCTGAGATTCTTCCTGGTCTCTTCTCTGTCATTGGATCTCACAGTATGTCAGTGTAGGTGAGGTGTACCATGGGTGGAGGTGGTAGGAGGAGACAGTTTGTTGTTTAATGATTGTGATTTGTTAATTCTGTTGGTTGATCAGGCCTTTGTGTTAGATCCTGCAGGGAACACACTACTTGCAACAGCACACAGGTTTCCCTTTGTCTAATGCTAGTTTACAGAGGTTCAAGTGGTTCTACACAGTCATCCCCTTGTTAGAAAGCCTACTCAACAATCAGACCGTACTACTGAGCGACACTCATGTCCTGTTTACATCTTGAGAGTGGCATCTATCCCAAAGAGGGCAAGTGGGAATTGTTACTACTGTGTGACAGTCCTTGATCTCAGAGGACTTAAAGGGGATATCCCTTTCTCTTTGAACACAAGATAGAAACAATTGAGTTGATTTAAGAGAATTTTCAAGTTATTGTATGACTTTCTTTTTCAAGCTCCCAATTGAAGACGTCTGCAGCTTGGCATCCCAGTCACTGCCCATTGAGCTGACTGCTGTAGTGCCTGAATCTACAGAAGACATCCTCTTGAAAGGCTTTGCTTCCTTGGGAATGGAAGAAGAAAGAATTGAGACTGCACAGCAGGTAAATGGTACCATCTTTTCTAGGGACGTTGGATTATTCTAGGTGTCTCAGCACAGGCTAAAAAAAAGGACAGTGTAGCCATGTCTGATTTGCACCATGTTTCTAGGGTAGCTATGAACATGGTCCAACACTTGCAGATGGCAACATGAAATCACAGTGTCAAAGGTTGGACACCCAGAAGGGCACTAGCATCAGGTCTTTGCAGAACAGTGTTGGTTTTTTGTTAGTTTTGGGTATTAACTGTTTTAAGAGACCTTGTTGCCTATCTTAGTTAGGGTTTCTATTGCTGTGAAGAGATGCTATGACTACAGTAACTTTTGTAAAGGAAACCATTTAATTGGGGCTGGCTTACTGTTTCAGAGGTTTAGTCCATTATTGTCATGATGGGAAGCAAGGCAGAATGCAGGCAGACATGGTGCTGGAGAAGGAGCTGAGAGTTCTGCATTTGGATCGGCAGACAGTAGGAAGAGAGAAGAAACACTGGGCCTGGCCTGAACATCTGAAACCTCAAAGCCCACCTCCTAGTGACACACTTCCTCCAGCAAAGCCCTACCTGCTCCAGTAAAGCCACACCTCCTAATAGTGCCACTCCCTGGTGACCAAACATTCAAATTTATGAATCTCTGTGGGCCATTCTTATTCAAACCACCACCTTGCCCAATTGTATTGCAATATAGATAAAAATATGATAAGATAATAGAATAACGTGATAGGGCTGGAGCGATGGCTTATTGGTTAAAAGTACTGACTCCTCTTCCGGGGATCTAGGTTTGATTCCTAGCACCTGCATTGGATTGCTTAGAGCTATTGTTTTGTTTGTTTGGTTTTTTAAGACAGGGTTTCTCTGTTTGTAGCCTTGGCTGTCCTGGAACTTGCTTTGTAGACCAGGCTGACCTCAAACTCATAGAACTCTGCCTGCCTCTGCCTCCCAAGTACTGCGATTAAAGGTGTGCGCCACCACCGTCAGGTTTCTCACATTTTAACTCCAGATCCAGGGGATCTGAAGCCCTCTTCTGACATTCGTGGGCACCAGGCATGCACGTGGTACATAAACATATATACATACACAGGCAAAACACTCACACAGATAAAATAACTTTTAAAAAGATAGTAAGAGTACATCTTTATAAAAATACATACATCTAGATGCGCATACATACGTCCTTCTCTACTTGTTGCTTGGTAATTCTCTTAAAATCCTAAATGTTTTCTTTAGATGAAAGTTTATAATTATTTTACAGTAATTTAACATGTACTTTGGTATTTCCTTATTGCTATTTATGAACCTTAACGTGTAGCAGTTTCTATAGATGCTTCCCTGTTTATTCCTTCTGACTTGGTAAGAGAGTTAGAGCTCTCTATGCCTATACCATCCTGAACACACTGATCTCATCTGATCTGGGGAGCTGTGCAGGGTTGGGCCCGGTTAGTACTTGAAGGGGAGAGTTAGGGCTGGCTGAGACAGGAGGATCACCAGTTTGAGGCCAGATATATAGCAGGTTCAAAGGCATCCTGGGCTACATAGGTTCTGTCTCTAATTCAAAAGCAAAGACGAAAAGAGTTAAAGCTGAGGCATTTCCAAATGAAACATAAAGCAGATGTACTGAATAGCATGCATTCTAGGTCAAAAGAGGCGGTGAAGAAAGCAAAGGAGAGCTCTTGCTGTTACTTAGGCTGGCCTATGTGTTCCCCTGTTGTAAAGTTAGGTTGACTTACATCTGCTTCTGCTGTAGTCAGGCTGACCCACATCTGCTCCTGCCGTAGTCAGGCTGACCACATCTGCTCCTACTGTAGTCAGGCTGACCACATCTGCTGCTGTAGTCAGGCTGACCCACATCTGCTCCTGCTGTAGTCAGGCTGACCACATCTGCTGCTGTAGTCAGGCTGACCCACATCTGCTCCTGCTGTAGTCAGGCTGACCACATCTGCTCCTACTGTAGTCAGGCTGACCCACATCTGCTCCTGCTGTAGTCAGGCTGACCCACATCTGCTCCTCCTGTAGTCAGGCTGACCCACATCTGCTCCTGCTGTAGTCAGGCTGACCCACATCTGCTCCTCCTGTAGTCAGGCTGACCCACATCTGCTTCTGCTGTAGTCAGGCTGACCCACATCTGCTCCTGCTGTAGTTAGGCTGACCTACATCTTAAAGTCAGCTCCATTACTTACCATCATCTGTGAGTTTTAGCAAATTACTTATTTTTTTTGGTCTGTAGTTTCTGAGTCTGTAAAACATGGATGATAATATATCTATCTCATATGATTTTTATGAGAATTAAATAACACATGCAGATATGGTGTGTAGGAAGCACACAATAAATGCTTAGGAAATGTTAGTCAAGTTAGATGACAAGCTTGTACTTCCACTTGAGAGCTGGAGACGGTGATCTTGTACTATGTCTGTGAATGTTAGTGGACTGTTTGAAACAATCATTTTCTCCTTCCACATTATCTTAGTATACAAACAGGCAGATTTCAGCATGGCGCTCTGATCTGACACTGGTCTGTGCTCTCCTCTCCCTTTGCTGTCCTCTCTCCCCATCTTCCTCCACTCTTCTTGTTTTTATTAGGAGGTTTTTTTTATTCATTTTACATACCAACCACATTCTCTCATTCCCCCCTCCTGCTCCCCCCCAACTTCCCCCCCAACCCCTTCCTCCACTCTTGCTGATCATTCTGTCTCACCAAATAGTCTCCCTTCTGTGAAAACACAATCTTCTCTATTGAATTCACACTTGCATGTCTCTCTAATAGTTTAAAGCATCTACTGTGTTGGGTTATGATTTATAGAAGATAAAACTTACTTTAAGTGTCAGCCAGATAAGTTTTGGTGAGTGTATATACTGGTATAACTACCACTATCAAGATATGAACCTGATAGGAACCTGTTCAGAATTTCTCTGTGTAACAGTCCTAGCTGTCCTAGAACCAGACTGGCCTGGAACTCAGATCTGCCTGTCTCTGCCTCCCAAGTGCTGCACTGTTGCAGTTTTTATTTTTGTATTTTGAGACAGAGTCTTGTGTAGTATAGGCTGACTGTCTTAGTTAGGGTTTCTGTTGCTGTGAAGAGACACCATGACCACGGCAGCTCTTATAAAGGAAAACATTTAATTGGGGCTGGCTTACAGTTCAGAGGTTTAGTCCATTGTCATCATGGTGGGAAGCATGGTGTCACTCAGACAAACATGGTGCTCAAGAGGTTTTTACATCTGGATCGGCAGGCAGCAGGAAGACACAGTGAGCCACTAGGCCTGGCTTGAGCTGAGACCTCAAAGCTCACCCCCTAGTGACACACTTCCTCTAACAAATCTACTCCAGCAAGGCCACACCTCCTAATAGTGCCACTTCCTGTGAGCCTATAGGGGCCATTTTCCTTCAAACGACCATGCTGGCCTTATATTTACGATGCAGCCCTAGCTGGTTTTGAACTTATCTTCCAACTTCTACTTCCCAAGTGCTGAGATTACAGGTGTGTGCCACCATACCTAGCTAAAATAGAAAACATTTTTATCACCCCCTAAATTTCTTTTGTAAATGAACCCTCTTACCTGTTGTGTGTGTTTGTTTTTCTTCTCCGTTCCCCCCCCCCCCATATCCCTTCCCCAGTGTTTTACTGTGTAGCCCAGGCTGGCCTTGACCTTGTGATCCTCTTGCTTCAGCTTTCTAAGTGCTGGTATTGCAGGCATGTATGACCATGCTAGATTTTGTCTATTTTAAATAATGGATGATTTCTATAACATTGGTGTAGGGGCAGATACAGCCTCAAGTTCATATTCTCTTTCAGTTTTCATTTTTATTTTATGTGAGTGGATGTTTTGCTTGCATGTGTGCCTGTGTACCACTTATGTGCCTGGTGCCCTCAGAAGCCGGAAGAAGGCATTGGATCCCCTGAAACTAGTTATTGACAGTTGTGAACCATCATGAGGATGCTGGGAATTGAATCGGGTCCTCTGGAAGAACAAGCCAGTTCTCTTGACTACTGAGCCATCTCTGCAGCCTCCCCAGAGTCCATATTCTTAATTCACTATGTGATTTTCAAGTTTATATTCTCACCATTCTTTTTAGGTAACATTAATATCTACCCCAAACCCTGTAATTCTTCAAACTTAGCAAACTAAGAAACAGATATTAGTTTCTTAAGAAGAAATAATTATTTTTTATATGTGTCTTTAATACTGCTCCTTCCTTGACTCTGGAAATGACCAATGCTTTTCATATCCTTTGCCCTCCTGGCATATAGATGTATGTATGTATGTATGTATGTATGTATGTATCTATCTATCTATCTATCTATCTATCTGAAGCTCAAAGCTAATTATTAGTGGCTAAGCCCTAGAAATAAGACTTAATTAGGTAATGCTGCCCTTTAACTCATCATCTACCATACCATGTGATCACTTTCCCTTCATCTCTTTTAGTTTGATTGACAGAATAATATTTTCTATTTTCCAGTTCTTCTCATGGTTTGCAAAGTTGCAAATTCAGATGGATCAGGATGAAGGAACTAAATATAGGTATGTGTGGGTCCTTTATTTGCTGGATTTTCTGATTTTCACATCATAGTCATCTCAAGTTACCAGAAAACTTAACAGTCAGATATTCCCTACTACTAGTCAGGGCGAGGATTGGGTTATGAGTGATTTTAGAAAAGGAACTGCAGAAAGGACTTGGGTCAAGAAGTTGTATGGGAATTCTTGTGAGGGGTTTGGTTTCAGGAGAAACATCATGGACGGCCTTAGGGATGGCTGTCTGGATTAGTATGGCTAGGGAAGAATGACACAGTTTCTCTCCAAGTTTAGATATGGGTTCTGCGTTAATGTTCAGTTAACATTTATTTACGGCCATTATTTTTTTTTCTTTTTGTTTTTGTTTTTTTGAGACAGGGTCTCACTACATAGACCTGGCTATCCTACAATTCATTGTGTAGACCAAGCTGACTTCAAACTCACAGAGATTTGCCTGTCTTTGCCTCCCAAGTGGTGGGATTAAAGGTGTGCATCACTATGCCTGGCACATTCATGGTTATTATTGCTAGGCGGTGTGCTATGGATGTATAATCCTATTTTATCGATAGCAGATCTTCAAGGAAACATTCCCATTCCCATTTTACAAATGGCCAGCCTGAGGCTTGGACACGTTAACTACCAGTGTCATTTGGGCTTAGGTAGAGCTCCAGTTTGGACCATTGTCTTCTAGTCTCAGACCCAAAATTCTTTTCACATCACATGGTCTTTGGAGGTGGCAGTTATCTGAAGGAGTAACCTTATTTGCTGCCTTGGGATGCCCCGATGTCCCCATCTTTGAAGGTTGATGCCTGTGATTTATTGACTTACATGCAGGAAACCAGGTTGTGGCTCGAAGGCCAATTCCTTTATTGGTTGTGGTGACAGTGATCGTCTTCCTAAGCATCAGAGTAGTTTATGGCCTAGCCTTTCCTGTAAATCTGAGAGGTACACATTTTGGAAGAGTAGGTCAGGATTTCCACCTGAAATCTGTGATTTTGGAAAAGATGAGACGGTATTGTTTATTGACTCTGCTTATTGGGGGAAAATATTATTGCCAATCCCGTCTTGGTTCTGTTTTCTAGACAGATGAGGGATTACTTGTCTGGGTTTCAGGAACAGTGCGATGCTATACTGAGTGATGTGAACAGTGCTCTTCAGCATCTGGAGTCACTGCAGAAGCAGTACCTTTTTGTGTCCAATAAGACAGGAACTCTTCATGAAGCCTGTGAACAGCTCCTAAAAGAACAGGTAATTGGGAATGAGGGGAGAGAGGGTCAGTGATTAACGTTAAATAGATGAATGCTATTCCATTTTAATTTCCTTAATTTCTCTGAGTAGACACTGAAGGTTGCTCTATATTAGACTTTGCTAAACACGCAGATTGCTGTAAAGGGAGCAGAGCCAGAGGCAGACTTCCTTGTTGATCTGCTAGGTGCAGCTGCACAGTGAACTGGTTGCTTTGCTCTGTCCACTGTTATTGACATTTTCAGATAAGCAGAGTGATTGCACTGTAGGTGGGTGTTTTTTTTTTGTTTTGTTTTTGTTTGGCATTTTTTTTTTTTTTTTTTTTTTAATTTAGCTCTGGCTGTCCTGTAACTTGCTCAGGCCAAAGGGTTTTTGTTTTTAATCAGCTGCCTGAGGAGGTTGTACTTTAACTTGTGAGTTGCGGATAGAGCATTGAAGTTACTGTATTTTAGAATTTTCTCTGTATTTTTGTGTGTTTTTAAAAGGCAGGCACTTATTTTTATAAAAGATCACATAATACTTGTCTCCTTTTGTTCATGGGTACAGAAATACTTGAACATGATCTGATTTAAACTTCAGTGTCAAATATAACTCTGTTCAAAGTAGTTTTGACATTAGGGTACCAATTGGTGTGTTTTTATAATAATTGTTTTTTCTTTAAAATGTGAGTCGGAACTTGCTGATCTTGCTGAGCACATCCAGCAGAAGCTGTCCTATTTTAATGAATTGGAGACGATTAACACAGTAAGTGTGTGGTACTATTCTGTAAAGTTAGTGAAATTTTATATTTCCCTTTTGTAGTAATCTTCAAGAGTATACAGTGATGCTTGAACTGAATAGTTGTTTGCTCATGGAGTTTCTGACTTAAGCAAGATACCATTATCAGTTCAGAACTTTCCACATGTGATTTAAGTAGACTTAAGTAGAATTTCTCCAATTGCGTTATTGTTACGCCTCTTTTTGTTGATTCTTGTTCTAGAATCTTCCCTCTAAGCTGTGAAAATTAGGATAATAAGTGTTCAGTTTTAAGTCTTGTTGCGTTTCTATAATACCATACACACACTTTTAAGCCACTACTCATGTTCAGTTTGAAGAAATATATAGTCCTCATGAAGACGATAATAAGGGCTTCTGAGTAAACTGTATTTCTACGTTTCTGACTTGTTAGTCATAATTATTTATAAATCATGTTATTAAATTATTAAAACAATTGTAATTATTGGAGCTTAATATTAAAGACATAAAAGTAATGCTGGCAGCCATTTAGACGTGAGCTGCTGTGGGAATTGGTTCTTGGGCAAACCACTTCTGTATCAAGACAGAATAAATGGCTAGTGGTAGTTGGCTTTGCTTTTCTGTGTTGGAAATCGAACCCAGAGTCCCGGGAGCATGCTCAGCAAGTGCTGTGACTGCTAGTTAAGTCTTTAACCACAAGAAGTGGCCGGTGTCCAAATGTAGACGGATGGTATGTTGTGAAGTGGTGGAGAGTGGGGCACTTGGGTCCGAGACGTATTAATTCAGTTTATTGTTGCACAACAGCGTAGTGAAAACACTTCCGGGTTCTTTTCTGCTTTGTTTTGCTAGGTTGACGCTTACTAGCTTGTTATACATGGACCACAGCTGAGGATATTTTAGTGATTGTTAAAGGCTGTTTCATTAGCCTAAAGTACACTATTATATTTAAAAAGAAATACGTCAGTTCTAGTTAATAGTTTTCAATGTTTACTTTTTTGTTGTTAATTATTTCTTTTCCTTCTGCTTGAAGAAACTGAATTCTCCCACGTTGTCTGTGAATAGTGAAGGATTCATCCCTATGCTGGCCAAGTTAGATGATTGTATAACATACATTTCATCTCATGTAAGTCATACTTTTATGCTTTAAAAATATTAACACTTCTGCTATATCACTTATACATTTATTTTTCCCCAGTGGAAAAAGTATAGTCAGCTTCTCTGTATGGCTTTCTTAGGTGGATTCAGCCACTTGTGTATCACAGGTTATAAAGAACCTTTGGTTTGTTTGTACCGGGCACGTGCAGCCTGTTTTCCTTGTCATTGTTCCCTGGATGGTGTGGAACAATAGCTGTCTTTATAGCTATGTTACATTATCTCATGAGTAACTAACTCGGTGATGATGTCATTTGGGGTCCTGGAAGTAGTGCTGTCTGAATACCGAGGGATGACTATATATCTGTAACATGCTGAAGAAAAGCTAGTGCTTCTTTTGATTGCTGTTCTTAGTGTTCAAAGTACTTCCAGCTTCTGAGTGTCTCCTGGAGTGGGAAGGACCCTCTGATTTGGCTTTCTCCTACCTAGAAGGATGTGACATTTAAGGTGTTCACTCATGGATGTGCGAGATGCTCTTTGGAAATCTAGTTACCCGTGTGAAGGGTGTGGGGTTGCGGGGAGGGATGGGGGCAAGGAGAGAAGGGACAAGCCCTTTCATCTTAGCCCTCTCCTGACCTCCCGAGGATGCACTGCTGTTCTTATTTCCCCAGCTCCATTCTGTTACCTCACACCAGCCTCAGGGTTAGCGGGGCTCTGACATTGATTTTGTTTGCAGCTGCGAACGCTGACTGAGCCTCCTTTTTGCCAGGCACCGAGGATTTGGCTGCAACCAAGTCCTTCAGGTGTCTTCTTCACGGAGCTTAGGATCTACAGAGCTCCATATGTTGCTTTGCCTAGAGGACACCTTGGTTCTCATTGGAAGTTTGCTTATTGTTAATATTTATTTCTTTTGTAAATTTCTTTGTTTTACAGCCTAATTTTAAAGATTATCCTGTATACTTACTGAAGTTTAAACAATGTCTTTCTAAAGCTTTGCACCTCATGAAGACATATACTGTGAACACACTGCAGACTCTCACAAATCAGTTACTGAAAAGGGTGAGTTAGCTGATCCCAGGGACAGCTTGATTTCCATTTATTTGCCTTCCACAACTTTGTCTGGATTAATACTGTATGATTAACATTTTTATCCTTACTAAGTAAGAGTATATGCTGCAGTTTTTATAATAGAGAAATATGACTGTCCCATGTAGCTGAGTTAGCAGAGCCCTTGCCTAGTATTATAAAGTCCTGGTTTCAACCCCTAGCACCAGGGGAAATATTTTAAAAGAGGAAAATTATTTTTAATTATCTGCTATTCAAACTTACTCAATTTTACTATTTTTGATTTATTTTCTGTCAGTATTTTTATGGAAAAGCTAAAAAAAATGTTTTGGAAAACAAATATTGCAAATTACAGTTTATCACGTAATACCGGGTTTTCTTCATACTTCGTGGATATTTCCCTATGTATGTGTGTGTCATACAGGATAGTCAACCCAGCCGGGCGGTAGTGGCACACGCCTTTAATCCCAGCACTTGAGAGGCAGAGCCAGATCTCTGTGAGTTCGAGGCCAGCCTGGTCTTTAGAGCGAGATCCAGGACAGGTACCAAAACTACACAGAGAAACTCTGTCTCGAAAAACCCAAACCAAAAAAATATATTTATATAGTCAACCCCCAGAATCCATTGCTTTGGCCATGGATAACTATTACAGTCCTGTAATTGCACCCAGGGCCTTGGACACACCAGGCAAGCATTCTACTACTGAGTTACACATTCGGCCCATGGGGTTTTGAGACAAGGTATCACTGTGTTGCTCAGCCTGGCCTTGAATTTGTGGTCCTCTTGCATCTTGGATGCTGGTGTTATAGGCACGTGCCATCATGCCTTACAGCATGCATATTTCTATCGAGTGTGTCCTAGCGTTACTAATGTATTAGGAATGTATGGTGAAAAAGGAGCTCATGAGGTCCGTGCTGTCCTAGTGAGATTGTATTTAAAAATAATAACTAGTGAAAATGATGAAAAGATGTATTTACAAATTAGTAGATGCTAGGTCCAACTAACACTGACTAGGTTAGAAAATAAGAGCAGGGTGTCTAGGTTGGTTACTGAACATAATTCTTCCCCAAGGAAAACACCATAAAGGCTATATTTTACTTCTGAAGCTCACTGTTCAGTTGGACATTCTTATGACCTATGCTGTTTGGGAGATGGAGGCAGGAGGATGAGTAGTTCAAGGCCACTCTGGGCTACACAGTGAGTTCAGGATAGTCTGTATAACTCATGAGACCTGTCTCAAAGTAAAACCACCACACTAAAGATAGTCTGGGATGCTGTTTCGAGGTTGAGCAGTGCCTAGAATGTGCCAGGCCTTAGATTCAGTCCTATTAAGGCAGAAGAAAGAGGTAACGGAAATGTAAAAACTTACTTCCTCAAGGACATGCACTGAAATGTCAGAGATGTTAACAATTGGCTAGTATCTTATACTCCATAAGTAGCAGTTTGTCTGAATTCAGTTCTACTTACTGCCAAAATTCAAGTAATACAGGATAAATTTGAACTATAAAGGAGAGAGTGATAGCTTCGTTAATTCTCAGCTGTAACAATATTAACACATAACCACTCATTGAGATTTTCTTTTCTAAGCTTTTGGTTGGAATGGAGGCCAAGCAGTAGACGTATGAAGTGGTTAGTGTTCCTTTTTTTTCTGAGACAAGTTTTCTCTGTGTAGCTTTGCGCCTTTCCTGGATCTCACTTTGTAGACCAGGCTGGCCTCGAACTCACAGAGATCTGCCTGTATCTGCCTCCCGAGTGTTGGGATTAAAGGCGTGCGCCACCACCGCCTGGCTTTAGTGTTCCTTTTCTGTGGAATTATGTGCTTGCTAATACCTTTCTTCCCTGTTCCCCCTGTTTCTTTAGGATCCCTCGTCAGTACCTAATGCAGACAATGCCTTCACACTATTCTATGTGAGATTCCGAGCTGCTGCCCCCAAAGTCAGAGTAAGTCTGTTGACGCATATTGAATATTGCTGTGGAAAATTTCAGCCAGCCCTTTGGGAGTCCTCCTGTGCCTTTTCTTTTGCTTATTCCAGGAAATGAACTTGAGTAAAAGGAAGGCATTGCCCCTTTCACACTACTTAGCAAGTAAAGTCTACAGAGAGGAGTCTGTTGGCCCTTCCTGTGATGCTCAGGGTGGTTTCTAGATGAAACCTTGCATTTGGGGAGCTGGCGAGATGGCTCAGATGTAAAAGTGCTTGCTGCCAAGCCTGACCACCTGAGTGCAGTCCCTGGAAGCCGTGTGAAGGGCAGGGCTGACTTCTGCAGGATATGTATGTACACACACACACACACACACACACACACACACCCTTAGTTAAGGTTGCTATTGCTATGAGGAAACACCATGACCAAAGCAATTAGGAGAGGAAAGGTTTTTTTTTTTTTTTTTTTTTTGGTTTTTCGAGACAGGGTTTCTCTGTGTAGCTTTGTGCCTTTTCCTGGAACTCACTTGGTAGTTCAGACTGGCCTAGAACTCACAGAGATCCACCTGGGATTAAAGGCGTGCACCACCACCGCCCGGCAGGAGAGGAAAGGGTTTATTCGAGTTATACTTCCACATCACTGTTCATCATCAAAGAAGTCAGGACAGGAACTCAAACAGGGCAGGAACCTGGAGGCAGGAGCTGAAGCAGAGCCCATGGAGGGGTGCTGCTTACTGATTTGCTCCCTATGGCTTGCTCATATTGCTTTCTTATTGAACCCGGGACCACCAGCCCAGGGATGGTACCACCCACTGAGCCCTCCCCCAAAAATCTATCACTAATTAAGAAAATGCCCTACAGCTTGCCTGCAACCTGATCTTATGGGAGCATTTTCTCAATTGAGGTTCCCTCCTGTCAGATGACTTTAGCTTGTGTCAGGTTGACATAAAACTCTATAGCATACACTAAATAAATGTAAAACGAAATCAAGCTCAGATTTCTAGTGGGCTGGAGGACGTTATACAGAGACCAGTAGTCTCTGTTTTAAGGGAAGGTTATGGAGACATGAAAACATGCATTTGGGGGGATTCCCTGTAATTTATTGTAACTGGACTATAGGGTGTTATTAGAGTATGCTGGGAAAGAGGAAGGAAACGTGACAAGGATGTTGCATGACAGGCTGATTCATGGAGAGTAGAAAACATGACTCACCCGCAACAGAGCGCTGCGGTCAGATTCTATAGATTCCGGGAGCAGTGAAGAGAAATGAATTATAGTGAAGGGAAATCTGAAGTCGGGAGGAGGGACCATTCACAAGCAAGGCGTGCAGCTGTTCAGGAGAGGTGTAGGAGCTGGACAAGGCTCTGGTAGTGTATTGAATGAGGCTACGCATGTGCCTCCCTTCCTTAGAAGCATGTGGATTGAAAGGGACGGTCAGTGTGTTTGTCCTGATTAAATTAGAAGGGGGAGGGACGGTCACACCAGTATTTGTGTATGTTACACCAGCTGGGATAGGTATCTGGAGCTTATACATGTATGTTCTTTGTCACTAGAAGGAATATTACACTTTTGTTGACAGATTTCATGCTCTTCCTTGAAAATCAGCTAGTTAAAGGAGAATACCTGTGTTTTTCAGATGGAGGACATTTGGTTTTGTGTATAGAAGACTGAGGAAGAGGGTAATGAGATTTGGATTTTGCCTGATTGGTTCTGTTGTCTATTAGCTAAAGCCAATATTGACTATTTGATTTGGAAAGAAATGGTGTGGATAAGAGGACTTAGTGTAGTGGGTGACTATAAAACGATTGCCTATGATTTGTGGCTTTGCTTTACACTAACTACTTAGTGTACATGATGGGGTTGCATTTAGTTTATTGATAGAAAGGATAAGATATTGAGGTGGCAGTAATCTCAGTGGGAATATATGGGGATGAATAAAATGACAGAAGTAGACAAAGATCGTGAAAGTTTGAAAAGACGATAAAGCTGTCATGGTTCTGGTTGGAGAGAGTTAAATTTTGAAGTGTCAGTTCTTTTCCGTGTAATTTATTGGGTAGAATGTACTGGTAGCTAAAGTTGAAAAAGATTGCTTCAGATCAGAAAGACAAAACAAATTTTTGGAAAGTGTAGTGATGAATTAAGAATTTACTGACAGATCACTGACATGGAAAATTCTAGACCTTAGAATATTTCAAATAAAAAGGAAGAGCTAGAGTTTTCTACATGTTATTTGGAAAATTTTCTAAGTATTTGGGTAGAACCCTTTTTACTTTATAACGTTATCAGAATACATTATAAGTGATTAATAAATATTAAACTAGTAAATAGATCCTCCACAGTACAACTAAGAATTATTTGGGGGAAAATGACCAAATAAAAAGATTAAGGATATTAAAAAAAAAAAATCTGACTCTTAAATAGGAAAAACAAAGGTAGAAACTGGAATGTTTGTTAAGAAAGGTGAGTATCTATTATAAAATGACTAGATAATTCACAAAGTGTGGAATGCATGTTAATTTTTTTTTTGTCTCAGAATTTTCAAATTAAAGTATAATAGTGTTTTTGAGGATTCAGTGGGAGTAATATTGCTGATGGGGTGTACATGGATTCTTTCCAAAAACCGTTTCAGCAGAGCAGATGAAAGACATATGAAGTATATCTCTCTTTTGAGTCAGTGTGTTGGAGCGCTCGCAAAGTGGTGCTTACACAGGCGTCACTGAGTCAGGGTTGGGGTGGAGAGATGGCTCAGTGGTTATGGGCACTGACTGCTGTTCCAGAGTGTCCAGTTCAATTCCCAGCAACCACATGGTGGCTAACCAAGTCTGTAACTCCAGTACCAGGGGGTTTGATACCCTCTTCTGTCTTGTTCAGGTACATGGCGCACAGACATACACCAGGGAAAACCTATACACATAAAAATAAAAAATAAAAATTTGGGAAAAAAAAGAGAGAAAGGTAGTTATTCATAGCAGTTTGCTCAGAGAAGTGGACCTTCCTGCTGGGAACTGATGTAGCAGGACAGCTCGTTGACTCCAGACTGTGAACTGGTGACTGTGAGTCTTTGGAAAGAAATGCTGAACAGAATAGTTGATTTTGAGTGTGTCTATCCACAGGATAATACACAGCCATTTCATATAATGCTCTGCTCATTTGTTTAATTTTTGTTGCTGCTGTTGTTTGAGATGGACTGCTGCTGTATGTGTGGTCCACGTTGGCTTCAGATTCACCGCTGAGCTCAGACTGGCCCGGAACTCCCCAATGCTCCTTTTGCTCCACCTTCCCAAGTACTGGGATTATAGCATATGCTACCATATCCAGTTTTATGTAATATTTTAAATGCTGTTTGCAGTAATTTATTGAGTGTTTATAGGAGGTGTATAAGGCTTTCTATGTGTTTTCATCTATTATTGAAAAGTGTTTTATGATAGAAAAATATGAAATGTTTTTAAGATATAGATTATAGAGCTGAATAAATAGTACAATTCCAGCTTCGATTAAAAAGAAAATATGGGGCCTGGAGAGAATTCGTTGGTTAAAAACACTGACTACTTTTCCAGAGGACCCAGGTTTGATTCCCACAACCCACATGGCGGCTCACAACGTCTGTAACTCCATTCTCAGGGGATCTGATGCCCTCTTCTGACCTCCATGGGCACCAGGCACTCACGTACACAAACACACTTGCAGGGAAAGCACCCATACTTATAAACAAAATAAAAACAGGAAGAAAGAAAATGTGATAACTGGACATAAAAACTGAAAAATATATACTGTGGTATCATTGCCTATATGTTATTTTTAATCTTTTCACATTTTTGTTTGTTTGTTTTGTTTTGTTGTTTTTTTCTTTCTTTTTTTTTTCAAGGCAGGGTTTCTCTGTGTAGCTCTGGCTGTCCTGGAACTTACTATGTAGACCAGGCTGGCCCCAAACTCACAGAAATCCACCTGCCTCTGCCACCCGAGTGCTGGGACTAAAGGTGTGCGCCACCACCACCTTGCTTACATTGTTACATCTTAAATGAGGGATACCAATATAACCAGTAAGCAGTGAAAAGTACAGTTGAGACAGACAGGTGGACATATTGTCTTTCTCTACCCTACAGGCTCTTATTGAACAAATAGAGCAACGATCTGAAAAGATACCCGAGTGAGTACTCAGTAGCTCCTGTCTTTTGTCCTGCCCTTTCTTCCCCATGTCCTTGGTGTTTGTTCTCAGACACACAGCCTGTTTAGAGAGCAGAGTCTCACGCTTGACTCAGCAGGTTTATCGTGGTGACAGTGTGTTTCCCTCTACCTCAATTAGGTGGATGCGAGGTCTCTATTGAAGGTTTTTGTATCACTTCATATGGTTCTTGTTCTACGTCTGTATTCCTGAGTGTTTAATGTGGGCACATGACAGGCCACCATTCTGGCTTTAGAAGCCTGGCAACCAGTTTTGGAATTTAAGATCAGATTTCATTTGTGCATTTGAAATAAAAAATGTATACTTCAGTCTTACTATTTTTTCTAGTTAAAAATATTATATATTCACTGTCCATAGTGAAGGGCTCATAAAGATGTTTAATTTTTTATTTTTATTTTGTTTTTTCGAGGCAGGGTTTCTCCCTGCAGCCCTGGCTGTCCTGAAACTTGCTCTGTAGACCAAGCTGGCCTTGAACTCAGAGATCCACCTGCTTCTGCCTCCCCTGTGCTGGGCTTAAAGGCGTGCCCCACCGCGCAGTGCATAAAGACCTTTAATTCGAGCATCTCATGTATTTTGAGCTTTTTCATTCCCCATGCCCTCCCCCTCTCTAGTCCTCGGTAGTCCCCTCCTTTCCCCAGCACGCCCCTCTACTTTCATGTCGTGCGTGCGTGCGTGCGTGCGTGCGTGCGTGCGTGCGTGCGTGCATGTGTGCGTGCATTTGTGTAGATCTATCCTCTATGCAGGAGAGGACTCACAGCACTTGTCGTGTTGTTTACTTGCCTCCCATCAGATACCAGCACCTGCTCAATGATATCCACCAGTGTTACCTTGATCAGCGGGAGCTCCTTCTGGGCCCCAGCATTGCCTGTACTGTCACGGAGCTAACGAGCCAAAATAACAGAGACCATTGTGCCTTGGTGAGTGCCTGCTGGCGGCGAGTCCTGCCTGCTCTTTGCTGTTTGATACTTGCCTGCTCCCCTTCTCCCTGACAGCACCCCTTCCAGTTTGGCTGTGTCTCTGACACTTTCTGAGCAGTTGCCTCTAACCTAAGTTTTGTAGCACACAGCTTTGGGGAGCGAAAGAACTCAGACCTGCCTCAGCAAGTTGATATCGTTCTGTTTCCCAAATCAACATTTTTTCTAGTTCTGATAGTGGAAATTAGCTCAACTTTGTAAAATAGACTCATGTTAATTTTTCTTAAGATAGGAAGATTTACAAGTATGTGTTCTTCCTTGAAGGATGAAGTTCCAGAGTTAGTGGATTTGTGTTGAAAATGTAATTGTAGGTGGGTTTTTTTTAATTTTGTTTAAGATAGAGTCTCACTCTGCAACCTAGATTGGCCTTGACATTTGCTTATCCTGCCTTAGCCTTCTGAATGCTGGGATTCCATGTTTGTGTCACCATGCCTCAGCTTAGTTTTTGATGCAGAAATGGCCTTTGTTTAATGTTGTTTTAATTCATACCTTAGAAAAATACATAAAAGTTCTTTTTAAAAGTATTCCCTTTTAACAAAAAATAATGTTTATTATCGAAAGTTTAGAAAATAATAAAGTAAGAACTTAAAAGTTGGATCCTATTTTGAAGTAATCCATTGAGAACTAGTTGCTTATGAATATATGTAACTGGAAATTTCTCTGGTCCCACCCGACCCTGCGATTCCACAGATGCTTATAAAATAATCACTCCGAGTCTTATATTAATTACAAACTGTATGGCTTCTGGCTTCAGCTTCTGGCTATCTAACTCTTTCATCTTAAATTAACCCATTCCAATTAATCTGTATGTTTCCACGTGACCATGGCATTACCAGTCTGTTGGCATCTTGTTGCTCCTTTGGCAGTGGCCTGGCATCTCTCCTGACTCCACCCTTCTCCCTGTATCTCTACTTTGATTTCTCACCTGGCTGTAAGCTTTCGTGCCATAGGCCAAAACAGCTTTATTTATTATCCAATGGGAACCACACATATTCACATCATATAGAAAGACATCCCACAGCAAATATATGTGTGTAATTTTTGCAAGCAAAGTATAGGCTTTATTTCATAAGAGCCAATGTGCATCTTTGTAGGTGGGGTCTGCTTGTTTATTGCAGGTTCGCAGTGGCTGTGCCTTTATGGTCCATGTATGCCAGGATGAGCACCAGCTTTACAATGAATTCTTCACAAAGCCAACGTCAAAATTAGAGTAAGTGATACATAGAATCTAGCTCTTGTGGATAAGATTTAGTTTGTTATTGACAATAATGGACTACTATATTGTAGAGACATTCTACAGTTAACTGCAGAGTTTGAACTTTTTTGGGTATGGAAACAGAATATTGTTGATTGTAATTATTTTCTTAAGTCTGTAGTTAAAAGGCTTTTATATTTTTGTAGTAAAATTTTGGAGACATTATGGGATGATAACAAGAAGTCTACCAAGAGAAACCAAGTCTTGGGATCTGGATCCCTTTATCTACACCAAGTGTGATAGTCCCTTTTGGGTTAGAAATTCTGTGCCTCTAACTGAACAACATTTAGAAACGTAGCTGTTAGTTGATAATCTTCGTTTTTTCAAAGTGACTTTCAGGTCCACTGTTAGTCACTTGATTCCCTCACGTTGACTATTTTTGACTCATAAAGATCCTAAGATTATGACTCGTGTTAGGAAGAGAAAAATGGACTTCCTGATTTTGGTTGGGGTGGTTACTTAATGAAGTACTGTATATGGAAGGGCACTCTTGACAATCTGAAAAACATATACACCTACCTTTTTCTTTTCAAATGTTTAAAATTTCTCAAAATACGTGGTATGGGCACAAAGTACTTGAGTGTTTTTGTTTTTTGTTTTTGTTTTTTTTTAAGTTTTTTAAAACTTGTTTTTGTTGTTTTGTTTTGAGACAGCGTCTCTCTATGTAGACCAGGCTGTCTTTGAACTCAGAGATTTGCCTGCTTCTGCCTCTTAAGTGCTAGAATTAAAGGTGTTCACCACCATGCCTACCTAGTGTTTTTTTTTTTAAGTTTGAACATGTTTTTAGTGTTGGGGGGGGGTGATAACCATTTGATCTGCAGTGAATATAAAAGGTAATATTATTTGCTAAAATAATCTGTATTTCTGTATTTTTAAAGAATATGAAATTATTGTTAAAATAAAAGTAAGTAATCAATTGACTTGTGGTTGGGGACAGCTAATTTGAATTAACTGTTACAGATTATGTACCAATTCTGAGCTTTTAAAGCACAAGCAGTTTACAGACTCATTTTCCCTCCTCCCTGTATAATGTGCCCAGTTATCAGTTTCCAGTAGATATTTATTCTTTTCACTGGCTAAAAGAAATACACGGAACTTTGAACACGTTGGAAAACTCCTGAAAATTTGACTATTAACAAGTGTATTTTGTCCTTTCTTTTAGTGAGCTTTTGGAGAAATTGTGCGTGTCCTTGTATGATGTGTTCCGGCCATTGATCATCCATGTCATTCACTTAGAGACTCTATCAGAGCTTTGTGGGATTCTTAAAAATGAAGTGCTTGAAGACCATGTACAGAACAATGGTAAATATACAGAAGTGATCACTTTAAAGGACTTAATTGTGTCTGTGGCTCAGTGAATGTGAGGAAAAAAAAAGAACTTTTTCCTCCACAGCCTCAGTTCATAAATACTTTTTTTTTAAGTTTTAAAATTTTAAGTAGAAGGCTAAGGATTTGGAGGTTGGGATGATACCTCACTCTTTTCAAATTAAGGTATGCCTTCACCTGGAACCATTTAATGCTATAAATTAAACAGATAAGAAATTTAAAATCTGTGAAGTCAGTAATAAAAATAGTCACTTCATTTTGGCATTTGAAGTTCAGAGAAAAACTGAATTTTGGCTTGTGTTAGGGATCTAGCACACCAGAGTCAACTCATTTCGTGCTTTTTTTTTTTTTTTAAGATTTATTTATTTATTATGTATACAGAAGAGGGTGCCAGATCTCATTACAGATGGTTGTGAGCCACCGTGTGGGTGCTGGGAATTGAACTCAGGACTTCTGGAAGAGCAGCCAGTGCTCTTAACCTCTGAGCCATCTCTCCAGCCCTCATTTCGTGCTTTTGATTAAAAACCTGGGATTATTTAGCATTCTCAGGCAATAATGATCTGTCATCTTCAAATTGCAGTAAAGAGCAGCATTTCTCTGAGTAGCACTTAACTGTCTGACCAGTCACTATCCATTTGATTAGATTGCAGTAGAGAACACGCTTTTGATAGCTTCTAAAATCCTTTGAAGTCGTCCTTTTCCTGGGGACTTAATTGCCGCTGTGCTTCCGTCCACAGGCGTCCTGTTGCTCTTTCAAGTTTTTCTTTGTGTGTTAGGTCTTTCTGTGGTCTGCTTTCTCACACCTCAGTGCTTCTGAATTTAGGTTGATTTTAAAGTGCCATGAATGTTTTCCATTTCTGTGCAGTCTCTCTAGTCCCTGACCCTTGGAAAGATAGTCATGATTCATGTTTTAACACCAGGGAGAAATACTATATAAAGGTAGATAGTGCTGATTCATATTTTAACATCAGGGAGAAATACTATATAAAGTAGATAGTACTGATTCATGTTTTAACATCAGGGAGAAATACTATATAAAGATAGTGCTGATTCATGTTTTAACATCAGGGAGAAATACTATATAAAGATAGTACTGATTCATGTTTTAACATCAGGGAGAAATACTATATAAAGATAGTGCTGATTCATGTTTTAACATCAGGGAGAAATACTATATAAAGATAGTACTGATTCATGTTTTAACATCAGGGAGAAATACTATATAAAGATAGTGCTGATTCATGTTTTAACATCAGGGAGAAATACTATATAAAGGTAGATAGTGCTGATTCATGTTTTAACATCAGGGAGAAATACTATATAAAGATAGTGCTGATTCATGTTTTAACATCAGGGAGAAATACTATATAAAGGTAGATAGTGCTGATTCATGTTTTAACATCAGGGAGAAATACTATATAAAGATAGTGCTGATTCATGTTTTAACATCAGGGAGAAATACTATATAAAGGTAGATAGTGCTGATTCATGTTTTAACATCAGGGAGAAATACTATAGAAAGGTAGATAGTGCTGATTCATATTTTAACATCAGGGAGAAATACTATAGAAAGGTAGGTAGTGCTGATTCATGTTTTAACATTAGGAGAAATACTATATAAACTCATATCTCACTTTTTTCTTTGTAAAAATGTTAAGACATCAGTTTACTTGTTAAATGGAGCATGGCAACCCAGTTAATAAAGTACCTTGGCTATCTTTTTAGTATTGGTCTGAAGCTATGTAGATTAACTTAGTGTAGTGCACTCTTAAAACCTAAATTCATTATATAAGTAATAGGAATAAATTTTCAGAGTCCTGGGAAGAAGGTGGAAGGGCCAATGTATTTCCTCAGGTTCATCCTGAAGAAATTGAAAGCTATCAAAAATTTTAAGATCATTGAGTCATACTGGAATAGAGTTCAGCTACAGTCTCTCAAACAGTGGTCATGCGGTGTCAGAGCAATTTAGAAATTCTCTGCTTAGTTAAAGGAAGCACTTTCCTAACTCTGAGGAGTGGATGATGGCCTTTTCTTTTCACAGCTGAACAACTGGGGGCTTTTGCTGCTGGAGTAAAGCAGATGTTGGAAGATGTACAAGAGAGGCTTGTGTACCGGACCCATATCTACATTCAGACAGACATCACCGGCTACAAACCAGCTCCTGGAGACTTGGCATATCCTGATAAGCTAGTCATGATGGAGGTGGGTCTCTTCACCTGTACTTCTTCTTCTCCCTGACCCCACATGGCTTGTAGATACCTTGTTAAGATAGGATATTACTCTTTTAACTATCACTCAAAATAGAAGAATCAAAATGTACTCGCCATAGAAGTCGAAGGAAATGAAACTCAAGGATTGAACACAAATAAGTTGTTACTTTGTACTTACGTTTGGTAAGCATACTATATAGCTTTCTCCCCTTTGCCAGGATATGTGTATCCTTAAATTTGAAATGGAATTAGTGCTTTCTGCGTTTTCTCTATTTCTTTGTGATGGCTGTAAGAGGCTTGGCAGCACAGCGGCCGCCACAGTCCATGGTGGCGCCAGGATGGCCCTTTGCTCTACTCCTAGATTATCTTGTACCAATTCTGGATGATGTCTTGAAGGCTCCAGCTGTTGCCCTGACCCTTCTGACTGTTGTTCCTACATTTCTGTGATCTTTGGATAGAGTTCAAAGACTGCCTAGAATATTGGTGCTGTAACAGGGTTATTAGAATTTAGGGTTTTGTTTTTGTTTTTTTGTCTTTTTGTTTTTCAAGACAGGGTTTAGGGTTTCTCTGTTTAGCAGTCCCAGCTGTCCTGGAACTCGCTCTGTAGACCAGTCTGGCCTCAAACTCACTGAGATCCTCCTGCCTCTACCTCTCAAGTGCTGGGATTAAGAGTGTGCGACACCACCGCCCGGCCTGAATCTAGAGCTTTTTAAGTGAAAACTTACAAATAAAAGCAAAAGTATCGATAATAAGGCAGTGATGTCTCCATGATGGCAGCTCAGTGTCTTGTTCATTTTTACCTCCTTGCTCCCATCAATCATTTTAGGGTGATTGGTTTCAGGCATTGTTTCAATCTGTAAATATTTTGGTAGGTAACTCTGAAAGGTAAGGGTAGTTTTGTTTTGAACACAGTCATGATAGAATTTCTTACCCAAACATGACAGGGTTCCTAACATTCTGGATTCAGCTAGCCAGGGTTTCAGAGTCGGCTGTGGTTAATGCTTTTGTCACAGCACCTTATATTTTTGTCAGTATGCTTTGTTGTTTAATCATTTGAAAGGAGTTGGAATACTTAGAATTTGTTTTTCCAGTTTATGCGTATATACACGTGTGTCCTCAGAGGCCAGCAGAGGGCGTAGGATCCCCTGGAGCTGGAGTAACAGGTGTTATGAGTCACTTGACATGGGAGCTGGGAACCAAGTGAGGGGCCTCTGGAAGAGAAGCATCTGTTTTAGCTTCTGAGTCATTACTCCAGGCCAGACTAAGAATCTGGGTTGACTCTTGACTCCTAAACACATTAGTTTTTTATGAATTAAAAACTTGGACATACAAAATAATAAATAAAAAATCTAAAGAATGAAATTAAGACTTCTCCACTTCGTTTTGTGTTTTATTTTTATAACTGACTGTTTTGAAGAGACCAGGATCTGTCTCATTGTTTCTTCTTCTTCTTTTTTTTTTTGTTTTGTTCTGTTTTTTGTTTTTGTTTTGTTTTTTAAAAATTGTTTTGATGAGAATACTGAATAGCTGATGTGTACTTTTTCATTATACCAGAGGGCTGTAATCTGAGGTTTTACCTTTAAGGGTTGAGGTGATTATGAAGGTATATTTCTTCTTTTTTTCTTTTCTTTTCTTTCTTTCTTTCTTTCTTTCTTTTTTTTTTTGTTGAGATAGGGTTTCTGTGTAACCCTGGCTGTCCTGGAACACATTCTGTAGACTAGGCTGGCCTCAAACTCACAGATATCCACCTGCCTCTCCCTCCCAAGTGCTGGGATTAAAGATGTGTTTGACCACCGCCAGGCATATTTCCTCTTTGTAATGAGTTGGTCCTTTTGGATGATACTTGAATTTTATAGTTCTTCCCAGAACATCTGTTCACCTAATCCAGATTGCAAGACATTAAGAGGAAGTACACCTGAATGTTCTTTCTTGTTTCTTTATGTAGCAAATTGCTCAGAGTTTAAAAGATGAGCAAAAGAAGACACCCTCAGAAGCTTCCTTTTCAGATGTTCAGTTGGAAGAAGGAGAGTCCAGCAGTTTAAGAAAATCTGGTATGTTCCAATGTCTTAACTTCTGGCATTTACTCAGTCAGTTAATTAACCTTATCGAGGACTGTCTCTGGCATGTGAAACAGCTTGTGCTTTCCTACTTTCTGGGGGCAGATTGATAGATCCCAAATGGTGTTCAGTAGAGGGAAATGCTAGTGGAATATGCTGGATGCTCCTAGACCATGAAGAGCGTGGGGGCATAGAATTTGGGAAGGGCGTATGCTCAGTGCAGGAAGTAGGGTCAGTGTGAGGTGTGGTGTCTGGAAGCTAGAGTGTGTTTTTATAGAGACTGTGAGAGAGTCAGGTAAAGTTGGATGGTGCCATCTCTGGACAGGTGGTCCTGAGCTGTATTAGAAAGCTGAGGAAACTATGGTGAGCAAGCCGGTAAGCAGCACCCCTCCATGGCCTCTGCTTCAGCTCCTGCCTCCAGGTTCCTGCCTTGAGCTCTTGCCCCGGTTTCCTTCAGTGATGGAGTGTGACACAGAAGTTACAGGTCACATCCGCCCTTTTCTCCCTAAGTTAGTTTTGGTCAGTGTATTATCATCGGAACAGGGAAGACACCCAACAGGGAAGGGATCTAGAGCTGTGTCCTCCAGTGTTCCACCACCCTCCACTGAGCACGTGGAATGGGGATGGTGTTTCCACATGTGACGAGTGCATACAGTGTGCCATAGACACGGTAAATGCATACCAGAACCAAAGATTTAGCATGAACTAAAGAATGGAAACTACTATGGTAGTCATTTTTACCAGTTTCAAAATGATATCTGAGATTTATTGGATTAAATAAGACATTAAAATTCCATTTATTTTTACTTTTTTATGGTGGCATTTTAATGTACCACATTTCTGACTTCTGTTATAATTTTGTCATAATAACATAACATAATGTTATATTATAATTCTGAAAGCACTGTTTTTTAGCTATAGTAGGAGGCTCGTTTGTTGATAAAGACTGAGGCATGGTTGATGCTTTGAGTTTATAGATCACCCCAGGACAGAGTCCAGCCATTGTATGGAAGGGGAGATGTTGACAGTGTTCATGTTACCGAGCTAGTGGGGGCAGAGGAGGGAACTGACTGACTGAGGAAGAGCAGGCAAGTGTGACTCAAGTCCGAGGATGTGCTAAACAGTCGAGGAGGTGGTAAACAGTCGAGGATGATGAACTCGTTAGAGAACGGGACACCGCTGCAATACGGTGGACTAATGGGAGGAAGAGGAAAATCTGAGAAGGTTGTGAGAATACAGTTCCAAGAAAGTAAGGTGAAAAGTCCGAGAGTCTGGAAAGTTGGTGAGGATTAAGACCCTTGACACTAAGAAGGTCAGGATTCCATGTCATCTGCATGGTGCTGCCGTTAGCATGGGAATGGGAGGCTGGTAAGATGAGGAACAGTAGCCATGAGTGTAATCATCACCCCAGTTCTCATGTGTGGGAAGTAAGAGAATTAGTACCTCCCGAGAGGAAGGCTGAAATGTTGTGTGAGTTCATAAAGTAGAGTGGTGACCTGGCAGAGTGCTATGGGGACTGTTCTGTGAAGCCACCAGGTTCAGTCCCTTAAAGAGCACAGGCTTCCTCCTTATGTACGGAAGTGAGGGGCGGGGAGAGCGATGGCGGGGGACTTGCAGGAGGACCATAGAAGTTGCCCTGCCCTGACAAGGTGGCTCTGCCAGGAGACACTCCCCTGGAAAAGTGAACTACGAAAATGAAAAGTGAGCGGACAAGCTGGCTGCAGCTTCAGAGTGCTCAACTCTTACTTGGCACTTTTTAGTTCTTGTATGGAAGGAGGGATCCTACAGAGAGTAGACTTCAATAAAACTCTAGGGCCTCTCCTGCCTAAGTGTTCTTTGATATATGTATATATATACATGCATATATATACATATGTGTATACACACACACACACACACACACACACACACACACACACACACACACACACATTTCTTTTCTCTTTCTTTTGAGACAGGGTTTTATGTGGACCAGGCTGTCTTTGAACTTCTGATCTTCCTGCCTCCATTTCCTGAATTGCTGGGATCACTGGCATGCTCCACTGTCCTCAGAATTTACAGTGCTGAGGGATCACACCCAGGGCTTTGTTTGTTCTAGGCAAACACTCCACTATCTTTAAGACATTAAAAGAAGATCTTAAAAAAAAAAAAAGATCTTAGATTGAGAGTGGCCTTAATGGGAGAGATAAAAAATTATACAAACTATATGACTTGGAAAAAAAAATGCTTACCAAAATACAAAATGAAAGAACTTTTTAAAATTTGTCTTTTCAAATGAAAAAATTAAACTTCAACATTTTCTTCATTTCTCTCCCCCAGTCTGTGCCACAGGACCATCAGATCTTTTATTATTTATTTTAAAAAGTTTTCCCCTTTATTTTATTTTTCTGGGTGTTTTGCCTGCATGTATGTCTGTGGGGCCAGAACAGGGCATCGGAGCCCCTGGAACTGGAGTTCTCAAGGGTTGTGAGCTGCCATGTGGTTGCTGGGAATGGAACCCAGGTCCTGGAAGAACAGCTGTGCTCTTCACCACCGAGTCATCTCTCCAGCCCCTCCTTCAGATTTTTTGAACAATCCAGGTTTAGATATTTTTAAGAAACAATATTTATTTTGCAACATTACTAATTCATCATAGACTTTCATTTTTTATTATTGAAAAAAATATGTAGAGAAGTGAAAAGAAAGATAAAATGAACACACATATGCACCACCTAGTTTTGAGATTTAGTGTTTATCACAAGCACGCACAAACACACTTTTTTTGGTAGGGCTTTGCTATCTAGCCTAGGCCAGCTTTGAGGACTTCACAATTCTCCTTTAATCTCAGGTGCTGGCATTAAAGGTGTGGCCACTACACCAGATAGCCAGACACTTCACATTGTTGGTATCCATCCTTGCTTGCTACTTTGCCTTCAAGTACTGTTGCATCTCTTCGAATGAGGACATCTCTTCTGTAATTACAAGTTATTACTGAGCTAAAAGTGTAGTTTCTGAAGATGTCCTTGAATAGTTCGTATATGAGTGTCGCCTCTTGTCCCAGAGAAGTGTTTAGTGTTTTCAGGCTGGCTCTGGATACAGAGGACTGTGATTCTCTTGTGAAGGTGTCCTGTTTAGGCACTCCTCCTGCCGCAAACTGCCTTTTCTCACCGGAGTGGTGGGGGCGCTTCTTATCATCTGGGAGCTAATGCAGCTTAGAACGGAGGCAAGGTGCCAGCCAGCAAGCCAGCTTTGATCCATGCTCCTCTTTAAAGTTGTCCTGCTTACCACGCCTGCTCTGGGCCTGTCATCAGCTACTTGGGAGGCTGAGGAGTCAGGGGCTCACA
Source organism: Peromyscus leucopus (assembly GCF_004664715.2). Lineage (NCBI taxonomy): Eukaryota > Metazoa > Chordata > Mammalia > Rodentia > Cricetidae > Peromyscus > Peromyscus leucopus. The sequence goes on from NC_051070.1 coordinate 47,641,730, forward strand.
AGTTGAAAACCTGCCTGAACTGAAGTGAGTTTAGGGCAGCTTGAACGACTTAGCAAGATCCTGTCTCAGAATGGAAAAGTCGAAAAGAAGGAGAAGAAGGTGTGGCTACTGCTCAGTGATGGAGTGCTGCCCAGCACGTGTGAGGCCCTGGGTCTAATCCTCAGTACAGAAAAAATTCATTTTCTTGTCACACTCTTACATCATTGGTACCCACTGCATATAAATCTGCCTTCTAGAATCTGGGTGTGTTCCATAAGTATGCTGTTGTGTATTACATAAAGATTAGTGGGAAAAATAACTAATGTTGAGTGGTATTGAGCATATGTGTACAGCTGGAATGTGTATGTCCATGTCCAGTTTTTCTCAGTCTTAACCCTTATCTGTCACTGGTTTAGACTTCCTAGGGTATTTTTTTTTTTAAATATGAGGTAGGGAGGAAATTGAGGTCTTCTAGCCATTGATAGCCAATGAGAATAAATAGTTTATAGCTGCCATGTAAGTTATTGTATGACAGATATCCTCATGCCTGGAATATATGTTCTTTTCCATTTGGGTTTTAGGTTCAACAGATTCCCTCAATCCTAGACCACAGAGCACGATTTCTCCAGCAGATCTTCACGGGATGTGGTATCCCACAGTGCGAAGAACGCTTGTCTGTCTCTCCAAATTATATAGATGCATAGATGTATGTGTGTGAATTCTTTTATCTTTACTCTGAACTTTGCTTATTCTAGAATTTGTTTGGAATATTTTTAAGTTCTAATCTACTTTAAGAGCTTGATGCATGCTGGGCGGTGGTGGCACACACCTTAATCCCAGCACTCAGGGAGGCAGAGCCAGGTGGATTTCTGTGAGTTCAAGGCCAGCCTGGTCTACAGAGCGAGATCCAGGACAGGCACCAAAACTGCACAGAGAAACCCTGTCTCAAAAAACCAAAAAAAAAAAAAAAAAAAAAAAAAAGAGCTTGATGCAGTATTTTGTTGATATTCTTAGAGTCATGATTTTTAGATATGGTGGTAACTTGAAGATTGATCTAATTTAGGGGCTCGTTGAAACTGTGGGTAAGTTTTAATGTGTTTTTATCTTTGTATCTTTCTGAGGACCAAGGCTGTAGTTTCCATCAGAAGGAGCCCGTGACCACAACTAAGTTTAAAACTACTGATGAATTTGTCTGCTTTGGTTTATGTGAAGTAAAGCGGCCCAGTAAAGATGTAGTCAAGAATGGAGAGCAACGTATTGGAATGCCACATTGGCATAGTATTTAGTATTAAATACAGCCACTGTAACATGGTTTTTGTTGTTGAGACAGAGTCTTGCTCAGTAGCTAGCTCTAGTTGACCTTGAACCTGCAGATCCATCTGCTGCAGCCTCCCTGCGCAGACATTTCAGGTGGGCGCCGATGTGCCCAGGCCCTGTAAATCCAATTTTGCACTTATCTCAGTCAGCATCCTTAACAAATAGTGCATGAGTGCCGGGCTTCCTAGTCATGAATAAGTTTAGTTACTTGCTGAAGTTAGCAGAATTTTTTTAAAGCACCTTTTTAGAGCACCGTGCATTGTTTTGGGCAGTAGTTGTTTTAAGCATGCTGAGTTAATGATAATGGTTGCCGTTCCCTGCAGTGGCAGATTTAGCTACATATTTGCTGTCAGTGGTTTACACTTAAAGCAAAATAGTTTTATGAATTTGGTGGTTTCAACTCTCTATTTTTTAACTGATTGCTGTAATTCTACTGCATGTGAAGAGAAGTGATTGTATCTAGTAGTCACGTAATGAGTTGTCCAGACCCCACTACTTTTTAAGATTATGGCTTGCCGGGCAGTGGTGGCACACGCCTTTGATCCCAGCACTCGGGAGGCAGAGCCAGGTGGATCTGTGAGTTCAAGGCCAGTCTGGTCTACAGAGCAAGATCCTGGACAGGCACCAAAGCTACAGAGAAACCCTGTCTTGAAAAAACAAAGGAAGAAAAAAAATATGACTCAAGGGGAGTAGGTGTGTACTCTCTGTATGTGTTCAGTACACACACACACACACACACTGTTTCATATTTCAGACTCTTAGGACAAAATAAGGTCTCACGTTTGTCTCATGGCATCAGTCACCCACACTACTTGATGTAAACTGTGATTCATGGATCTCTTCTCGTGGCCTAGGAGGACATTTGGCATCTCTGCTTCTTTCAGTTCCCAGGAGGGAGTGATGCAGGGGTCAGAAACTTGCTTTTGTGGAATGTGCAAAGGTCATGTTCCACATGTGCCCATTGTTACCCCAGACCTCAGTGCATAAAGCTTTGAGGATGCTGACAGGAACGCTAGCCAAGGCATAGGTGGGTCCTGGCAGGTTACTCTGCCTGTTTTGCCTTATGCCTCAGGGTTACCCTTTCTTTTTCCACTTACCTCACGTTTAAATCTTGCGTTCTGTTTTGAGGCTGAGTCTTACCCAGTAGCCAGTATTGCACCAGAACTATGTAGCCCAGGCTGGCCTCAAACTCTCAGCAGTCCCATTCCAGTCTTCTGAGTGCTAGGGTTGTAGGCATGAGCCACTGTGCCCAGCCCTGAAGTAGAAATCTTTTGTTTTCATTTTTGTTTGTTTCTTCCCCATCTCCCAGACAAGGTCTCTTGTACTCCAGGCTGGCCTCCTCTCTGATAATGTCACCAATATTGTCCTGTGTTGGGATTCTAGGCAGGTGCCACCAAGCCTGGCTGCACTGAATTATACTTTATAATGAACAATTATCTTATGTGTGTAGGTTTGTCTGCATGTATTTCTGGGAATCGTGTGGGCTTGTTCCAGAGGAGGGCAGAGGAAGGCATCACAAGTGAACCTGGAGTGAGATGGTTATGAGCCCCTGTGTGGGTGCTGGGAATCAAACCTGGGTCCTCTGGAAGAACAGGCAGTGCTCTTAACCACTAAACCATCTCTCCAGCCCCCATTTATAAGAATTTGACCACAGTCCTCTGCATTCTCTGTATTTCCACACTCTACTCTCTGATTCACTGGTTGTTTGGGTCAGCGTTCTCCTGTTGATTCTTGACGGTGTTCTTGTCTTCCTTCTGTTTAAAAGAACACTGCAGGGGAGAGCCTTGTATGTGAATCTTAAAGCATCATCTCTAACCACCTGGGATACACTTTTAGATGATACACTGATGGTTTGTTTTGTAGGTAATTTTGAGCTTAGAAACAGCCTCCTAGCTGGGTGTGGTGGTGCACATCTCTATGTGAGCTCAGTCCTCGGAGGCCGGGGAAAGAGGGTCTGGAGTTAGAGGCTAGCCTGCACTATATGGCAAGTTCTAGCTCACTACATGAGATAGTTCTGGAGTGGACACTGTAGCTAACCCTACCTACCTAACTGATCTCTGTACCTTCCAGGGACCACCACAGTGCTAACCATGAATAGGTGCTAATGTGTAAAGGACACATGGGCATTTCAAGACATGAGTGCATATTACAGAGCCATGTGGCAGTCAAGAAAGATTGAATGGACATAAAAAATTTTGAGGGAAAGTGGTTCAAGTATTAATCCAATGATGAAGGGATAGGGATGTAAACAATTTTTTTTTTTTTTTTTTTTTTTGCCTTTATGGCTTTACATTTTTTTTTTTTTGTTTTGTGAATGGTTGTGGGCTGATGTTTCTTTCTTCTTCCACCAGAGGGCGGTGTTCCAAGGATTATCACAGGAAGCGTTGTCTGCCTGCATACAGTCCTTGCTAGGAGCATCAGAGTCTATCAGCAAAAACAAGGTTTGATGAAGTGTTAGGTGAAATTTTATTACCTATAATAGAATTGTGCAGTATGGCATTTATTTAGAACCACAGGAATTTAAAGCCACTTAGCAGTAAGATCTGTTTGTTTCGGAGTGAATTTTGAAGGAAACTGGTATTTCATTGTAGTGCTCTCTTAAGACTGCACTAAGAGAGTGTACTTTTCTGATGTACCAGAAATGGTACTGAGGGTCTAATGCTGAAGGATAAAGATGAGGAAATGGCCCTGCTATTTCCCCAGAATACCAAGAAAGTGAGTTCAAGGAAGCAGCATTGTCTCTACAGGTTTGTTTGTTTTTGGTTTTTTTGAAACAGGGTTTCTCTGTGTAACTCTGACTGTCCTGGAACTCACTCTGTAGACCAGGCTGGCCTCGAACTCACGGAGATCCACCTGCTTCTGCCTCCCGAGTGCTGGGATTAAAGGTGTGCGCCATCGTGCCCGGCCACCCCTACAGTGTTTTGAATAGTCTCATGGTCTCACCTGGAGGAAATCAGCAGTTAGCTTTGAGGATAGGCAGCTGTAGGTCTTGTGTGACTTAAAGTCGTTGCCGTGGCTTATGGTTTGCAATCAGCATGGGCTGCGGGGCTGGAAACTTCTGGTCGTGCTTCTCCCTCGGCCTTTCCGGAAAATAGAGCACGGGCCGCAGTGTTGCCCTGCTAGGCTCTGCCTAGCGTGCCCGCTGCCTGCAGAGGGCTATCACTTGTAGCCAGAATTTCCCCATTGTTGCAGTGTTCAAGCCTAGGAATTCCAGGTTTACAAATTCCATTTCTAACTTCAAAACTTGAGATAATCGAGAAGAGTCTGGTGATAAAGAATCTGCTGTCTTGTTAGCAGAAAAGTGCTGCTTCTTTCTCCGTTTGTGCATGGCGTTGAGAGAGCGTGGAGCAACAAGTCCTAGACAGGCAGAGTTAAGGTGTCAATAATGTCTGCAAGTCTCATGTCTCTCATGCCTGAGATCACGGGGCGATGGTTAAGTAAACCGGGACAGAGCTGCAGAGGAGAGACTGAGACAGTAGATGTTACCTGACTGCGTTGAGACGTAAAGGAGAGCACAGAGAGGAGACGCAGACTGGCTGTATGCACTAAGCATCCCGAAGGAAGCGGGGCCTGGCTGATCCCTGCCCTCGTCCCCCCCCCCCCCCACAGTTCTGTATTAGACGTACGTTTTGCACAGTGAGCATGTGTCTCAGCTCAGTAGGAGGGAGACTGACTTAACTGGAGAGGCGGTCACGTGCTGTGGCCTCTCCACGCTGTCTTCTGCTTTAAGCCCCTGAGCCTCTCTGTCCTCGTTACCTGGAGGTCACCGTCCTTTATGTTATTGCTCCTGCATGGTAGAAGGGGTTGTGTATGTCTGGGAAACCCTCTGCTTGGTAAGCACAGTTAGCTTATTTGTTTCTGTGGCTGAGACTGTATAATTTTTGCTTTTCAACTTAGGAGATTTTCTAGTTTTTTTAAGGTAAATTATCATTACAGACAAATTGAACATCTAGTCTGTAATAAATTAACATGATACTACTTTCTTGAGTTACAATGGCTTTAATAAAGTAAATGAAGTCTAAGTGATGCAGTTTTTGCTGTCAAACTTGTCCTTTTACAAGTAGAACAAGTATTTAAAATGCACAGCATTCCATGTTTGTCTGCCGCCGTGGTCCGCAGCTAAGGGAGTTTTCCTTACACATCTTGCTCTGATAATGACTGTATCTACTAGAAGTTGGTGGAAAGAGAGATTGAGGAGCTGCCACTTTATGAATCCTTTTAGACTGCTTATGAAGGATAACTTTATTAGAAATGTTTTCAAAAGAAAGTTGTGCCATGAGGAGCAGTCTGGCTTTATTAATATACAAACTTCTATTGTGAGGCCTGCAGTTGTTGTTCTGGGCCTTCGTCAGAGCTGAGAGCTCCACTTAAGTCACAGGGCTGTCGCAGACAGTCCCGAGACAGCAGAGGGTTCCTGTAGGGACAGCCAGTGCTCTGTGGGTGGCAGGTAATCCAGGGTGGGGATGCCAGTCCACTTTATACTCATGTTCTAGATATCAAAACCATGTGGGCAAATGGGGACGAACGTCCTCCTCAGAATCTACAGAATCTACAAGGCTGTGAGCAAGCGGATTCAGACTCATCCTTTGAGCGACTCTGCTGCTCGGGGCAGCTCTTAGGTGGCAGCATCCTTTACCTCTGTGTCATGTTACCAGGCTTGATATCTTTTCCTAGCCTGTGTGGGTTTGCTCCCTTGGATTCCTTAAGTAGAGCAAGGGATAATGGTCAGAGTGTGAAGTAAGAATTTTCTAGAGAACTTTGACATGGTGACCTAGAGAGAGTTTATTGTGCTGCAGAGTATTGGCCCCTCAAGGCTGTAAATCTGCATGGAGTTAATGTTGAGTGGTAATGTATTTTATATGCTCCAAGTTTGATTTAATCTGTGATAATATCCATTTCTTTTGTCTTACAATTTAGACTCAGATTGATGGACAACTTTTCTTAATTAAGCACCTTTTGATTCTTCGAGAACAAATTGCTCCGTTTCACACTGAATTCACCATTAAGGAAATTTCCCTGGACCTCAAGAAAACTAGAGGTACTTTTTTGTCCTGGCTGGCACAGTTGGGTGTGTTTGACCTGTCCAGGTGTGTCAGCACAGGCTACAGGTTTATTTATGTTCATCTGCAATTTCTTTTGCATGCTTTGCTTGCTAAATATGTTACTTATTCATACTAAACTGAGCTGTTGGTATCCTAATTCCTTCTAATTTGTTGTATTTTCTTTATGAAAGGAGCTATATCTGAGCATAGCCATGTATAATACAGTTTAACTCTCCTGGGCCCTTCCACATATTACCATAAGCTACTAAAAGATGAAAATCACTGTAATAAATACTTATAAGATAAATAGCATGTGTCGGCAAGTTGGGGTCTATCTAAGTGTCTGAGAGTCAGGTTTCATTCCTGGTTCTTGTGTAAACTTGAACTGAGGGGTGGTTAACTCCCAAGGCCCATCTTCCTCCTGTGTAAAAGGAGCACAGTGACCTTGTCATGGTACATTCATTGGTTACCAAGATCATTAAGATTGACAATGATTACAAAGATACATCACTGTGCTTAAGGTAACATCAAGATGCTTATTGTTAAGCAAGGTGATGTGAAATATGTAGGATTTTGACTCATCTTGGAAAAGATGATTCATTTCTCCTGATTTTTTTTTTTTTTTTTTTTTTTTTTTTTTTTTTGTTTTGGTTTTTCAAGACAGGGTTTCTCTGTATAGCTTTATGCCTTTCCTGGATTTCGCTCTGTATACCAGGCTGGCCTGGAACTCACAGAGATCCACCTGCCTCTGCCTCCCGAGTGCTGGGATTAAAGGCATGTGCCACCACCGCCCGGCCTTTTTTTTTTTTTAAATGTTCATTGGTGTTTTGCCATGGGTGTCAGGTCCTCTGGAACTGGAGTTACAGAGAGTTGTGAGCTGCCATGTGGGTGCTGGGAATTGAACTCAGGTCCTCCGGAAGAACAGTCAGTGCTCTTAACCATTGAGCCACCTCTCCAGCCTCTAATGCTGTCATATGATCATCACAGTAAATGCTTTTTAAGAGATCAAAATACATACAGTCTGAGCTCTTGATTGTAAATAGTTAGGGACACACCATAAATATTATTTGTTTCTCTTACAGATTTTTGTAAGCTGTTTTTTCCTTAATGATTTTCAGACATTTAAACTTTTATTCCTTAAGCATTCATTTGTGTAATGAATTAACTTCCCTCTTAATCTTGAGGCAATTGAAGGAATAGTGACCCTAATTATTTTCTGTGTTCTGTGATTCAGAAATGCCTAATAAAGAATCCCAAAGATAGCCGGCTTTTAGCTCCCTGATCCCTGTGGTTATCTGAAAGGGAGGACTTGATTTACCTCAGCTGAGGCCCTGTTGGTCCCCTGATGAGTCTATGAGAGCAGGTGGCCCTGTGTCTCTCCTAACGCTGTCACGTGATCATCACAGTAAATGCTGTTTGGCTCTGTAAAGCCTGTGGGTATTATTCCTATAATTGGTCATTTTTACTTTTCAATGGGATTCAGGTTTTCTGGGCTTTGCTTTTAAAGAATGCCCAGTGTCTTTAAAAGCATATTTGCACGAGGAGCGTCTTCCCCTTGCTCCCTGGTTGACCCTCTTCTCTTGGTGTGAGGTATGAGGATGGGGCTTTGAACTGCGTGGAGCTCGTGGCTGCTGATGGCCTTTATTTGGATGATAGGATGCAGCATGATTGTTCACTTTTATTTCTTTCTAATCTGGATGTTGCTGCCACTTGGTTCTGCTCTAAGTCTGCTGAGGTGTGAGAAAATGAAATAGACTAAGATTTTGGCAGGATTTCTTTCCCTACCATATCATGAAGGTCATTTGAATCTGCCATGTGGTTGGTGACTTGGCTCTGTTCACTGTGAACAGTCTCTCCTGAGTACTGACTCTGACAGAGGTTCCTTTTCATTAAGCCCCAGGTCCAGGCAGTACTCAGGACCATGGCATGTGCTACAGAGCAGGACTGGGAGCAGTGTGTACTTTGCTTTTTTCATCCTGGAAAAGCAAAGCCATAGTCTTTGAAAGCTGTCACTTAATAATACTTCCTATCTTAACTTTTAAGCCTCTAACCTCTCATGACTAATGGTATGTATATCTTATTGCATTTGAACATCAATGAGACCTCAGTCAGTACTCTCAGAGATTCTAGTTAGTCTGGAGGTTAAGGTAAATATGTCCTCTTGGTGTTTTCTTCTTGGCTGACACATTTGTTTATTCACTGTCATTCAAGTAAATAAATTTCTGTGCCAGCCAAGATCATAAAGAAGCTGGGTAAGTATGTGAATTTTTAAAAAATTCTACTTGACATCTAAAGGCAAAGCATTGAAATTCTTTGTATTATTCTGTTCATCATTTTTTTCTATAAATAGATCATTATGATTAATGGTAATTTTATAACTGTGACTTTTGGAAATGACTGTGTGGGTATATGTATAGTCATCATTGGTGCTCATCTCACTTAGCCCTTCCTGATGGGGATCTAGTGAGGATGAATACTTCCTGGCTTGGCATCAGTAGAGAGCTGCTGTTGCCCAGGGCTTCTCTGTTGAACCTGTACCTGTTCACTGGATGAGTAATTTTGTTTCACAGATGCAGCATTTAAAATCCTGAACCCTATGACTGTTCCGAGATTTTTTAGGCTGAATAGCAACAATGCCTTGATAGAGTTCTTGTTGGAGGTGAGAAGGACTCGGTTTCATTGGTGGTGGGAGCTAAATAATATTCTTTACATGTCTGGTAATTTCTAGGCACATGCAAACAGAAGGAAATTGACTTATCTTTTTCAGGGGACTCCTGAGATCAGAGAACATTACCTGGATTCTAAGAAGGATGTAGACCGTCACCTGAAGTCAGCCTGTGAGCAGTTCATTCAGCAGCAGACCAAGTTATTTGTAGAGCAGCTGGAGGAGTTTATGACAAAGGTGCAGACTTTCTAGTCCTTTCTTTCTTTCCTAGCTTGCTTTTGAGTTGTGAAAACATAGAGGAAGGAGAGTAAGTCTGGCTCTGACTGCGTCTTTCTAGGGAAGTTATCACAGAAGCTGGTTTGCAGCTCTGAATGTGAGCTTGACAGCATGTAGTTTTGAAGAAGCTCTAACACTGCAGAGCTGTTATAGCTGGGCCTTGTTTGGTGTGTTCTGTTATCTACATTGTAAGTCTTCTCTGTGCTGGTTGGGACTCTCAGTTTGCTGGAATCTGTCCCTCTGGCTCCCGTTCAGGTCTGTGTGGCAGCAGTCACAATTTCTTTCTATTTTTTTGAGACAGGGTCTTAAGTTCAGGTTGGCCTTGAACTTCTGATATAGCCAAGGATGACCTTGAATTTCTGCCTCTCCTGCCAGTATCTCCCAAGAGCTCAGCTCAGATTGCAGGCATGTGCTACCACATCTATTATACAACTCAGGCCTTGTGTATGCTAGGGCAAACACTCTACTAACTAACCAGTGTTTACAATTCTGTTTGTTGATTTGAATATGTGCCATTTGAATAGAAGCCTCATTAACAATATGTCCTCGGCTTGCTTCTGTGTTCAGGCTCATTTGAAAAAAATGCAAATATAGGTTGGTACAACAAAACAAACCATGTTGTACATAGAGGACATTTTTAGTATTCAGGAGGCTTGTTTTTTGAGTATTAACTGTGTAGATGTGAGTCCAGTCCCTTCATGAGCTGTAGATGGTCCCCTTCACCAGCTACAGACCAGCCTGTGCTTGTACACTCCTTTCCTGGGACTCTGATGAGATGCTTCATTTCTTGATGCTCTCTCTCGCTCGCTCTCTCTCTCTCTCTCTCTCTCTCTCCCTCCCTCCCTCCCTCCCTCCCTCCCTCCCTCCTCCCCTTCCTTCCTCCCCCCTCCCCCTTTTCTCAAGACAGGGTTTCTGTGTAGCCTTGACTCTTCTGGAACTCACTCTATAGACCAGGCTGGCCCCGAACTCATGATTTTCTTATATCATTACCATATCCCTGGTACCCAGACTAACTTAGGGAAGTGGCTTTCACAGATTGAGAAATGAAGTTTTGAACCATCAGTTGTATGTGGGATAAACCTTTTTGTATCTTGTTCAACTGTGTTCCTCCTTGATTTTTGATCTGATAGTAGTTTTTCCTGAGAAAAATAAAGTATAGGAATACACACACACACACACACACACACACACACACGCACACACACCATAAACACATATATACATATATATGTACACATACACATATTTATGTATGGTGTGTATGTATAATACAAATATATAAGTGAACCAGAAGAATATATATCATATATAATGTATTCTCATCTATATAAGGATATATAAAACAATATATATTATGACACATATATTCCTCTGGTTCATTTTTCTGCCTGTCTTAACTATCCTGTTGACACAATAGAATACCCTCAAAAAAGCAAATTAAGGGAGGAGGTTCCCGGTTACAGTTCATCGTGACAGGGAAGTCATTGCACCGTATGCCTGAGGCAGCCGGTCACGTTATATCTGCAGTCAAGAAGCAGAGTGAAGATCACTTGTGCTCAGCTCTCACTTTCTTTTTTTAGATAGTCTAGGATCCCAGCCCAGGGAATGGTACTATCCACAATGAGTAGGACTTTCCACATCAGTTAATTCAGTTAAGGTAACCCCTCACAGGCATGTCCAGAGGCCAGTCTCTCAAGTGATTCTCAATTCCATCAAGTTGAAAAGTAAAAATTGCCCCTGGAAAAACAACTTTTTCTCAAAAAATATAGCTGACCCTAGAGAATAAATACTGTGATAAATGTTGAGATAGATATATATATGAAAATATTTGGCTCAGATTATATTCTTTAAGTCTTTAAGAACTGCAATACATTTTCATTCTAGACTACTATGGTATACATGTTCCTTGAAACTATTAAATAGGACTTTGAGTCATAGTAGGTATAGAAAAAGTACAGGACTGTTCTATTGCTGTGAAGAGACACTATGACCATGACAACTCTTATAAAGGAAAACATTTATTTGGGACTGGCTTAAAGTTTCAGAGGTTTAGTCCATTATCATCATGGTGGGGAGCATGGTGGCACACAGGCAGACATGGTGCTGGAGGAGCTGAGGGTTCTACATCTTGATCCTCAGAGAACAGGACGTGAACTGTGACAGTGGGAGTAGCTTGAGGATGGGAGACCTCAAAGACCACCACTACAGTGGTCCTTCCTCCAGCAAGGCCACACCTACTCCAGCAGAGCCACACCTACTCCAGCAAAGCCACACCTACTCCAGCAAAGCCACACCTCCTAGGAATGCTGCTTCCTAGGGGGGCATTTCCTTTCAAACCACACTCCACTCCTGGCCCCCATAGGCTTGTAGCCATATCACAATGCAAAGATGCATTTGTCCAACTTCAGACATCCCCATGGTCTCATATAACAATCTCAAACTTATTTAAAAGTCTAAAGTTCAAAGTCTCTTCTGAGATTCATAACTGTAATCCCCTATAAAATCAAAATCAAAAAGCAGATCACATATTTCCAATATGTAATGGCACAGGATATGCATTACTATTCCAAAATGTGGGGAATGAGGAAGTACTGGACCAAAACAAGACTGAAAACCAGCTGGGCAAATTCCAAACTCTGCATCTTCATGTCTGATGTCAAAACACTCCTTAGATCTCCAACTCCTTTCAGCTTTGTTGACTGCAACAACTTCTTTCTCTTGGGCTGGTTCCATCCCCTGTTAACAACTTTCCTTGGCAGGTTTCCCATGGCTCTGGCATCTCCAATATCTTGGGGTCTCCAATGCAATCCACACTTCAACTTCACAGCTTCACCCAATGGCCTCTCTAGGCCTCCATTCAGAGACACCCCTGACACATGCCTGGCCTTAGCAGCTTACCTTAGTCATGGAGAAAGATTCCATAACTTCTTACTTCTATCCTTGATTCTAAAGCCAGAACCACATGGCTGAAGCTTCCAAGTTCTGCTTCTTGCTGGGGCTGGAACATGGCCCCTCATTTAATTACATTGTTACCAGCTTTCTGTTTTTCCATCATTTCCTTCAATGCCTGAGCTTGGCTGTTCTGGAATTGGCTGGCCTCAAACTCAGAGATCCCGTCTGCTTCAGGAGTGCTGGGATTAAAGGTGTGGACCACACCCAGCTCTAAGATTTTCTTTAATTTCGCAGGTTGGAAACTTAGCTGGGTGGGGTCCCCCTGAGGTCACCACTCCCTCTGTCTCGTTTCTTAATCTGTTTCTCTCCTTGAATATAGGACTTGGTTCCATTCCACTTCTTGGTGTTCCTTTTCTCTTCAAATTGTACATTTTGTATTCTTCCTTGCACTCAATTTGCACTTTTTCTTTATAAATATTCATTAGAGTCAATACCCATAACCACAGGACAGAGTCTATGCTAGACTTTTTTGAGATTTCTTCTGCCAACAGAATTAATCCAGATCTCTTCACTTTAGCCTCAGGCATGCTCTTTGGACATGGACAAAAAGCACTACATTCTCTGCTCTGAACGCTGTTGAGCCAGGCACCCACAGTTCAGATCACACTCAGCACCACTATCTTTCATGTTCCTACTGGGATGGCCCATTAAGCAGCACTTAAAGCGATCAACTGCTTTTCTAAACCACAGTCCCAAGGTCCACATTCCTTCAAGCAAAAACATGATCAAGTCTATCACAATACCCTAGTCCCTGGTACCAATTCCTGTCTTAGGGTTTCTATTTCTGTGAAGAGACACCATGACCATGGCAACTCTTATAAAGGAAAGCATTTAATTGAGGTCTTGCTTACATTTCAAAGGGTTAGTTCATTATCGCCATGGCAGGGCATGGTGGTGTGCAGGTGACATCTTGATCTCAGGCAACAGGAAGAGAACTGTCTCACTGGGTGTGGCTTGAGCATCAGACCTCAAAGCCCGCCCCCACAGTGACACACTTCCTCCAGCAAGGCCATACCTCCTAATAGTGCCGCTCCCTGTGGGGGCCGTTTCCTTTCACACCACCACAATGACTTGGAGTTGGGTGAGCTGGGTGGGCCTGGACCCTTGTCTGCCACCTTCCAACTGAAATCCCCAGCAAGTGGTGGCTTCCAGTCTCCCTCTCAAACCTCTTGCTGAGCTGCAGCAACCATCCACGCTGTCTGAGGCTGTTATGAGGACTTCGTAAGACAATGTGTAAGGATTTTGTGATTGTAAAGCTCCTCAGAAAAGCTATAGTAAAAGAAGATGGAACTGAACTAAAGTTTTTTGTGTCAGGAAAGTATAAATCAGGGCATTCTGAAGGAGCTTTCTGTTTTCCATCATTTATATAGGCTATATTTGAGTCATATATATATATGACTGCACTATAGTATTTCCTTCTGGTGGAGCCAAAACTCACAGGTAAAAGCTTTCCATTTTTTTTGTTTGCTAAAATTTTGTAAGTATTTCCTTCTGGTGGAGCTGGCCTTTGCTAAAACTCACAGACAAAAAAGCTTTGCATTTTTTTTTTTTGTTGTTGTTTGATAAAATTTTGTAAGTATATTTTTATTATTCCCTCTGAAGTATTGTTAGTTTCCATGGTATGTATAAATTAAGATTTTTCTTAATGTAGTGTATATAGTAGAATTTGACCATATAAATTTAATTCTTTTTTTTTTTTTTTGGTTTTTCAAGACAGGGTTTCTCTGTGTAGCTTTGCGCCTTTCCTGGAGCTCACTTGGTAGCCCAGGCTGGCCTCGAACTCATAGAGATCCGCCTGCCTCTGCCTATAAATTTAATTCTTGCAGTCAAGGAATTGTAACCTGGTAGGGAAATCCAGATATAAACTACATCAGCATTAAAGCGAGTAGAGCAGTGAGGTGGGGGGGCGTGGTCTGCACTCGCCTCCAGACTCTTTAAGAGAAGAGCCAAGCTCTTCCTCCTTTGTCTCTGGCTGCTTTTGTTAGGAGGGTTTGCCTCTGCAGACCTAGGAGAACTCCTGAAGAAACGAGCCTTGATTTGACTTAAAGAGAAGTAAATTATGCAGATAGTAAACAGGGTGAATATAGAAGTCTTTGTGGTTTTAAACAAACAGCTGGCCAGGCATGATGGCACACATTGAGGGAGGATGTGGTGGTTTGAATAAGAATGGCCCCCATAAGCTCATAAATTTGAATGTTTAGTCACCAGGAGTGGCACTATTTGAAAGGATTAGAAGAATTAGGAGTTGTGGCCTTATTGGTGGGTGTGGCCTTGCTGGAGGAAGTGTGTCTATGGGGGTGGGCTTTGAGGTTTCAAAAGCCCACACCAGGTTCAGTGTCTTGCTCTCTCTGCTTGCTGTCTGGATCAGGATGTGGCTCATAGCTCCTTCTCTAGCACCATGTCTGCCTGCCCGCCACCCTGTCCCACCATGATGATAATGGACTGACCCTTTGAAACTGTCAGCAAGGCCCCGATTAAATGCTTTCTTCATAAGAGTTGCTGTGGTCATGGTGTTGCTTCGCAGCAGGGGAAACCCTAACTAAGAATGGAGGAAGACTGGATCCAGTCCCAGCCTTGGTTACAGGGTGCGCTTCAGGCTCGCCTGGTCTATATAGTATGATGCTGTTGTTTTTCTTTTTTTAAAAAGCCCAAGTTAAGTTATTAGAGAATTAGTGAGATCCTAGAACAGTCAGTGGAGTAGTAGGCAGTGGTTATTATTAAAACAAAATTTTCGGGGCTAGAAAAAGGTCTAGAATATAGCTACTAGAAAACAGTTATGAACATTGTGTTCCCATTTTTATAAGTGAATACATGAGTATATTTACACTGGAAAATACTGGGGTAATGTATACTAAAGGTAAATTTATTTTCCTGTTAGCATTGTTTAATTTATAATAATATATGTAATTTATTTTATTTTAATTAATTTATATGTACTTACTTGTGACAAGGTCTCACTGTGTAGCCCTGGCTAGTCTAGGACTCACGATATAGACCAATTTGGCCTGGAATTCACAGAAATGTGGGTTCCTCTGCCTCCTGAGTGCTGGGATTAAAGGTATGTGTCACCACATTCAGCCATTTATAATTTATTTTTAAAGCTGCATCTCAACAATAAAAATAAAGCAGGAAGAAATTGTGTGGAAGGGGGTAGAGATGAGGTCTGCAGTGGACCATCAGATCAAAGGTCTGGATTTTTATGGAGTAGAAGTAGAGACAAGGCAGAACTAGAGAGAAGGTGAAGGAGACCTCAGTTAACGCTTGGATGTTGCTCTGACTGCCCTTTGTCAGAATAGTTGGCCCTTATGGGAAAGTTGGAGTTAATGCTTCAGTCTTTCTAGTGGTTTGGACCTTTGCCCCATGTCTATCCATTAAAAAGTAGTTCATGCACTGGTCGGTGGCACACGCCTTTAATCCCAGCACTCAGGAAGCAGAGGCAGGCGGATCTCTGAGTTTGAGGCTAGCTGGTCTACAGAGTGAGTTCTAGGACAGTCAGGGCTACACCGAGAAACCTTGCCTCAAGCCACCCCCCCCAAAAAAAAAAAAAAAAGTAGTTTATGTTTAGTCCCATCAAGTTTCCTATCTAATAGCTAGGTTGACATATTTGTATTATTTCCTCTGCTGCTTTAGCAGAATGAAAAATACAAAAGTGGCTTCTAAGTGTCTATCTTCAGCATATATTGGCCAAGTATGCCTTGTATGATATTTGAATACCTTGTGTGTTTTTGTTGTTTGTATGTTGAAATAGGGTCTCACTATGTAGCCCAGGCTGGCTTCAAACTCTTGTACTTTATTCCTTAGCTTCCCAGATGCTGACTCTGCAGGTGCATCTGCCATGCCCAACTGAAATTCTTGTGTGTGTGTATGTATGTGTGTGTCTTTGTCTTTGTGTCTTTGTGCCCGTGTCTGTGTGAATGTATGCCATTTGTGTGCATTCCTATGGAGTCTAGAAGAGAGCATCCTGCCCCAGAAGCTGGAATTACAGGTGTCAGGAACTAAACTCCAGGCCTCTTCTAGCCTGGTTACTGTTTGTTTTAATGACATTTCCTATGTCTGTGATGGGGTTAAAAAAGAAGGGGGCAAAGTCCTTGTGAGGAGGTTTTCGTGCAGTTATGGCGACCCTGTCCCAACGATAATGGCTCAGTAGTAGCACAGCGGTCTTTTTAGGAGGGACTGGGTTTTTTTTTTTTTTTTTTGGTGAAATTCTTTCAGAGGTTCCTGTTCTGAAAGGTCTTAGGCAGAATGCTTGGTAGGTTGTTGTTTTGTTTTTGTTTGTTTTTCTTCCCAGAATAACACATACTTTAAAATCACAAGAGTTTTATTTAAAAAAAAAAGTCCAGCTGTAAAAGCTTGTGAGGGTCTATGCAGTTTTGCTAGGACTGTGCATGGGATTCCCAGTGTGCCTTATTTAATAGGTTTAAATGGTGCTGTGTATTGAGAGCGGTTCCTGTTTATTTGCCATTGGTGAAATGAAACCTCTGCTTTTATTTCCTCTACTAGGTGTCAGCATTAAAAACCATGGCCAGTCAGGGAGGCCCCAAATACACCCTCTCACAGCAGCCTTGGGCTCAACCAGGTATCTGGAGTTTACTTTCTTGGAATTCTTCTTTTAGGATGTTACTAATCTGGGTATGTGTAGGCCTCTCTGGGACATGGTTCCTCCTTGCTTTGGGTTTCTAGATGTGGGTTAAAGTCAGATTCTGCTTGGGGATGACAGGGCTCACTTGGCCAGCACTGCTTGCATCTGACAAACGTTCATTTCCAGAGGGGAGGAGGTTTGGAAGTTTACTCAGTTAAAAGCAAAGCCTGACTTCCTGGCCGCTTTGAGCCCGCAGACTTGAGCTTTAGTGGGAACACGGTGCCGCGCCGAAGGAGTGATGGCGGGAACGAGCTCATTTTCAGCACTCGAAGAAATGTTGGGCCGCTAGCTTCTTCCTTATTTTTCTCCAAGTTACATCCTCTGTTGACAATTTAGAGTGTTTGGGGAAAAACGTGTAAAAATGAAGGAGTCAGTTGGATTTGGCAGGCAGTTCCACCGCCTGACTTGCGATTCACTTGAGATATTTCCAGTCACTCTCTTCCATAAATGTAAAGTTTTTATGCTAAAGGCTTTTTCTTTTTCTTTTTTTTTTTGGTTTTTCGAGACAGGGTTTCTCTGTGTAGCTTTGCGCCTTTCCTGGAACTCACTTGGTAGCCCAGGCTGGCCTCGAACTCACAGAGATCCGCCTGGCTCTGCCTCCCGAGTGCTGGGATTAAAGGCGTGTGCCACCACCGCCCGGCTAAGGCTTTTTCTTTTTAGCAGGTGGAGGGGGTCTCCAGTGTTAGGCATTAGACATTTAGAGTCACACCCCTTTGGGTTACTTTTAGCACATTTTTAAATGGCATTTTAAGTTACTATTAACCAGAATACACTTTGTTACATTATATTTCTGGCCATCCCATGACCCATATTTTGAAACTGAGACGGTGGTGAAGATGCACACACAGCTTCCTAAGAGACAGTGCTAGCTACTTCTTACTTCTACTTCAAATTAACCCAAAGCATTTATGACTGAAAATCCTGAGACAGGACAGCTTCAATCAAAATTTTTATATGGCATTAAAATTTGACCTGTGAAAAATGTGAAATGGAAAGTACTTCTTATTCTCCACCTGCAAACTAGTCCTTCTCTCAAAGGTAACCGCCGTTATAACTTCTTTCCCAAACTGTTGGTGAACATGCTGTATGGCCTTTAAAAGTCACCTGCATGAGGTTGTATCATCCCCCACTCAAAGGAAATGCAGACCTAACAGGCATGGCTTTCTTACTCCGCAGAAAAGCAATGGTATTATAAAGGTGATTCCAGTTAGGTACCTGCAGCTGCCAATCCCTATGGACAGGAAGCCAGAGGCACACTTTGGATCTCTCAAGAAGCAGGCCTCCAACTTAGAAACAGTTTCTCCATGACTAAGACGCTGTTCCTTCACCACTGTCTCAATTTCAAAATATGGGTCATAGGATGGCCAGAAATATAATGTAACAAAATTTATTCTGGTTAATGTTAGCTGAAAATGCCATTTAAAATGTGCTAAAAATAACCCAAAGGGTTGTGACTAAATGTCTAGTGCCTAACACTGGAGATCCCTCTACCTGCCAAAAAGAAAAAGCCTTTAGCATAAAAAATTTAGACAGCTTAGTTGGGCGGTCAACTAGACGTTTTTACATGATATAAACATTGCCCTGATTCTCTGTGTATGTAAACTAGTCCTCTCGAAGATAACGGTGGCCGTGGCATCTTTCCCCGAGCTGTTTGCATATGAACACCAGCACACACAGGCTGCAGTAGTCCCCACGAGATTGGTCGTCCTCCTTACCTTTCACTAGGACGGAACACAAGGCTCTTGTCCTGCAGCCCTTTGATCCCGGGGTGTCCTACTGTCATTCTGTTCAGTGGGTACATAGAACACCTCACCACCCCGTGATTCCTTCAGTCATTGTACTAATGACTAGAGTGAATGTTTCAGTCGGGTTTCCAATACTCTGTAGTAAACTATATATATATGCTCTCTGGAATGCTGGGATTGCAAGGGTGCACCATTGTGTCTGGCTTGGAGTTTTTTGTTTCATTTGTTTTCCTTTGAATGTTTTTTATGTTAACCAAAGGATGTTGAAGGTTGTTTACCTATTTCTCTACACCTTGTCAACATGGAAATCTAAATCCTTTTACCAGTATTTCACTGGTTTAATTTGTATTGAATTTTGAGTGAGGTTGAGCATTTTAGAAATTGTGAATCATCTTTTCCTCTTGAATATTTCATTCAGATGGCTGACTACACTTATTTCCACATAGCCCTTTCAGATGCTACACTTCGGGTGCATAGATCTTTACTTAAAAACATGTGGAATTTATTTTCTGTCTGGCCCAGGAGTTTAAGAAAGTAATAAATGGGTACATAGTTCAGCTTCACCATGTGTAGATGAGCATCTTCTGAATGGGCCAAACAGCTAGAGCCACCTGCCTGGGTGAACTCTGCACATGGAGAAGCTTGTTTCTTACTAACTCACTCCTGCTGTTCTCTAAAAATAATTTGAAGTTTTAAACCTCATCTTTTGCCTCCACATTCCAAAGGCACAAATTACAGAGCCTGTGAACGTCCTGAATCATGCTGGGGAACTTCTGGCTATATCAGTCCTTGGGTTTAGAGTTTGTATGTAGCATATACTTAGTGAATGTTTAGAGGGCTTGTGATTAAACTTGATAAATAACAAGATGTAGGGAACAGATTCTTTGGGGAAATAAAGATTTTAGGGGAGAAAAAAAATCTTTGCTTTTTTTTTTCTATTTCCCTCTGAGTTAAAATGGAAAA
Source organism: Peromyscus leucopus (assembly GCF_004664715.2). Classification (NCBI taxonomy): domain Eukaryota; kingdom Metazoa; phylum Chordata; class Mammalia; order Rodentia; family Cricetidae; genus Peromyscus; species Peromyscus leucopus. The sequence continues at coordinate 47,661,308 of NC_051070.1, forward strand.
TTTTCTTTTTCTTTGTAACACTAACAAGGGTAATTCCTTTGCAGCAAAGGTCAATGACCTCGTGGCCACTGCTTACAAGACAATAAAAACAAAGCTGCCACTGACATTGAGAAGCATGTCACTGTACTTGTCCAATAAGGACACCGAGTTCATCTTATTTAAGCCTGTCAGGGTAAGTGGTGTGGCAGCATGTTGGTTGGTGACTAAAGTGTGCTTTTCTTCCTGTCATTTTCTCTTCCTACAGACATTCGGGACGTTAGTGATGTTAATGGTTTCTGTGATCTTAGAGGCGCCAGAGCCTACGTCTGTCTGCTTATATCTTATTCCTTGCTCACTTCCTCTGAAGTTTTTTGTTAATTTTGAAAGTAGAAATTAATAAATAAGCAAAAAAACAATCAGATCTGCACCTTGCACTGTGGCCCAATACTTGGGAGAACAGCATTTCAGGATTTATGCCCCATTTTACTGGGGAGTAGAAGAAATAAATGACTTGTAACAGCCACCAAGGGATTAAGTGTCAGAGTAGATTTAAGACTCATAACTTCCAGTTCGTGTTGAGTTCACAGCTTTACCCAAGGCATTGGTTGATTTTTTTTTTTAAGTGCATTTTATGTGTCTTGAAACTTTATTATCTTTTGTGTAAGAAATTGCTGAAGACTTATTATGCTCTGGGGGGATAAGATATATGAGAGTTTAATGTTTCCAGGAATTATCTGATAAGTCTTCATCAGGTTGTACTAGCATGTAAAATATTAAAGTACAAATTATATGTCTTTGGTAATCTCATAAAAATATATTTCCTCTACTCATTTTGGCGAGAACTGTGATGATTTAATACTCGTAGTGTTTCTTGTTTATGACGTGTGCATATATCCCCTGGGCTGCCTGATACGGTCTCTCCTTCTTCTTTCTAAGAATAACATTCAGCAAGTCTACCAGAAGTTCCATGCTCTGCTAAAGGAAGAGTTCAGCCCTGAAGACATCCAGATCATTGCTTGCCCCTCCATGGAACAGGTATCCACAGACTATGGGCCTCTGAGTCTTTCAGGCCCCTTATTTATTTCCCTTGAGCAGATAACATGTTCGAGCACCTCTACATTGTTGAATTTTGATGAGTAAGAATTCAGACTTTGAATTGTGTCTAACTCTGGGGAATGGTTTTAGAGCTTTAATTTCTTGTTTAATCCATTCTGATAATGTTTGTGAAAGACTCAGTAGTCAGCTTGCCAAATCACTCTGTTCCAAACACAGGCCAGCACACAAGTGCTTGAAATGGAACTTATTTTAGGAATTAGAATCGATGCTGGACTTTTTTCTGTGTGTTTTTTTCTTTCTAAATTTAAAAACCTAAATTAGAGCTCACTTTGTGTCAGCATTCATTTCATTACTCAATTCCGCCAGGAAATTTGGACCAGACTCCTGTTATGTAGTAGGAGTAGCTTGGCGTTTGGAAAATAACTTCATTTCTTGCCTTCAGGACCAGAGAGTCTCAGGAATGGTCAGGTTAGTGGTTAGGTTAGTGGCCAGGTGAGCTCAGAGAAGTGTGAGGAGAGATTGGGGAGGACGTGAGACCACCAGTGTAGATACTTGTAGGAATATTACTGTAACAGGGGGAAGAAAGCTGTGGGGAGGCTGCATTCTTCTTTAGTGAGATGCACTTCATATACCACAAAATTCTCCTGCTAAAATGTAGTGTAGCTAGAGTTTTCCTGCCTTGCCCACAGTCAGTACAAATCTTTGTCACCCGCCAGTCCCACAGCCGCTCAGACCCAACCAAGTAAACACAGAGACTTATATTGCATACAAACTGTATGGCCGTGGCAGGCTTTTTACTAACTGTTCTTACAGCTTAAATTAATCCATTTCCACAAATCTATACCCTGCCACGTGGCTGGTGGCTTACCGGCGTCTTCACATGCTGCTGGTCATGGTGGCAGCTGGCAGTGTCTCTCTGCCTCAGCCTTCTGCTTCCCAGAACTCTCCTCTCTAATTGTCCCACCTACTTCCTGCCTGGCCACTGGCCAATCAGTGTTTTATTTATTGACCAATCAGAGCAACAGATTTGACATACAGACCATCCCACAGCAATGTAGAGCTCAGCAGTTTTTAGTATATTTACAAGACAGCCGTCACTAGCATCTGGTTCTGGAACATTTTCATTACTCCCTTAAGAACCCCTCACAGTTAACATTCGCCAGCCCCCCCCCCCCCCCCCGCCCTCTCCCTTCTTCTTCATGAATTTGCTTATGCTGGCATGTCATCGTGTGGCGTCGTGCCCTGTCTTTCCTAACGGGGTCTGTCACCCAGCACACCTTCAAGGCTCACACATTTTGCAGCATGTGGTTTTATTTATTTATTTTTTTTAGATTTACTTTTTAAAAATGTTAAATCATTTGTGTATGTCTGGGTCTCTGTGTGGGTATGCAGGTGTCTATGGAGGCCAGAAGAGGGTGGTCGGGGCCCCTCAAGCTGAAGTGGTGGTTGTGAGATACAGAATGTGGGTGCTGGGAACTAGACTTGGGTCCTCCACAAGAGCAGCAAGTGCGCTTATCCACTGAACCATCTCTCCCATCCTTATTTCCCTCCCCTGTCCCTCCCCCATCCCTCCCCCCCTTCCTCCCTTCCTCCCTCCTTTCCTCCTTCCCTCCTTCATTCCTCCGAGCTGTGTATGTGAAGAGCTGGGGTCGTATTGGAAAAAGTTATGGCTACCAGTGTTACTAGTGTTCTACAGTCAAACTTTAATTTTTTTCCTTTCTTTTGACACAAGGTTTCCTCAGTGTAGCCCTGGCTATCCTAGAAATCACTCTGTAGACCAGGCTGGCCTCAAACTCAGAGATCCACCCGCCTTTGCTTCCTGAGTGTTGGGATTAAAGGCGAGTTCCACCACCGCCTGGCTAGGATTTTAAACTTTTAAAAATTGTTTTTAATTGTGTGCGTGTGTGTGTGTGTGTGTGTGTGTGTGTGTGTGTGTGTGTGTGTGTGCGCGCGCCTGCCTAATGAGGCCATAGGTGTTGGATCCTCTGGGGTTACAAGTGGTTGTGAGCCGCCTGATGTGGGTACTGGGAATAGAACTCAGGTCTTCTGGAAGAGCAGTCTGTGCTCTTAGTCACTGAGTCTTCTCTCTTGACCATTTAGGCTTACTATAATATTTAGAAAGTTTCCCCACTTTGATTTGTTTTTCCTTGTTTGTGTAGTATTTTTTAATTACCTTTATTGTGTGTGCATGAGTGCCTGCGCACGTGCACGTGAGCACACGTCACAGCATGTATGTGGAGGGCAGAGGACAACTTAGGCAAGACAGTCCTTTTATTGTGTGGTCTTGGGATCAAACCTAGGTCCTCGGGTTTGGTGACAGGCACCTTTTACCCACTGAGCCATCTTGCTTGCCTTAATTTTGCCTTTGAATTATATAAAATATCTTGTTGTTCCCAAGTCAGAATTGTGGAACAGGGTGAATTTGTAGAACTCTTGTTCTGTTTTCTAGTGCTGTTCTGGAGGCTGCTGCATAGAGAATGTGTCTCAGAAGCAGTCAGAGTAGTACAGAGTAGTGTAGTATAGTATAGAGTAGTGTAGAGTAATGTAGTGTAGTGTAGTACAGACCAGTACAGTACAGTATAGTATAGTACAGGACAGTATAGTATAGTACAGGACAGTATAGTACAGTATAGGACAGGACAGTATAGTACAGGACAGTATAGTATAGGACAGGACAGTATAGTACAGTATAGGACAGGACAGTATAGTACAGTATAGGACAGGACAGTATAGTATAGTATAGTACAGTATAGTACAGGACAGTACAGTATAGTACAGGACAGTATAGTATAGTACAGTATAGTACAGGACAGTATAGTATAGTATAGTATAGTACAGTATAGTACAGGACAGTACAGTATAGTATAGTACAGGACAGTATAGTATAGTATAGTACAGTATAGTACAGGACAGTATAGTATAGTACAGGACAGTATAGTATAGTACAGGACAGGACAGTATAGTATAGTACAGGACAGTACAGTATAGTATAGTACAGTATAGTACAGGACAGTATAGTATAGTACAGTATAGTACAGGACAGTATAGTATAGTATAGTATAGTACAGGACAGTATAGTATAGTACAGGACAGTATAGTATAGTATAGTACAGTATAGTACAGGACAGTATAGTATAGTACAGGACAGTATAGTATAGTACAGGACAGTACAGTATAGTATAGTACAGTATAGTACAGGACAGTACAGTATAGTACAGGACAGTACAGTATAGTACAGGACAGTATAGTACAGGACAGTATAGTATAGTACAGGACAGTATAGTACAGTATAGGACAGTATAGTATAGTACAGGACAGTATAGTACAGTATAGTACAGGACAGTATAGTATAGTACAGGACAGTATAGTACAGGACAGTATAGTACAGTACCGTATAGTACAGGACAGTATAGTATAGTACAGGACAGTATAGTAAGTATAGACAGGACAGTATAGTATAACAGGACAGTATAAAAAGTATAGACAGTATAGTACAGGACAGAATAGTATAGTACAGTACAGTATAGTACAGTACAGTATAGTATAGTACAGGACAGTATAGTATAGTATAGGACAGGACAGTATAGTATAGTATAGTACAGGACAGTATAGTATAGTATAGTACAGGACAGTATAGTACAGTATAGTACAGGACAGTATAGTACAGTATAGTACAGGACAGTATAGCATAGTATAGCATAGCATAGTAGTAGACAGAGACGCTCACTTGTGTTGAGTGAAGTCTGAGTGTGTGGCACAGATGTGCGGTGCTGGGCTGATGGGGCTCGTGGAGGTGCTCATCACAGTGCTTCTGTCTCCGAGTGAAAGTCGTAATGGGGGGGAGTTTGAGGATGAAGGCTTGGTTAACTATGGTGGTCAGGAATCTGAATCTTAGCTGTCTAGTTGTCTTTATTCTGTAGTCGTTGTGAATTGCTTGGAAATAAGTGTGGAGTAGCTGGACGATCAGAGTCCGTTGTATTACTGAGCCCTCCATCGTTGTGACAGACAGAGCCTGTTTGGGGCCTAGTTGGTGGGCTCCAGAAAAATCCTTGGTTGACTCCGTTGCTTCCGGTCCATTTGGGGCAGTTGTGGCAGAAGCATGTGGTGCAGTTAAGCTGCTCTGCTGTGGCCAAGAAGCAAAAAGGAAGAGGAAGGAGCTGGTCTCCTCCCTTGGAGACTTGAGACCTCCTTGTAGCCCCATTCCCTACAAGTTCCGCTACCTCTTGGCACTAAGTGGCTTGGGACCAAGCTTTGGACAAATGGGCCTTTGGGGAGCATTCCAGAACCAAATGGCAGCTCCAGCATGTAGCAGAAAAGACAGGAATGATGTAAGAAGCTCCTTTGTGTTCGTTCTTTACCCCATTCCTGACTTCTCTGATGGTTTTAACCTCTTACTTTTAGTTTTCCTTCAGCCCTTCCCTTGAGAGGAAGTGGGAGATGCTTGCTTGGTACTCCTCCATACAAGAGGAAACCTTCCTTGGCCGCTCTGCCTGTCGGCTAGGAGGGGTCCTCTGAAGACGGGATGATCGTGTGTTTCTTTCACGCAGCTAGTTTCAGGGTTGCATTCCTGGCAGGAACAGCCCAGGGGGTTTTGTCTCCTTTCTCCCACAAGTACACAGTCATAGAGAAGATGAAGTGACGACTAATAACCAGAGCAGCTACCATGTAGAAGGGGAGTCAGCTGTTTACAGCAGGTCTCCATGGCCTGGAGGACCACAGAGAGCTGGCTCTGGAGTCTCCGGCCTCCGTCACCTATTGGCACATTGCCCGAATGACAAGTCTCTTCCCTGTGAGGATAAGAGTTCGTGGGTAAGCCAGAACTCATCTAGCATGCCTGCTCCTGGCATTGAAAAAGTCACCTAAGGGCTGGAGGTGACGCTCAGTTGGCAGGGTGCTTTCCTCCAGTGCAGGAGGCCTTGGGGTCAGTCTCCAGCACCCCAGCACCACAGAAACCCTGCAGCCCTGCCTAGTGCATGCCCCTAACCTGAACACTTGGGAGAGGGAGTCAGGTGACGCTCACCTTCAGCTAAACAGTGAGTCTGAGGCTAGCCTGAACAACGTGAGTCTCTGTCCTTTTTAAAAATCATTTAAATTCCAGCACTAAGGAAGCTGAGATAGGGGGATGTTGAGTTTAGGGCTAGCCTGGCTGTACCTTACACAAATAAACAAAACTAGTAAAACCATCACTGAAAGAACGCAGCTTACGGTGGTGCTTTCCAGAGCCCTGGGTAGAGAACCGTGGCATGAGTTGAGTGTCCAGCCTTCCTCTTGTGCGCTGTGTAGAGCTCTCCCATCGCCGGGTTACTGTACTGCCAGTGACCTGAGACTTGGCAGGGGAGTACAGCTCCCTGCTGGGCCGCCCACGGCTGTAAAAATCTCAGCCTTTTCTCTCCTCATGCTTTTGGGACTAGAGACTTCTGAGGGTGAAAGTCCATAGAGCAACTAACACAGGCCTCTCTGCTGCTTTTCAGCTGAACCTCCTGCTGTCGGTTTCTAAATAGTACCATTGGACCCTGGGTGTCAACGGACTGTCCCCCGGGAGAGACCTGAGGAGTCCTGCAGCTGCAAAGATGCCCAAGGCCCCATGTGGGATGGCTCCTGAGGAACACGGGTGTGCTGCTCAATGCTGCCTGCAGAGGGAAGCCTGAGTGAAGCCGGAGAAGACGGAAATGCCAAAGATTGACAGCAGGGTGCCACCTCATCGAGACGGTCTCCAGGAATGGAGGGGTCTAAGAGGTGGCCACGGGTTCACAGTGAAACTCCTTCACAGAGATTGTGCAATAAAAGTGGGTTACAATAAATAGTGCAAAGGACCTCATAGGAACTCAGCTACCTGGACAGCTGCTGGGTCACCATTGCTCCTGTGGACACTGCAAGGCATTAGCCGCCAGGCAGTCCACGGTGACTGCTACTTGGAAAATCTTCCTTCTGTATCCTGATGCAGTGTTTCTCCTGCCATCTTGAGGTGGAGCTGGGAGTAGATTGGTTGCTTCCAAGAAGACATCTTGCTTTTCCTGGACCCAGGCTATCATCTTCCTGTGGACTTGATGTGAGGCAGTTGCAATAAGCCAAGGCCTCATGTAAGGTCCTCTCCTGAACTGTATTCTCCTCACTAGACAGCTGTGTCTCAGGTATCAGATCTTCCCAGTATGGGCGCCAGTGTGTGAGGAGGAGTCACCAGTGATGGGCTCTTAAGTCTGGCACATCTTGGAGAGAGGGAAGTCTGTGAGGAGCGGGTCTCAGGAGTGGAGCTTAGTTGCTGGCCTTCTGCTGGCCTTGGTTGCTGTCAGTCTTTATGAAGTGACTACTCTTTGGTTGCCTACATTGTACTAGACACCAGCCTTCTGGGATCCCCAGTCCTGCCACAGCCGAACACCTAAGGTGGCAAACACTGCCCATACCTTCAATAGGACACCAGTCAAGGTCAAAGGACTATAAGCATCCCTGAATTTTCCTACAAATTCCTCTTTGAATTTGAGATTGGATCCAGGCTTAGACCCTGGTGTTAGAGTAAATGTAGCCTTGTAGATTGCTTCTTCAGTTACTCACTGTAGACTTGAGGGTGGGATGGTGCCGGGGGCTCTGAAATAGGGCAGGCGACCTCATGATGCAGGTGAGTGACAGGAGCACCTTCCTGCACAGTGTGCGTGTGGGTGACCCGTCCTGATGCAACAGGCCACTTGTTCTTCAACCCAGTGTAAATCGGTGGTGGACGTTGCTTGGTAGAGCATATTACTCTATATTTTGGGGAACTCGAAAGTAAGAGGGTCCATATTTTTCTTTGCTATAAAATGAATGAGTTAGGAAGATTGTACTTACTATATTAATACATGTCTAATGTGACAAACTGTAATATCCAGTTCTGTGTATTATATGTACATTTGGTGTTCAAATAGCCTTTCCAAAGAAGCGAGGGCATAATTGTTGTACAGCACTGTGACTCAGTCGTCTGATGTACAGGGCAGGACGTGATCTCCAAGGAGACACTTGTTCTTGGGATTTGATTTTTTATTTCTGAAAACACTCAACACCTTTCCAAGTGCTGGGAAGGTGGTACTGATCCAGTTTGTTTGCTGAATGAATATTTGTTTAAATCTGTACAGTTTCAAGTGTTTACTTATACAGAGTGTACATACTTTGAAATAATTAATTTAAATGCTTTATATTATTTAGCTAGAAATTGCTGTTTTTAATAAATAAATTTTTTAAAAAATAAAGATCTTTGCTTCCTACTTTGTTGTCACGTGTTTGGTATGCATGTGGACTCTTTAAGAATATTTTGATTGCAGATTTTATTGGGACAAGTTGTAGACTCGTGTGTAGTTATAAGAAATAGTACCTGAGTTCCCTTTATGTGGTTCTGCTCAATGGTGACATCTCACAAGCAGTGGGGTTCACTATAACCAGTTTTTGACATCAGTGCCCTCTGCTAATCTTAGCTTTCCCTGGCTCTCCTGTGTGATAATCATTGTGAAAGGACATTTTAATCTCTCTTTTTAGTTTTCTTGAGACAGTGTTTCTCTGTGTAGCCCTGGCAGTCCTGGAACTTGCTTTGTAGACCAGGCTGGCCTCGAACTCAGGTCTGCTTGCCTTGGCCTCCCAGGTGCTGGGATTTGCGCACCACACCCAGCCTCGGAGATACCTTAGTGATTTACTAGTTAGAAGTGGGGTCATCTTCTGTTACTGTAGCATACCTGAGATAAGTCAACTTAGGAACACAGAAAGCTCATTTTGGCTCACGGTTTTGGCTCCTGGCATGATGCATTGACTGGAGACTAGTCCTGTTTTATAGTCTGGAGAATAATCTACTACAGCCACTCTTGGTTTCAGACGAGTGAGTTTATTAATTATGTAGCACGCACAAGTAGCAAGTGCAGATAGAAACCTCTGATAACCAGAGCATCGTCAAGTCAGGCACTCCTGACGTCCAGCACAAACTGGATCAGCCTGATGGAGAGCAGACAAAGGAAACCCCATCGGACTCCCAACAGCCGGCGGAGATCAAGTAGGGTTGCCAACCTGAGCTTTCTCTTCCTGGGTGAGCGTCCAGCTGCCCCGTCCCAGGCGGGCATTTTTATACACGGGATACAACAATGGTAACCTCTGCTGGAAACGCTTCACTTTTTGCTTCTTTCCCTGCCCCGTCACAGAGCCGGGGTGGGGGTGGGGGGTGGGGGGGGTGTCAACCTGACTGGGCCTGCAACTCACCCAGGACAGTTTGGGGGACAGCGCACGACAGTGTAGTCACTAATACACTGTGTATTACAGTCCCCATTGCTTTGGGGCCTGTGGTGAGGCGCCTACCATGGCCGGGGGACCATGGGACAGCGAAGATACCCCTGAAAGGTTAGGAATCAAAAAAGGAAGTCAAGGATGTGTGTGTGTGCCTGGGTCCTCTAACCCCTTCAAAGGCCCACCTCCCACCAGTCCCGCTACGTTTGGTAGCACTAGGGGCTGGAGAACAAGTCTTTAACACATGGATATTTGGGAGACATTCCAGATCGGAGTTAGAGTGAGAGAAAGTGGTTTTTTTTTTTTTTTTAATTGTAAAACTGCCAATTTCCCAAGTACTGTCAGCACAGATGGTTGCATTGAAATTAAGTAGTGTTGTAATAACAATACACACAAATTTGTATTTTCTGCCTGGCTTAACAGCCCCAGATCTTTAAATGCTCCCATGCTGGTACCTTATAATAGGACATACAGTCAATCTTTTAAAGGGGGCTGTCGGCTAAAACAGAGGTTCTCAACTTGCGGGTTTCGACCCCTTTGGGAAACCACTGTCTCCAAAAATATCTACATTATGATTCATAACAGTAACAGAATTACAGTTATGAAGTAGTGACAAGAATACTTCTATGGCTGGGGGTCAGCACAACATGAGGAACTGCATTAAAGGGTTGAAGCATCAGGAAGGCTGAGAACCGCTGGGTTAGAGGGACCTGGAGATGTTGGCGCTGGACCCTATTCAGGACAGAGGAACTTGGATTTTTTCCCTCTGGGGCGCTTTCTGTCTTCTAGGTTGACTTTGAGACAGGGTTTCACTATGTAGCCGAGGCTGGCCTCCTGTTCAGTAGTCATCTGCTTTTCGTGGAAGTGGTGGTACAGTGGCATGCTGCCTGCCACACCTTGCTGCAGTGGGAACCCTTGTGAAAAGGGTGAGGCCCGTAGAATCCAGCACAGAGGCATCCGGTTATACAGTCACCTGACCAAGGCCTTAATTTCCCTTTAAAAAAAAATACAGCTTCAAGAGACATTTTCCAGCTACGCAAACAGAGCTCACGACTAGTCACCTGTAGTGTTTGAATTCCGATACAAAGCATGAACGTCTCATCAGTGAGCGCCCCTTCCCAGAGCAAACCATGAAGTGTTCGGCATATAGCTTCCAGAGTTTTCTATGTATACTTGAAGACAAATTTTCTTACCAGATGGGGCTCTTTTACACACTTAATTTTTTTTTTTTTTTTCGAGACAGGGTTTCTCTGTGTAGCTTTGCGCCTTTCCTGGAGCTCACTTGGTAGCCCAGGCTGGCCTCGAACTCACAGAGATCCGCCTGGCTCTGCCTCCCGAGTGCTGGGATTAAAGGCGTGCGCCACCACCGCCCGGCTGCACCACCACCGCCCGGCAACACACACTTAATTTTTAATTAGTGTGTAGAACCACACATTAGTTTGCTGGAGTGTTTTCAAGTTGTACTTAAAACATTTTGCTCCTAAATATTTTAGCATCAATCTCTTAAAGAATAAGAATATTCTTTTGCAAGTCCCAGGATTATAGTTGGACCAGGACATCTGCTCGGCGTTTCTGTGAGTGCTGGAGATCTGAACTCAGTTCCTCAGGCTTGCCTGGTAACCACTTGACCTGTTTCCCCTGCCCTTCTTCAGTTCCTTTTGATTTGATCACCTCAACTTTTTTGGTGACAAGTTCCCCCTCCCTCCCTCCCTCCCTCCCTCCCTCCCTCCCTCCCTCCCTCCCTCCCTCCCTCCCTCCCTCCCTCCCTCCTTCCCTTTGACTTCTGTTTTAAAGAGGCTAGCTATCTTAATAATAATCCAAAGTCTGGATTTTCCTGAATTTTCCCATTAGTAAATTAGATACTCTGAAGTTACAGTATATATGGTCTTCCCAAATACATGAAATGTTAGCTAAGGCGGACACACTTGGCCATAACAAACTAGATAGTACCCCCTTTCCAACACAACAGGTTGCCGGGATCTACTGCCGCATACCCCGCATCTTCGTCAGGGGACAGAGGCAATGTCGGAAGACCCTTAGGTCGTCCTAACAAGTGTGTGGGGTCCTGAGGCAAAAGGAGCGATTGTTTTGGGTCATGGCTTCAGCCCACGCTTGCTTGGTGCCGTCTCTTTGGGCCTGTGGTGGGCTGAGCGTCATGGTGGGAAATGAACGACGTAGCAAAACTGCTTGTTTGGTGCATCAAGGAAGTAAGGAGAGGAGGGGCCAGGGTTCCAATCTCTCTTTAGAGGACACGTCCCAGTTACCCAACTTCCTTGCACTGGGCCCCACCTCTGAAAAGCTGCTCTACCTCCCAATAGTGCATCAGGCTGGAGACCGAGCCTTGGATGCAGTTCAGGGCGGGACAAGGGGTTTAAGATCCAGAGCGCAGTAAAAAGGGGTCTACATACACGGAGCACCGATGTGGTGCCGAGCAGTCACTGAAGTGCTGGTGATGGTGTGTGGGGATGCCAACACAGTGCCATGTTTGTCACAGCTCGTTACCTGTGACCGTGCTCTGTCTCTGCAGTGACGCCACTCACCAATACGGTGTGGCGGTCCCACAGAAGTGCCCGTGTGGCTCCTCTGAGCGCCACCTTCCCACTCCAGCTGCTCAGGGGATGGTCGGTGGGGGGGTGACACTGGTGGGAGTGGGTGGCACCCGGTGGGTGGGTGGGAAATCATCAGGGCCGTAGGACACGGAGGTGGCACTTAGATGTCACTGCTCACACTGGAGAATGGCTAGTTGCCAGGCTGGGCTGAGAGGTGGTGGGTGTTCTTGGTTGAGCCTGGGGTTAAGGTCATCCTGGGAAGAATGGGGACTCCATGTCTGTATAAAAGGCACTTTGTGGGGGGGCCACCGAGCTCAACTCCGACTTTTCTACAAACTGCTCCACCCCGGGCTTGGTATCACGGAGCTTTGTTTATAGAATTCGACCCTCCCTTGCCACACTGGATTGGACCGAAGGCGTCTGAATCCAGCAGCCAGGATAAAAAAAAACCACAGGGTTATTTTGTGTTTTGTTAAGTGCCTTTTGCCTTCAGTTTGCGCGATTGTGAGCTGGATCGACGGGCTGTCCCTGGGTCACCCACTGTTTTAATGGAAGGAGCTGTGGTCCCACCCCGACACTTGCATGATGGAGCAGCTCACCCAAAGCTGAAGAAGATTTCCTTCACGCTGGCTGCATCCAGCAATGCCATTTTTTTTTTTCCAGGTGGATACGCCATTGTAAGGCGATTTCTACCCAAGCTTGCCTCTGCCCCTCTCTTCTGAAGCAGGGTGAGCCAGAGACCACTAGGGTCTTCCAGAGTGCTCAGGGGACAGAAGCCTGTGAACTGAGATGTCCAGAAAGCCTCTTTAGGACAGGCTGGGTACCCCAGGACGGAAGGGCTCTGATTCAGAAGTCACTACTACTTCTTTGGTGAAGTGTTTTTAGCTAGGAGACGACACACTTCCTGCTTCGGTCTAGCTACCGAGTTAATGACCCAAAGAGCCCTTGCTATCTGAGGAGTGAATTTGTGGGTTCTGTGGGCCTCAGTTCAGCTTCTTGTTTAGGGAACTAAGTGCAGACTGGTATTGGGTTTCTGTCTAGGTTTTCTTTTGCTGTGACGGAGCTGGGTGGACAAGTGGCCGTCTGTGATGGGGTCAGTGTTAGTGACGGCCCTCCGGGCAGTGCAGAAACAGTAGGGTCCTGGAGTGAGAGTTTTCTACTGCCTTCTCAGCCTGGCATAAGCAACAGTATTCTGCACCGTTCCCCAAATGTGCCAAGGCCGGGAGTGGGGTGTGACCGGTGCGATGTCCGCAGCAGCTTGATGGCTGGGACAGTCTTCCAGAGGGCCCCAGTCTGGACTGGGATGGGTGTGGGTCCTGCAACAAAGTGGAGGAAGGGTAGGAGTGTTCTGGGGTCACCTTGAGGTTTGGAGATACTCTGAGATGGGGTGCAGTTACGAGGGTGATGTCACCTCATAGACAGGTAGCTTATAGGCTGTCGAGGGAGTCATTGTGCCTCTCCTGGCCTCCGACACAGAGCCAAGTGGCCCAACTAGCTCATGGCACGGGCTTGGCAAATGGCAGTTAGAATCATGACAAAAAAGTCCTAGGACAGAGGATGGGGACTGACCCTGTCAGCCAAGGGAAACGCAGACCCCCAGCCTTAACCAAGAGACGCACACTGGAGGTGGAGGGGGCAAGGTTCGAGTAATTGAGTGAGGCTGGCTGTGGGGGTTCACTCCCTGGGATACGCCCTGCACGGATGAATTCGATACTCTCGACTCTGTCACAGCAGGAACTCTTTGTAGTCCCATTTTACAGATGGAGAAACTAAGGGGGAACGCTGCTTGCCAAAGACACACAGATAATGATGGACAGAGCCTGGTGGTCTATGTCTTCAGGGACAGCAAGTACTGACAGCCGGGGAATTTCCGTACAGCTGGGACAGGAACAAGGGGGACAGATGGTGACCAATGTTACTTACCGCGATGATGTGTCAGGGCTGACTACTAAGCCTTCTCTGTGCCCAGGCACAGATTCTGTTTACCCATCCCCACCTTTTTTTTTTTTTACCCTCAGCAAAGGAGCTGGGACAGGTCCTGAACGACAGGCTGACTCTCAAAGCCATAAACGGGTCTTTGTGGGGTCCCTGCAGCTCCCGAGGTCTCTCATTTCCCAAGACATGCGGTGGAGGCCCGGGACCACCCAGTGGTGGCTGCCCTAAACCCAGATTCGAGATTTCCTTGCACTGAGGTTGTTGAGCGCCACCTGGACGACCTCCGTGAAGTCTTCCAAGTCGGACAGGGTCAGGAAGTTCAGACTCTTGCTCATTTTCCCCAGAAGAGCCTGGATCTTCCACGACGTTGGGCGGGGGTCTGTCTCCAGGACTGCCTTCTTCTTCATGACTTGAAGTAGTTTCAGGTTTAGAAACTGCGGGGTGTGTGGAAGGCTGGGTGAGGACCGACCCTGCTCAGATGCCGTGTCCCCACCCAGGGCTTAGCCCCACTGTGGCCAAGATGAAGGTCTCTGGGACCCTCACCCTTGAGGGCGGATCTCATTCCCTAGCCCCGCTACCTGTGACCTTCTTGCTGGGACCCAAGTGGCCACCTGGCCGGCTCCTGTGGTCACGTGACCTGCGGATGACGCTGCTTTCCAGCAGAGCTGGAGGTGAGCCAGCTCTTGTGTCTGTGCTGCTGTTCTGAGCCATTTTGGGGTGCGTATGTGAGGACAGTGCTTTTGGGGGGAGGACCAAAGAGCCTAAATCTCCTGTCTTGCATCTGGCCTTAATTTCCCACAGGGCTGCTGTGAATAAGTGGGGCAGTGCGTGTTGACAGCGTGAGTCTGTTTCACAGGCAGCTCTTTGGTGCGTTGGTTTCTCTGGTGTGCAACCCTGAGGTGCTGGCCTGTTACCCGGAAGCATTTGTATATTGGCGGAGTATGAGGAAAAGAAGGCAAGATGGTAGTGGTCTGAATGAAAACAGCCCCCCCCCCCCCCCCCCGACTCAGGAAGTGGCACTATTAGAAGGTGTGGTCTTGGTGGAGTAGGTGTGGCCTTGTTGGAGGAAGTGTGTCACTGGGGGCGGGTTTTGAGCTTTAAGAAGCTCGGCTTTGGTCCGGGGTGTCTCGGTTTCATGCTGCCCGCCCATCCGACTGTAGAACTCTTGCCTCCGTCCGCCTGCACACTGCCATGCCTCCTGCCATAATGCCAATGGACTAAACCTCTGAACTGCAAGCCAGCCCCAATTAAATGGTTTCCTTTATAAAAGTTGCTATCGTCATGGTGTCTCTTCACAGCCATTGAAACCCTAACTGAGACCGTGGTTAACCTTTGTTGTTGCGCTGGGTAGTTTTTTGCTAACTTAGTGCATTTCTTAATTAGTAATTGATGGGGGGCCGGGGGGGGGGGGGGAGAGCCCAGCCCATTGTGAGTGGTGCTACCCCTGGGCTGCTGGCCCTGGGTTCTATAAGAAAGCAAGGTGAGCAAGCTATGAGGAGCAACCCAGTAAGCAGCCCCCCTCCTTGGCCTCTGCACCAGCTCCTGCCTCCAGGTTCCTGCCCTGCTTGAGCTCCCGTCCTGACTTCCCTCAGTGATGAGCAGTGCTGTGGAAGTGTGAGCCAAACAAACCCTTTCCTCCCCAAATGAGTTGCTTTGGTCATGGTGTTTTGTCATAGCAACAGAAACACTAAGACAGGATTGTCCTCTTGATTGGACTGAGAATCACCTCGGAGAGTACTGAAGCACACGTTTGTATGTGCGACGGTGATTTTCAGATGCGGATCAATCCCTTGGTGGATTCTGAACATGATGGTGCAGCCTGGCTGGAGGAAGCCGGCCATCAAGTGTGCGTTCTTGGAGGCTGTATATTTTCCCTCACCCCGATCCCTTCTCGTATTCCCTTTCACTGGTGTCTGGTCGGGGGAGGGAGTGAAGCCGTTACCTTGAACTTGGTGCCCATGTTTAAGCAAATCTTCTTCTGCTTGGGGGGGAAGAAACAGAAGAGGACCTTCGCCTGGCTCCTTATTTGGATATGGACGTACTTGTTGACTTGCAAAGTGATGCGCATGATAGGGGGCGCGTGCACGTGGATGCTCAGATTCCACCAGTTCCAGGCCTTCTGACGCTTGCCGTTGGGAAAGTAGTAGCCCAGGAGTTTGCTCAGGCTTAACCTGGGGGAAGGAGATGGGTCAGAAACCATGTCTGGTGCTGGGTCCTGGGATACAGCTCTCCTGGGTCATGGCCCCCGCCCCGCCCCGCCCCGCCCCTCCCACTCTCCCTTTTCCGCCTGGGCCCACAGGGTCAGTGTGCTGGATAGTTTTCTGTCAACTTGACACAAGCTAAAGTCATCTAAGAGGTGGGAACCTCAGCTGAGAAAAATGCCTCCATAAGATCCGGTTGTAGGCAAGCCTGTAGGGCATTTTCTTAATCAGCAGTTAATGGGGGAGGAGGGCCCAGTCCACTGTGGGTGGTGCTACCTCTGGACTGGTGGTCCTGGGTTCTATAAGAAAGCAGGCTGAGCAAGCCATGAGGAGCAAGCCAGTAAGCAGCCCCCCTGCATGGCCTCTGCATCAGCTCCTGCCTCCAGGTTCCTGCCCTGTTTGAGCTCCTGCCCTGACTTCCTTTGATGAACAGTGACGTGGAAATGTAATAAACACTTCCCAACTTGCCTTTTGCTCATGGGGTTTCATTGCAGCCGTAGTAACCCTAACTGAGACAGTGGGATAGAGAGATTCCAACAAGGAACGTGCACCCAAGTCCAGGTTCTGGCTTTAGGCTCAGTCATGGCTTCCCTTGGCCTCAGGTAGCACAGCCTCCTTTCCTGCGCTTCCTTCCCTGCTCCTGGGCTCCCTTGAGAGCGTGGCAGCACCCTTCCCCACCCTGTGGGTCCCAGGCCCACAGAGCAGACTCTTGAGGATGGAGTCAGCTCTCACCCCTGCTCTGACCATCCCTCTGCCCTCTGGGTGTTAACACACCTCGGGGTTATCGCTGCTAGTCGATGACTTTTAGACTAACTTTTTATCAGGAAGAGTAAATGTCCTAAGATCTGGTGCCTCTAATTTTATGTACAACTCAGGGCAAGTGGCTATCATCCTTCGGGTCCAAGTTTCTTCACCTACAGTGACCAGGTCCTTGATTTTTTCCAGTTTTCTTCTGGCCTTAAAACTTTAGAGAGAAGAGGCCCCACTGCATGTCACCAGACAAGATTGGCGACCATTCAAGATGGGCGTTGTTTGCCTCAGGGCCCTGTGCTCCGTTGCGCCGCCGGGGAGCTGACTTTGCAGACGGCATGTTCTGCACAGGGGACCGTCAGAGGAGAGCAGACAGCTCTCAAGGGGAAATGAGCCAACCAGGAGATGGCATGGAAAGCCAAGGCCAGGTGGATGAGGGTAGACTTAGAAATAAGAGCACATTTGGTTTTGATGAAAACAGGTTAGCCCAGGATAATACGTTTCCTCCACACTGTCATCTCTTCCGTTGGAACAGGAAGTACTGAGCACTTAGAAAGGCTAAGAGACAGTTTGAGGGGACCCAGCACCCTTGAACTGGAGAGAGAAAGCTTTACCAGAACTAGAGACTTAAGAAACAAGTTAGATCTTAATGAAATATTTAGAATATGCCTTTTGACTCTGGATTCTGCATATGACGTGTATGTCCCTAGGCCTCATTCCTAGGCTCCTAAAATAGTGGGCCCCAGGGCATTCTGGGACAGTTCTCACCAGGTTGGGCTCTTGGGAAGTGTTTAGAGGTAAAGTCAGTGGCCTGTGGCCACAGAGGCCGTGATTGCTCTTTTACTCTGGGGAATGCTATGACGCCTTCTCTGAGGGCAGGTTCTGTTCCAGTCCTTCATGGAACCCCTTCTCATGTTTCTAACACGCACAATTAGGAGACAGGGACCAGATGGCCACCCTACAGCTTCCACATGGCCTCAGTGGCAGCGTCCGAAGACCCAAACTTACCAGAGCCCTCCATCCTCATTGTAGAAGGTGGCATGGCCAGAGTTGTTGACAAGGCCCCGGATCTTTTTATTTACACAGTCTTCCAGAACAATGTACGTGACCTTTGCGACTCCTTGGCGGGTGATAAGCAGAGCCAGGTTCCCTGACGGATAGCTGTGAGTTGGTTAAGGCACAAGCAGTTTCTTGGGACAGCCCCCTCTCCCAGAGAAAGGTTAGACACCAAAGAGGACACAGTTCTCAGTCAAAACACATGCTAGGCTCGAAACGCGAACACCTTAGGTGTCAACGTGAGCATCCCTTCTTCCCTAGGGGATACTATATCTGGCCTGTGCAATTAGGAAAGAGAACACGGAAACTTCTCCCACTGTGGTAGGCAATTAATTTTCCATCACCTTGATGTGCCTGGGAAGAAGAGACAAGGAGTCACGTCACTAGCATGCTTGGTCCCTGCATCTACGTGCTCTGAGCACCCATACCCAAGATACGCTGCTGCCTAGCCCGGGAAGGTGGCTTAGCCATCAAGAGCACTAGTTGCTCTTGCAGAGGACCCAGTTCATTCCCAGAACCCATATGGTGGCTCACAACTAATTGCAACTCTGGTTCCGAGGGCTCCAACACCATCTTTTAACCTTCACAAGTACTAGACATGCACATGGTGCACATACGTACATGCAGGCAAATCACTCACATATGTAAATAAATCTTTAAAAAGAGAAATATACTCTCGCCATTGCAGAGGCAAATGTGTATGAAATGAAGGTGTGGGTGAAGTCTCTCAAACCAGCTGGGCGGTGGTGGCGCACGCCTTTAATCCCAGCACTCGGGAGGCAGAGCCAGGCGGATCTCTGTGAGTTCGAGGCCAGCCTGGGCTACAGAGTGAGTTTCAGGAAAGGTGCAAAGCTACACAGAGAAACCCTGTCTCGGAAAACCAAAAAAAAAAAAGTCTATCAAACCTTGGAGAAAGGCTCCTCCTGTGTGCTTGGTGATCCCACCATCTCTGACACACATCACCCCAGTCTCTGCCTCTGTTTCTGTGAGGTAAGGTGTCCTTTCATGGCTTCCTGTAAGTGGTTAGGGACCTATCTACTCATTGCCTACTCCAGCACACCTTCATCTTTATTTGACTAATTGCATCCCTAGGGATGCTCTTTCCAGATGAGGCCATACTCTACGGCCCTGGAGGTTAGGACATTGACATGTCCTTTTAAGGAAACACAACTCAACCCACAACACCAGTAAGTTTAGTTTTGTTTTGTTTTTTAAGCTTGTTCTTGAATTAGTTTTAGTAGATTAGATTTTTCTAGGAAATTATCATTTTATGTAAAACTTTGCATTTATTGCCATACAAAGCTTGCATGTTAAAAAAAAAAAAATCTCGACTTCCTCTGTCCTTATGTCTTCGTTCTTTTTATACTTAAAAACTTTTTTTCCCCTGGATCAATCTTGCCAGAAAGGCTGCTTGCCTAACTAGTTTTTTTTTTTTTTTTTTCTACACACTGGTTTATGTTTTAATTATTCTAGTTCTTTGTTTATTCCTTGTAAAGTTCTTTCCTGGATCTGAATGCTAACTATGATTTTTCCCTTCTTCTTCATGACCCCACCCCCTTCTTCCCTTTTATGAGCAGTGAAAACAATGAGGTCCAGATATTGTTTTAGCTGTTTTCCCGGGAATGAAGCTATTTCATTTTCATGTTAATATTTTCAGGGGCCAATATGATTTCTTCTTTGACGCCAAAGCTTACATTGGGCAATGGATATGGTACATTTGGCGATACCATCGTTGTTACTAAATAAATGCCTTGGAGCAGGAGGACCTAGTTTATATGATGTTTGCTGAGGTTGGCTCAGTGGGCTATTGTGTGCCCAGTCATTGCAGAGACCCCGCGGGTGTTTGGAAGGGCTATGTGAGTTGATTAGGCTTATTGGAGAATGTTTCCTTTAGTTTAGTGAGGCCAGGGGTGGGGGAGTGGGGAAGCCAGAATCTAGTGAGGCTTCTAACCCTATTATGGTCTGTGTAACCCAGAGAGCCCTTTGCCCTGTCCGCAGAAGTTGGGTTGGGTTGGGTTGCCTATACCTTCCTTCTACACGTAGGACTGAGAGACGGAGGCTGTGGAGCGTGCATGGAGGCTGGAAGACGCGCTATGGTGGCCAGTGCTCCCTTTTCATTCTCTTCCACTTCGCCATAAATAAAGCCGCCAGGGTCATATGAACACTGCTGGCTGGTTTCCCTCTGAGTACAAATGGATAACATTCCGCTCTGGACACCCAGCAGGAATCTCCTGCCCAGCTCCCTTGCAGCTACGTGGGGGTCGTGTGAGTAGTCTTCCTTGATGGGATTTAAATGTGGCTCTGGCTTTGGGAATTCTGTCAAGGCAAGTAGACACCAGAACTCTGGGATGATAAAGACCACTGATAGAAGGACCCAGATCTCTGAGACCCATCTCCTAGGAAAACCACTCAAAAGAGCTTTGAGATGAAGGGAAATGGATGTGACATGAGCAAGAAACGGGCGTCTGCTTGCTCAGCTGCTTGCTTGCGGTGGCTTATGAGTACCGTCCTGACTTCGTCGCCTCAGTGGCCTGGAGAGAGGATTCTATGCCATTAGCCGATGCTGTGGTTTGGATCTTACTCCCTCAAAAATGTACGCGTTGAAAGTGTGGTCCCCAGCGGGTGGCTTCACGACCCTGAAAATCCTCTGCTCTTCCTATCCCCTGACTCTAAATATCCCCTGCAGCTACCCATTATTTTATGCTCTCCATAGCCGTCACTTTCCCGGAATGCAAGACGACGGTTGGTCCATGCTGTCTTGCCATGCTGGCTCCCTCCACTTAGTAAGATGAACTCAAGTTTCCTCATTCTCTCCTCAGCTTGACCGCTCACGTTTCTCTTTTTTCTGTTTTCCTTTCCTCCCTCTTCCTCTCCTTTCCTCCTCTCTTCCTCCATCTCTTCTTCTTTTCTTCATTCCTTCCATCTCTCCCTGCCTCTTTCCCTCCCATCCCTCCTCTTTCTTTCTGTCAGGTCTTGATATATAACCCAGACTGACTTCTTACTCATGATCCTCCTGCCTCAGCCTCCTAGCTCCATTCTATGCATGTACTACAGTTTATGTATCTATTCACTGTGTAACTGTTTTTTTAAAAATAGTGATTCTAATTTATTACCAAGGAAACTACCTATTCTATTACATAGTTTATTATTATTATTATTATTAAATTTTAAAGTGTGTGTGTGTGTGTGTGTGTGTGTGTGCGCGCGCGCGCGCGCGCGCGCGCGCGCGCATGCATGCGTTCGCGTGTGTGCGTGAATGCCATGTGTGTGGGTGTCTGACAAGGCCAGAGATGTGAGGTACCCAGAGCTGGATTTAAGGGCAGTTGGGTTGCCTGAATTGGGTGTTGGGACTTGAACTCAGGTCTCCTGGAAGAGCAGTACATTCTCTTAGCCATCTCTCCAGTCCTGTGATGCAGTTTCTTTATTCCGATCCTTACATTTAATTGCTTACTTAATCCAGGTCCTACAGGGAGAAGACGCTCAACCAGGCCTCTAGTCAATGTTCCAACAGCCTACACAGGCAGCTGGGGCTCCACATATTGAGAACATTTTTTCTTGTTTGTGTCTGCTTTATATATTGGCATCGACAGCTCTCTGATGACGTGTGCGCCTCACCGGACCCGAAAACAGAAACAAAAAGCCTGTTCACAGTGAACGCACCAACACATTGCCATTTTTACCTTCATCTTTGCCCGGGTCCATTCGGTGTCTAGTCTTAACCTCCTGAAAGTGGAAACCCGTCTTACGACTTCTTTTGGCTCTGGCTCTTGGGGCTGTAGCAGAGTTGATATGAGGTAGGTAATGGTAGTGCACTTCTCTGCCATCTTCTGACTTGCTGTTCAACAAGCGTATGAGAATGCTTTCAGCTGGGTGACTGCACCAGTCCGTCTATTGAGGTGCTACAGGGTTGGAGGGATCAGGTAAGGGGCGGATGCTGGGGGGGGGCGGGCAGGGGAAGCAAGGCCTTTGGAAATGGAAAGGAGGGAGCTGGAATCCCGGCGGCCTATTTCTCCATTTCTCCACTCAATAGGTATTGTTATGAGTCTGTTGCGTGCCAGCCCACGGCTGGATGACAAGCAGAGGTGAGGTGCAGCCTGCACAGCCTTGAGGGGGCAGGGGTGCAGCTGCATGCTCACTACAGAACAATGGGTGCTGCACTTGGCCCAACTCAAGAGCTGCTGAGTGAAAAAAATGGGCTCACTCAAGGGTTAACTTTTCCGAAAAAGTCAATGTACCTTGGACATGCTATTTTAATGTAAAATATAAATGTCTGATAACGTGTTATTTAAGATACAGGAAAAAGCCTTTCTTTTAAGGTCTGGTGACTGGGGCTCTGTGATTATTTCTACTTAAATTGCATTTAGTTTTAAATTATTCATTTGTATATTGAAATAGGATCTCTTGTAGCTCAGACTGGCATTGATCCCCTGATCCCACTGACTACTTCTGGAGTGTTAGAATTACAGGCACATGCCTCACCTCCTAGTTAATGCAGTGCTAGGATTTGAACCCAGGACCTAGTACATGGAAGGCAAGCACTCTGCCAACTGAGCCATATCCCCAGCCCCATAGTTTATTTCTTACTGTTCAGTTTTGGCAGTTTCTAAAAGGTTGATCCTCTTTAAAAATATTCTACACAGTCTCCAAACATTTTGCATGTTTGGTTCCCATTGTACTGAAAGCAGGTTTTTAAGAAGTTATTTTCTTATCGAGCATTTAAAAGAGCATTTAACATAGTTTTCATGGAAACACATTTCTGTATTAATCTTTTTGTCCTTTTTAAACAGTAGAGTTGGAGGGACAAGCTCCCTTCCCATACTCCTTGGTGAGTTGAACATGGTACAAAGAGCCACAGTGAGGATTTGCTGCCCCTGGCGTCCCTCTTGGTGGGGATAAGGAGCCTGGCTTACTGGGCACCTGGGTTGGGGGAGATCAGTTAAGCAAGCCCCGAGTGTCTACCATTTGGGGCCAGTGCAGGCTGCCACGAGAGCTCACAGGGAAAGGGAATGCAGCTCTTGAAGCCCAGGTGACTTCAGGACAGCATGTCTGTGACATGCAGTGTGTGAGGGGGTCCTGGCATGAGTATTGTGTGGCTGACCGCTGGAGTGGGAATGGGTTGGCAGAGGCAGGTGACCTGGTAGAGGCAGGCGCGTCTAGACCACCGGTTTGCTGCTGCTCTCGGTGAACATCCTGAGTACAAGGAACCATCCTAAGCATGGAGGGGGTGGGGTGGGCTACGGCCCCTGCTGTGTCATGTGATTTGCCCAGCTGGTTACAGGTACTGTGACTGAGCTACTGTGCAGAGAAGGACGCCTGCTGGCATGCGCACACACTGCTTTATGGAGGGGAGCCAAAGAACAGATTTCTGAGAATGGAACATTTAAGCTGAGTCCTGGTTGAAGTGGGGGAGTGAGCCACAGGATGCTGGAGACAAGAGTGTCCTGGGAACAGAAAGTACTACTGAGGCGCTACAGCAGGGGGCCTCTGACTCCGCAATGATGGGGCAAAAAGGCAGTGTGGCTGGAGAGGCAATGTGGAGAACCTTGTAAAAAAAAAAGTTATGAAAGTAATGTATGGGAACAATGTGAAGAAAGGGAGGAGTCAGTGGGAATCAGATCTCAAGGAAAAGGTCAAAGTGTCCAAATCCCAGATTCCTTGAAATGGAAAAACTTAGACTCTAACGACCATGGCATTGCAATGGGACAGTGTGTACAGGGTGCCACCCAGCAGAAGGTCAGCTTTGCAGACTGACCGGGTGTGTAGCTCAGTGACAGATGCACAAGACCCTGGGCTTAAGTCCCAGTGCCCAAGGGAACCAAGAGCTTTGCATTTCGATGATAAGTTGTATCATGTTCTCATGTGCCTCTTTTCTTCTTCCTTCTCCTTTTTTTTTTTTTTTTGAGAGAGAGAGGGTTTCTCTGTGTGGCCCTAACTGTCCTGGAACTCACTCTGTAGACCAGACTGGCCTCAAACTGCGCCCGCCTCCTAAGCGCTGGGATTAAAGGTGTGCACCACCACCACCTGGCTACGGTGTGCCTTTTCTTTGGGATAGATGGTTCTGGGTAGGAGATGCTATCTCACTTAACGATGCAAAATAAAAATGCAAGGACCCTTGTTCTGAAATTACTAAGAACTTCAGGACAAGGCCAGCAGGGCTTTGTAACTAGCACGGAGCTCTTCTTGAAGTGGCTCCCTATATGATGGCATGTTAACTCAACCTTAGCTTGGAAATGAGAGTGTCCAGAAATGTGGGGAGACAGATCAGTAATACGGGACAGTAGGCCAGAGACAAGAAGCAAGTGAACAGCATCTCAAAGGTGTCTAGAGGTTTCCTTGGAACTGGCTTTATCAGGACCATGAAGGGGAAGCCACTCTTCAATTAAAACCATTGCTTCTCTGTACAGGCTGCTCAAACATTTTAGGCTTCAGGTATCCAGAGAAACAGGGTGTAGACAGGCATGATGGTGGTGCATTATGGTGAACCCAGCCTTATTATTATATTATTATTTCATTTTCAAATT
This sequence comes from Peromyscus leucopus, assembly GCF_004664715.2. Classification (NCBI taxonomy): domain Eukaryota; kingdom Metazoa; phylum Chordata; class Mammalia; order Rodentia; family Cricetidae; genus Peromyscus; species Peromyscus leucopus. Next base: position 47,685,587 of record NC_051070.1, read on the forward strand.
AGAAGTTTAGTTTTAACTGGTTAGTTTTAACACATGAGACGAGAGTTTTACTGAGGAATTATCTAGATCAGCTTGGCCTGTGGGCATGTCTGTGGGTCAGTCTTGATTGTGGGAATTGTCTTGTTAATTGATGTGCAAGGACACAGGCCATCGTGGGTGGCACCGTTCCCTAGGTGGGGGATGGGGTGGGGGAGTGGGGCAGTTGGGGGTGGTGGAGTCCTGAATAGTATTTGAGAGGAGAAACCTAGCAAGCAAATAGGCAAACAAAGATCAGGCATGGGTACAGACTGGTAGAATGGTGCTTACCTTCACGCTTTTTAATAATCCACATAATCGTTTCTCGGTATTTTTCAAAATTCTTCTTCAATCTGAAAGGAATGTAAATAATTTTCAAAAGTCAAGTTTAATCCATGTTTGTGTATCACAATACAGGATAAGGTGGACCTAGAGGTTGTGGAGTCTTAACATCATGGAAAGCTAGGTGGAAGGCTCCGCTTCTGACCCAGGTTCCCTTCTGGTCGGTACTCTCAAGAATTAAGGGATGCCATGTGGCATCTCCTCAGTTCTTCCCACATAGCCTGTAACTGGTCAGCATGGGTACTTGAATTATCTTTCAAAATGAATCCAGAGAGGGTCATCTTGGGGCCAGGGGCAGGCATGGAGGTCCAGGTGCCAGGGTAGCTGTATGAGTTAAGTCCCTGCATCCTTCTTTCCTATGCCTGATCTGAATCACATGGGGGTTACATCTGGACATGGCTTGGAAAAATAGCATTGTCCACGAACTGTCCAGAACCATTTGGAAACCCCTCGAAACTCAAAGCAACATGCAACCATTCAAATAGCTACATCCAACCAAATAGAAATGACACTAATATCCATGGGAAATAGACAGCAAATCGGTCCTGGTAGGAAAAGGTCAAGTTGGCTCAGCCAATGTGACTTATCTTTAAAGACAGACCAAGCACCACCTTCCACAACGATCAAGGCATTGAGCTCACGTCAATGTACAAATCAAAGGCATTGCTTGCCTTGGCTTCTGTTTTGTGCCCCACATCCTTACGGTTCCTTCCATGTGAACTCTGGGTCTAGTAACTGGATCGCATGTGCACTGACTCCTGGGCGTTACCCATGTGCATGTGTCTGGCCCAGGCTTGCGTCCTGACTCAGGGCTCCAGCCTGACCCTAGCTCGGGTCTCTTCCCCAGGTTTTCAGGGCTTACCCTTGCCCTGTTACCACATCTGGTTTCCTGGCACCCACTGACCAGCTGCCCTCGACAGTTACTTACAGGAGCCCCAGCTTCTTCCTGTTTTCACCCTCCATCAGCTTGCTCAAGGGCATGTCCAGCTCCTCTTCCAGTTGGTGGCGAGACGCCAGCTCAGTGACTATCTCCCTAAACACAGACTGATAGGAGCTGGGAAGAGACTGCAAAAGGATCACAGGATGAAACAGCCTGGGAGTGGAGACTGAGGCTTTGTCAGCTAATAACTTTTCTGACCCCAGTCATACCAGGTGATACTTTAATATATTGCTAAGAAATACCAACTGTGCATGTGAGGCTGCCGAAGGGCCAGGAGGATTCTCTTAAAGAAATCTTCCAGGGCCAGGATGATGGCCACCCAATCCTGATGGCTCTAGTTTGATTCTTGAAACCCATGTAAATATCTCGATGTGGTGGCCTGCATCTGTAATCCCAGCATTCCTATGATAGGAGAGGACAATTACCCAGAAGCTTGGGATAACTAGCATGGAGTTTGCAGAGTGGCAGCAGAAAAAGCAAGAGAGACTCTGTTTCAATACGGGAGAGGCAAGAACCAGCCCCTGAGACTTGTCCTCTGACCTCTACAAATGTGTTGTGGTACACACGCACACGCACGCACACGCACACACCCCATAAAAATACAAAAGGATAAAGAAATCTCCCACTACTATCAGATCTTCTTCTTGCCTGCTCCCCCAATTCCCTGAAGAATTATATTTAGTATCTGTATGTTACGAAATCTTTTGGGAACATAAAATCATGTTTTGACTGTGGAAATGGTTATAGACTACAGACACATCTCCATATTTGAAGTATGTAGCAGGCTTTCTGTACCTTACATGTGACTGAACTCCCAGGGATGGCTGGCTTACTAAAGGTCAAGGCTTGTAACATCTAGTGTATGGGGTAGTTCTGCATTCAAAGGGGCTTATGTTGTGGTCTTCCTCTCTGTCTATGTGTTCATAAATGGGACCATTCTGTCCCAGGGCCCTGCTGCTGACTATGACGGACCCACAGGTGAGTTGTTTTTTTTTTTTTCCACGTTTTTTTTTGATAGAGATGAAGGTAGACTTCTTGGAGAGGAACTAGGGACTGAGCCTACCTGTTCCCAGTGTATCTCCAAGTTGAGGTTGTTACGGTTATTATTGTTCAATATGTGATAACAGATTGTGTATCATTAACTTGTTGACCTCTTAGAGTGAATGACTGACATTAACCTTTCAAAGTTACATATGATGTGGGCTAGTTACAGGAATATAGCTTGTGGTTTGTGGTATTTCTAGGTTAAGGGGACAGTTTAGGACTGGCTTGCCCGGTCCTCATCTCTGAATATCTTTTTCTCTACTGCCCACACCATTGTTTCAGGGAAGTTTGAGGTTAAGGCCTGTGGTGGTATTGTGTTCCCCAAAATATCGTGTACCTTAATAAACTTATCTGGGGTCAGAGAAAAGAAAAGCCACTAGTTAGGCAGTGATAGCACACGCCTTTAATCCTAGCATTCCAGAGACAGAAATCCCTCTGGATCTCTGTGAGTTCAAGGCCACATTGGAAACAGCCAAGCAGATGACACACACCTTTAATCCCAGAAAGCCAGCCTTTAATCCCAGAGAGTGGTGGTAGAAAGCAGTAAGATATATAAGGTGTGAGGACCAGAAACTAGCAGCATTTGGCTGGTTAAGCATTTGGCTGGTTAAGCTTTCAGGCTTTGAAGCAGCACAATTCAGCTGGGATTCATTCTGGATAAGGACTTAGAGGCTTCCGGTCTGAGGAAACAGGACCAGCTGAGGATCCGGTGAGGTGAGATAGCTGTGGCTTGTTCTGTCTCTCTGATCTTCCAGTATTTACCCCAATAACTGGCCTCAGGTTTGATTTTATTAATAAGAACTTTTAAGATTCCTGCTACAAAGGCCCTTGATTCTGGCATTCCTGCCTCCATGTCCCTGGTGACATCCCTTCCCAAGGGATGGGATGACTGGCCAATGACCTCTCACCATACTTTACATTCCATGTTCTATTTGCCAGAAAATACAGTGCCCACTGTATTCCCCAGGTAGTAGGACCCAAGGAATGGGTTCACGCAAGGTCCATGTCTGTACCTAGGCTGTGCTGCTCTACTCCATTTAGCCAGCCATGTGACATCATGTGACATCATGTGGGGGGTCCTTCCATTTGCTTGTTCAGCCTGTTGGGTGAAGCTATTTATTCTCTCCATGATGGTGAGTTTATTTGGCACCAGAGAGGTAAGGTCTCCTATGCCCAGAGACCCCCCTAGGTAAATCTCTGGTTGTTAGAATAAAAAAATGTTTGCACAGAAAAACTTGTGGTGCACTCATGTATCTTAGGAGTAAAAATAAGCAATTTTCTAATAGTAATTAGAAATAACAAGTGGATTGAGGTGTCAGGATACCACTAAGCAAGCTCAAGCTCCTTCTGTTTAGTTGTACTCTAGTGGCTTCTGGGATCCCCTCAAAAGGTTCCTTTGAAGTATTAGCAGCTGCCTGTACCATGTGACATTTCTCCTCCTAGGCTAGCTCAACTTGCCAGTACATGTTTTCTACCAGGTTGCTTGGAGAAGTACTGTTTTGCTAGGTTATACCGCTGAGAACCACACTTTGGAAGTTGAATGAACCCAGCAAGGTCCACGTGTTAAGGCTGCATGCTCCATGATGGTAATGGAAACTTTAAGATGTGGGACTTCTTAGTGAGAGGGTCTTCGGCTGCTGGAGGCACACCACCTGAAGGGCTTGCATGACCTTCCTCTCCCACTGCCCCTTGCTTCTGGCTCAGGAGACGACAGAGGCCTGAAATGGGTGGGGCTACCGCAGTCTTGGATATGAACCTCCAGACCAGTGAGGCCAAATGAGTTTCAGTGTGAGCAGCCTGTGTCTGGTGTTCCGTAACAGTGGTGCAGAGCTGTTGAGTGTCTGTCTTTCAGGGGGTTGGTGTCTGTGGCCTGGCGCCGCTGTCCCTGAGTTGCGGGCAGCAGCCCTTGAGCAGCAGAGTGGCCCACTGCACAGCTGCCCACCTCCTCCTCTCCTTCCATGTCCGTCCAGGTTCGCAGCTCATGGAGGGGTGCCACTCACTGCTAGGGAGAGAGAACCCCTCACAGCCAGGCCCAGAGGTTTGTCTTCGGGTTGATCTAGATCTCGTCAAGTCGACAATCGACATGAACTACCGTAACCTTCATCCAATATGACTTAGACCCTTACCTAAGTGGGGAGAGGATACTAAAGGATACTAAAGGCTAGGGAGAGAAGATGATGTGACCTGGGAGGAGATGCCATCCATAGCCTAGGAGAGAGGCCTGAGGCACAGCCTTCCCTCAGAGCTCGCAGAAGGGTCAAGACTGCCAACACCTAGACTTTGGGCTTCCAGCCTCCAGGCCTGAAAGTCAACACACTTCTGCTGTTTAAGCCAACTGCCCCTCAGTACTCTGGTAGACTAATAAGGATCCCACACCAAACTCTGCAACCAAGATCTTCCTCCTTGGCTTTTAGCTGGACCGTATCTGGATCTCCTACAGGCACTTAGCACTCAGTGTGGACCAAGTGGAAGTTTCTGCTTCAACCTGCAAGCGTGCCTTTCTCCTCTGGGCTTTCCCAGTCTCCTGAGTGTCACTGAATCCCATGTCACGTCCCTGAGCAGCCAGACAACATTACTGCTCGTCTGTACTAATCCTGTGAAATTGTTTTTCTCCCTGTCCTCAGTTTCTCCACTGCAGCCCACCATCTACAAAACTACCGGAGTGATTTTTAGAAATGCAAAACTGATTCTCAATATTTCAGGGCACTCTGGCTGGATCTACTAAGTTATATGTGTATATATGTATGTATATTTACATGTATATGCATCTATACATACACATACACATTTATGTATATATGTATGTAAATAATAGTATATAGTATATGTTTCAAATACATCTCAGTTATACTTTTTAAAATAATCCTAACAGAAGTAGAAAAAAAAAACCCAAGTGATTTATAAAATCCTTTTTGAGTATGAAAAGACCTTTTAATAAACATAAGATAATAGCTGAGAGCCATAAGAGAAAATATTGATCAATGAGACTACATAAAAATGAAAAATGACCATGTTGTGGGGAAGACCATTAAGGATTTGAAATACAAAGATTTGAAAAAAACCTTCACAACACAGATGCCGGAAAAGGACTAGGTTCTTTCTTTATCAAAAAGTGTCCACAGGGCTGGAGAGATGGCTCAGTGGTTAAGAGCACTGGCTGTTCTTCCAGAGGACCTAGGTTTGGTTCCCAGCACCCAGATGGTGGCTTACAACTGTCTGTAACTCCAGTCCCAGGGAATCTGACTCCTTCTGGCCTCTGTAGGCACCAAGCATGCTTGTGGCGCATAGACACACATGCAGACAAAACAAATAAATTAAAAAGAAGTTCCTATAAACCGGGTAGGAAAAGCTGTAAGCAGCAGAATGGAAGGACAGCCAAGAGACCCTCCCACTGGGTGCTCACAGAGGAGACACATGAGGCCTATGAGCAGGAAAAAAACACCCCATTATCATGCAGTCTGAGTGCAAAAGGCAACACATCGTCATTTCCACCCTGCCAGATGGGTCCTGCTGCTCACCTTCATGGAGGGGCTCTCTCACGGTCTCTTGGGAAGAGGAAAATGAATGAAATTACTTGGATGGAAACCTGCCAGTCTTGTTTGTTCTGTTTCTGTCACAGGGCTTTACAGCATAGCCCAGGCTGACTCAGTCTCTCTTTCTTCAGCCTCTCCAGTGCTGGGATTACAGGTGTGGTCATCACACACTAGTGAGAGCTGCTGGTAGCAATGGCTTCGCCAGAGGCCACAAGAATACACAGCAGATGGCAATGGATAATTCAGGTGTTGATCCATCAGAGAAATTACTCCTTGATGGAAGAACTCTGTCAAGCAAGGTTTACAGGACCACAGACTCTGAAAACGATTGCCTCTGTCTGTAATTTCACATGTGCAAAAACAGCTGTGGGGAGACCCAATACCTGCACTGTAATGTGTAATTTCATGTGATGTGTGTATGTAATGTAAGCTCATGATTACATCTCAATCTTATGGGCACAGATATCTGTGGATGGTCAGGGAGATGACTTCTCCTTAATCTGTATAATTTTGATAAATAGAAAACATACTAGGATATGCTTCATAACTAGATCTGTTGTTCCATGAAGACTCTAAGACACTTAGGCCTTGTTTTCTTATCACTAGCTCAGACTGGCATAAACAACAACAACAACAACAACAATTTCTTCTCAGTTCTAAGACAAGCCACATACAATTAATTGATTCAAAACCTCAAGAGCAAATTCAAACTAGACTGAACATCTTTGTAAATGGATCACAAGTTACAACTTTACAGATATTCACAAAGACAAAGTTGCAGATGTCTAATCAAGGTTATTGAGCACAAGGCAACCTAAAATACTATGCTAGTCTCTCTAGCCAGGCCTAGCTGATAACACAGACCAGTGGCCACTCCCTACTAAATTCCTTAACAATTAACACTCTGCACAAACTTCTAACCTCAGTATATGATATAAAACTTAGGGTTCAACTAACTAATTGTTCACTGTTTAGGTCCCAAATAACAATTAATCAAGTCCAGAGAGAAATAGCTTTATGTCTAGCTAAACCGTGAAAAAAGTTTCACAATTAGCCAGGGCTACAGAGGATGGTCTGGCCTCACAGCCTTAAATAAAGGGTTACCAGCTCCCTTCCTTGTGATCTGGTGTTACAAACAGGGTAAGAGAATATATTTTTAGGTTTGGGGCACTTTCAATGCCAGTCCCTGGGAAAGTGCTGAGCACCAAGGCCCTACCTGTGCGTTGCCATGGAAAATTGCTCTGCTCCTTATCATTTACTCAAGGAATGTGCTGTGACCCTGAGATGTAGCTTTGGCAACTTTTCTTTTTCCTGCCTCAAACCTCCTGTAAAATGTGTATATTGCTGGGTAGAACAAAGAAAATAGGTAGAATTAGAGCTGGGAAAAAAAAGCTAGAGAGAATCAAGTGAGATACCCTCAGTTCGTGTTTGAGTCTGATTCCCTCCGATGGATAGAAATTTACTCCTAAAGACCCTCAGATAAAAGTTTCCTAAAGTCCTGCAACGCGGGAAGAAAACCCTAGGTGCAGCCTTGAGAGCTGGTCTCTCAGGCTGCAGCAATCACAACTGTCATTATCTTTTGAGTCAAGGATACAGATTCTCTCTCCTCTCTCTCTCTCTCTCTCTCTCTCTCTCTCTCTCTCTCTCTCTCTCTCTCTCTCTCACACACACACACACACACACACACACACACACACGTGCATGTATTAAATACTGCATCTACCAGAAAAGTACCCAATGATAGGGATAGGATACCAGTTAAGTAAAGGTCCCCGCGGGTGTTTGGAAGGGCTATGGGAGTTGATTAGGCTAATTGGAGAATGTTTCCTTTAGTTTAGTGAGGCCAGGGGTGGGGGAGTGAGGAAGCCAGAATCTAGTGAGGCTTCTAACCCTATTATGGTCTGTGTAACCCAGAGAGCCCTTTGCCCTGTCCGCAGAAGTTTGGTTGGGTTGGCTTGCCTATACCTTCCTTCTACACGTACGACTGAGAGATGGAGGCTATGGAGCGTGCATGGAGGTCAAAATATATTACCCAGGGAAAAGTGAGAAATAGACAGAATGTATATTCTGGTCTCATAAGTGGCTAGTTGTGCTATTGTAATAAGTATATTTAATATGTATTAAATTTTCCAGGCATGTCCATAAAGTACACTATATAATAGCTATTTCTGGGAGGTAAAGAGGAGAGTTGAAAAATTTATTTTATAGCCTTTTTACCATTTCAATATTTAAAAATCATGTGCACAAGGTAACTTCAATATTCAAAAATCAAGGTTGAATCAGACTACTGAAGGCAATAAATAATAAGTCTGGTTGTGTTTCATGTCCTCTAGTGGCAAAGCCCTGGGATGTTGAGGTACTTGTGATGGGAGCTCCCATGTAGCTATGTGAAAGCTGTGTCTCCTTCTAGGTAGGGGATTGCAGTTCTTCACCCACTTACTTCATAGGCTTCATCTTCCTGCTTGTCAAAAGGCTCATTTAGTATAGTGTCCCAAAAGGACCCTTGAGGGAAGCTCTCCGAGGCTTTCAGTTTGGGAAGGAACGTCGAAAGGAAGTGCATTTGGAGGGAAAATCAAACCAGAGAGAAAAGAGGAGAGAGAGAGAGAGAGAGAGAGAGAGAGAGAGAGAGAGAGAGAGAGAGAGAGAGAGGAAATAGATTTATTACCTCACTCTCATCAGTTCAACAAGAAAACCATAGGCATCACCAAGGATGCAAATTCATCAAATTATGTACGACTCAACATGGGGGTAATAATAAAATAGGCATGGAATAAGTAATTTCAGTGGCCGACTTAAGGAAACTACTGTGGTCCTGATGTCTGGTGAACGTCAGCTTGGCAAAGTAATGCTTGAATGAAGTAGATGGAGAGCAGGCAGATGGCTAGAGATTGGGTGGTATTACCACCTCCCCCGCCCCGTCCCGCCCTGCCCTACTGCTGCCCAGTAATGAGACTGGAGAGACAGGTACACACATGTTGGAAAACTGCAAAAGCACGGGATACCTGGTGTGGAGCAGTAAGAAGGTGACTGGGGAGCCAGCAGAGGAAATGGAGGGCAGGGGCTAGCTGCAGAGGTCCTTGTGGATTATCAAGGGGGACTTCATGTTCTCAAGGGAGATTTAGTTTTTTTGTTTTTTGTTTTTTTTTTTGGTTTTTCGAGACAGGGTTTCTCTGTGTAGCTTTGTGCCTTTCCTGGAACTCACTTGGTAGCCCAGGCTGGCCTCGAACTCACAGAGATCCACCTGCCTCTGCCTCCCGAGTGCTGGGATTAAAGGCGTGTGCCACCACCGCCCGGCGGGAGATTTAGTTTTATGTCAGAAGTTCCAAGAACTTTATGGAGATTTAGTTTTATGTCAGAAGTTCCAAGAACTTTATTGATCTCCCACTAGCTCTCTCAAATTTGCTGATGTCTAGACTTGCCTATGGCTCACCATTGCTAATCAAGTTAGGAGAGGGTTCCCCAGTCCAAAACGGTCAAGAGCGTCTACCAGAAAAGGTGCACGCTTTTGCATTTCATGGTCAGCCCTAGCCTGGAGGCTTGGGAAATAGAGAAGGGTTTCTAGCCTTCAGGGTGATGGGGATGCAAACTGAATTGTGGAATTGATAATTATAACTCTGGTTTCTCTCTCCCCCACTCCTGGGAAGGTGTGGCTCCCAAGGCAGGGCTCGGAGGAAGCAGCTCTAGCTGAATATTGGCTCCCTAGGGAAATGACAGTGACTTGTCGCCTCAGCTTCAGGCTGATACAGGTCCTTCAAGCTAGGACATCCAGAGAGCCCTGGAAACCCAACGGGGAGTCACAGGGATGGCTTAGTACATTTACTTCTGTCCCCTTATTATGCATTTGGGGTCCAGGGTAGGGGTACTCCTTGTGGTCCCCACGTGTTAATTTTGGGTTCAGTAGAAAAAGCCTCTACTCCTTCATACTCCTGACAGGGTGCCTGACTTGGTTCTTTCTGTCTGCAAATTTCATCTGCATATCGGTGCTTTGTTCTAGACAAGCTTGTGGTAGCTGAGAATTCACAGGCGGCCATTTCCCCCATTACCCTTACAGGGGCACGCATGCCACCATCACCGGGGTGCTAAGAACACGGTATGTCCCTACAGTACTTTTGAAAAGCCATTTAGGAACACCCAACAAGAACCCATCAGGGTTCAAGCAAGCACTCAGGAGCTCCTTGTGGCTAGCATCGGAGAAGAGGAGCGGGTGAATGGGCACGACAGGAGCCCAAGAGACCGCAGGGCAGGTGGCAAAGGTAAGAGGCTCTGCGATGTGGCGCCACTGACTCCTGTGGCCAGCAGACATGGAGTCTGAGCCTGGCTGGGGCCTGACAGCCCGGCAAAACCTCCTCACCGGTGACTCCTTATTTTAACAGGCTTTACCGAATAATCTAGAGTTAACCGAAGGAAGAGAGTGAGTAGCGTTTCCTGCAAGAAGGAGGTGAGCTTGGCACCCCTGAACACTAAGCAGCGGTGCAGCCGGGCTGGGTTCGGTGTGATTATTAAGCTTATTAACATCACCGGGCTCCGTCCACGTGTCCGCGGAACACCGTCAACGGCGGTGGCGGAGCTGTGACTGGACTGAATAACAGAATCTTTATTTCTAGTTAATGGCTCCTTTGGGGGTTTCCTGTGGCCTCTGCTTCCATGCTGATGAGATCGTTATCTGTTCCACGGAGGGTGGGGAGAGGGGTGTACCAGGCCGGGAGCAAGAGGTGGCCCTGTCTCATAAAACCTGTGCCACTTGCCATGTCGCTCGCCCCTCAGACAGCCTAGCCCTTCACCTGTACCCCGAGGACAAAAATGCTCCTCTTCAGGGTGGCTCGGAGACCAGGCCTGACGGAGCCCGATGCCCGATGACACACAGTCCCCAGTAGCACGCTTTCCCTCTCATCTGATTAAGAGCAAATTTTGATTCCACCTTGTCTTGGTGCCTCTCTGCCAAGGCTCTTCTTGATAGAACCGCACACTTGAATTTGGGGTGTTTGCTCCGTGTACATTTCCCACACAGAGTGGGAGCATTGGTCCCCATATTCCAATGACAGGAACCTTTGCTTGGCCAAAGTTTACTCACCTTCTCAACTGTCGTCTCCTTGGCCTGTCTGTTCACGTCTTTCTGAAACCTAGTTGTAGCAAAGGCCTTCCTGAGTCCGTTTAGTGGGAGCGCCACACCCCCGAGACCTGAGCTTCTCAAGCCCAGGCCTGGTTCTTCACTGGTTCAGAAAATCTACCAAGCTAGGTGTTTGATCCCTCGGGCTGGCTTTCAGTGAGAACCTGCTCCCCCTGATGCCTCCTTCACAGGCATTTCTATCCATTCACCTCTGCCTGCTCTTTGGATGTGAATCCCTCTTGTCAAGGCTGTGTTCACAATGAAGCCCTGTCTCTCTCTCCCATCACAAAATCCCACTGCCAAGGTCCTTCCTGCATCTCTTGGTCTTACTGCACTGGTCCCCAGTAAGGCCCATATATAAGTTCCTCCCTGTACTTTGGAATATGGAGACGGATTTCTGGCCCTTTCCCACACCGGCCGTTCTGCTTTCCTCTGCAGACTCTTATTTTCTGTTTTATTCTCCTTCAGGAGGTTCGGGGGGCTGTGTGCCAGCATGTCCCCAGGTTCCTCTCCAGGACTTGATATATATAAGCTGCATTAGCAAGGGAGCAATCACCCGGGGCGCCTCCCCAGCGCACAGCACACGGCAGGAATCTCTAAATAATAGGTCAAGTTGGACTCTTACTGCAATCTGCCTTTCTCTGTTTTACGGGCCTCAAATGCCAAAAAGAATAGGAGAAATTATTACTGCCACATATGTGGACCTTTTCATCCCTGGGGGAATTGGTTTTAAAATCACCTCTTAAGCTGAGGGGTAAGGGGAGGTGATGGAGGTTGAGATCGCACAGGCAGAGAGAAGCTCGGTTCACAGCAGTCTGGGGCCTGTAGTGACCCTCAGTAAACATTGGTCCCTTCCCCCTGTTCCTGTTTCTTCTTTCTCATTACATTTTGCCCATTTCAATATCCTGCTCAGTGAACAAGAAAATGCCATGTCTGATGACCATTATCTTCCCACCTGCCTCCAATCATAGATGCTGTTTCTTCTCCTTGGAAAACCTCCAGGGCCCTGCCTCTGATTCGGTGTCTTTCCTTGGTGCTACGTTCTAGGAGTGATGCCTTGGCCATGGACCGTCAGTGAGGATGCCTGGCTGAGGGAGCGTTCTCCTCAGCCCGGGCCAGGCTACATTTGCACTTCTTACCTTCTTGTGGCTGGGTTAGTACCTTCTACGGTCATTTAAAGTCATCCCAAGCATTACCTTCCAAGTCAGATTTCTTATGTGTTAACGCGGAGGCGTCGTCTTGATCTAGTGTTGTTTTTGATTTTAAGGGCGTTCCTGTGAAAAGATGAAAGAGAGTAGCCGTTCTGATCCCAGGCGTGGGCTTTGCAACGGGTCCATGCTGAACACATGGAGCCCGTACATTGGGGCCCTTGGTGCCCAAGGGCTGACTGAGGGAGGGGAAGGGTGGAGGCTTCAGGGTATGGCCGCCTTGACTTCTTTGGTGACTTTCTGCAAGACTGCAGGAAATCAGTGGTCTCCCCTGGCTGTCCCTGGGCTGGCAGGGCTGGAGGTCAGGGAGGTCTCAGAAGTTTAAATCCTGGGGATGCACAGTGGGGCACTCTTGTCACCAAAGCAAGGAAACTTCTCTGCTTTTTTTGTGTGTGCCAAGAGCTCCCCAGGAGACACATAATGGGGTGCATTATGGGAAACAGCCGGCGGATAGATCTGCTGAGCTTGCAGTTCTTTACAGTGTTTTCCTTAGACCTCACACACTTCACGGTCACTCTGGTTTGTGTCTTCTGAAGCGTTGCCCTTTCTGCTTTTTGGGTTTTGTGCTACTATCTCTTCTTCCTGTTCCTAAACAGGTGTGCACCCAAGTACACACACTCTTTCTTACACACACACACACACACACACACACAAACTCTTATACAATATTCTCTTACACACACACACACACACACACACACACACACAAACTCTTATACAATATTCTCTTACACACACATACACTCCTTACCTACACATAGACACATTTTCTCCCCCCACCTCTCTCTCTCTCTCTCACACACACATACTCTCTCTCTCTCTCTCTCTCTCTCACATACACACACACACACACACACACACACACACACACACACACACTCTCCCTCTCAAACACACACACTTTTCCTCTCACATACACACACACTCACACCGTGCATTCCATTCTTGCGGCAGAAGAGGAACAGGCCCATGAGGAAAAGAAAGCACACTGCTCCATCATTTACAGGAGGGTTAGGTTTGTATCAGGCTCTCAGTGCTTGGAAGAGAGACCCAGGCACGCGCACCGCCAGCACCTACCATCTTTCAGCATGAGCCCCAGCACCTCCATAAGCACAGGATACTAATCTCAGAAAGCACACCTGTCTTGGTTAAGGTCACTGTTGCTGTGGTAAAACACCAGGACCAAAAGCAACTTGGGGAGGAAAGGGTTTATTTGGCTTATACTTTGACATTGTAATCCACCATGGAAGGAAGTCAAGACAGGAACTCAAACCAGGCAGGAACCAGGAGGCAGGAGCTGATGCAGAGGCCAGGGAGGGGAGCTGCTTACTGGCTTGCTCCTCATGGCTTGCTCAGCCAGCTTTCTTATAGAACCCAGGACCACCAGTGCAGGGATGGAATCACCTACAATGGGCTGGGCCCTCCCCTATTGGTCACTAATAGAGGAAGTGCTCTACAGGCTTGTCTACAGCCTGCTCTTATGGAGGCCTTTTCTCAACTGAGGTTCCCATTTCTCAAACGACTCTAGCCTGTGTCAAGTTGATATAAAGTTAGCCAGCACGGAATTGCCTTGATTGGCAGGGGCCATCTTTCCTCTGCCTTGAGCAGGTCTGTCCCAGCTCCACCGGGCGGACGGGAAGGAGGCAGCTTGTAGCTTTGCGCACCCCCAACCACTTGACAGCCATCGCCATCTTCCAGACTGAGTACCCTGCTTTACTTCAACAGTTCTTCGGATTACGGTGTCCAGGTTCACCTAACCCCAGCTGTCCTCTGTGCCCCAGCCAATATACTTCTTTCCCTGTAGAACGTAGCATTCCCCCAAAGTGAACACACCACCCCCAGGCTGGGCCTCTAGTTACACTTGGTTATGGTAACTTTTCTCGTCCCATTTACTCACTGGGACATGTTGAATGAGAGGTCTGACAGTACACAGCCTCCCCTCCACCTGTACTTATATTATCTGATTATACTCTGATTATATTATCACATACAGCTCACCCACAAATAGGAATATCCCTTCCATATTTGCAAAAGGCTGCCCTGGGAAGAGCTCCGTGGCTTTCCACTAGAGACCGACCAGGTTGAGCCTGAGCTAGTCAACGGTTCTCTGGGTGCTGTTCTGTTAATGCTTCTTCGTCCCTCCTCAGCATCCACCTCATATTGCTGTCTTGTCCCCAAGCACTGAGAAGCCTTTGGGCATTAAAGGCCTGGTGGGCTTTGACTCTGTAGGATTATTATACTTGCCAATGGCCATTTTGTCAAAAAATGACAACCGACGCTAACTGATTGTCCCTGCTAGCTGCATACTGGTTTGTGGAGGCCATTTTACTCTCAATACCTGTCCTAGACTGGCCATGAGCTCATCTCCCCAATTTCTGAAAATTCCTTGGATCCCAGAAAGATGGTTGAGTCATTCTTATCCTCTCTATATTTGGGGGCTGTTGGGTCTAGATTGGAAGGCAGCGGTTGCCATTCTCTTCTGACTTTTAAACCATTTTGGTTTCTGCTGCTTCTTATGCAGTTTGTTGTGCTTTTTCTAATCCAAAGATGATTTTCTTTCCCAGTGAAGTAGATATCAAAGAGTGGATGTAGAGCTTGACTCTGTGCCATTCACCAGCACCGAGGAGAGGGGCCAGGTCGATCACAACCTTCTTTGTGCTCTAGTTACATTTTAACAGAGCCCCCGGGGCTGGAGAGACGACTCAGTGGTTCACAGCACTTGCTGCTCTTTCAGAGGACCTGGGTTTGGTTTGCAGCACCCAAATCTGGTTGTCCACAACTGCCTGAAAATGGTAGTTCTTCCAGGGGTCCAATGCCCTCTTTTGGGTGGTGTGGGTACTGCATGCACATGGTGTACACATACAGACAAGCAGGTGTAAATAAAAGAGCCCCTGGGTTTTGGTGTGTTTTTTTTTTTCTGACTTTCTTTTTATTTATTCTTTGTGTCTTTCACATCATGTCTCCAGATCTCACCCATCTCCTCCACCCCATAATAAAAAACAAAATAAAATTTAAGAGAAAAAAAAGGAAGAAAGGAAAAATCTCATCATGGAAGCTGCAGTGTGACACAGTGAATCACACAGTAAACCCCTTTATCCATAGATTTTTACATGCAGGCATTCATCTCAAAGAATCATTGGTCTGGTACAAAGCTCCTGGTTCCTGCTACATCGTTGACACTGGGCCCTCAATGGGATTCTTCCTGAACACCCCCCTGATGCAGCAGATCATAGATGGGGTGGATATTGGGGCAGCCAAACACAAGCCCCTGTTTTTTATTTTATCATTATTGTTGTTATTTGACAGGAATGTTTCTCCTGGGATTCAGTTTTCCTGACCACATTCTTAAAGCTCAGCACCGTTTATTTTTGTTCATTCATGTCTAGAAATACCCCTATATTTTTTAAACCTCTGCACATGACTCTTTGGAATCACAGACTAGGGACCAGGGATGTGACTTTGGTGGAGCACATCAGCATGCTCAGTTGCTGGGTTTCATTTCCAGCACTGAAAAAATAAAATCCAAGTCCATGTCTGCCAAGGGACACACTGTGTGAACACACACCGGTTCCCACTCTGGGGAGCTTTCCAACCTTGGCCACGTCTCTCTTGCCAGGTGGCTTTGAGAATCACTCTCCTGTTCATCCACATTTTAAAACACAGTGCCTTTGCTTATACTTCTGTCTGTCTCTTTGGAGAAGGATGTGCTTTTTTACCTGCACAACCTTATCTTGAGTCACGAGGGGGGTTTTCAATCACATCCTCCAAGGGATTTAACAAGTGGATAGCTGCCAGCCACGTGCCAGGTGCTAAGTCTCGATTTCTCTGAGCACAGATGTAATACTCAGTGCTAGGATTTCTGGTCTCCGTTGTTTATGACCTGCCATGTGTCTAGATAGACAGTCTCTCGGGGGCTGTAAACAGTCTTTCTGGTCCTCCCTTCTGGACTGTGAGGCATTTCCTGCTCTTTAGTATTCTTTCCATGTCAGACTTGCCATCCTCTGGGAGAACAAGTTTCAGGGATTTATCTGGGCAGTTTCGTGAGTGAAATCTGTGCCATACAAGATACTGTTTCTGACCTGTGTGTTCTAAACAATCTTATCATGAAGAGTTCCTCAGACACAAGATCCTTGGCCCCACGATATTATTCTGAACTGAATAGAGGCCCCCAGTTCTCCACTGCTCAGGTTGCTAAGTCTTCCAGGGACCGTGTTAAGAATGCAGACTTCAGGTCATCTCAGGCAAGGGTTCAGATAAGGGCTGGAAGTAAGTGAGCATCTTTGCTGGACCTGGTGTGGAGGACACTCAGGCCATGTCTAGTCTCACCTCCACCCTTCCCTGCTGGCCTTCAGTACCAAGTCTCAGCCCCGTGGTCAGTTGCCATGTTTCTGCAATAAGTGGAAGGTGCTTTCTCCAAAGAAAGTAGATCCTTATTTGCCCTGTCCTGTGTAGGAATTTTTTGTTGTTGCTGTTGTTTTTGACATAGGGTTTCTCTGTGTAGTTTGGTATCTGTCCTGGATCTCACTCTGTAGACCAAGCTGGCCTCAAACTCACAGAGATCTGCCTGGTTCTACCTCCCGAGTGCTGAGATTAAAGGCATGTGTCACCATGCCTTTAGTAGGAATCTTTAGTAAAGTATGCCATGGTGTCAGGGGCCTTTCTATCACCACAGAGTGTCTTTTTATGTGTCTCTCCTCCCCATTTCCTGACTCAACTTTGCACTTCCCCATCTGTGCTTCTGGTTCCTGTGTGTCTCCTTCTCACATCCCCTTTGGAGAAGCTGAAGCCACAGCTCTTTCTCTAGCCTCTCTCTCTAGCTCGTAGCCAGCCTGTGATGCCCCTGGTGGGCATCTCTGTATTAATTAGGGCTTTGGTCCATGCACACACTTGGATGAAGCTGAGAATGGGAAGTAATTGAAAATCAGTTCACAGGATGATGTGGCAGGAGGCACGATGGGCTTGCCTTTGGAAGCTGCCTCCATGGCTTAGCCTGGTCATGTGATCTTGTTTCCCTGACCTAAGGGACTTCCCCTGGAGAGGACAGCCTTCTTCAGCCAGCGTGGTCTTTTAGGACATAAATATGCTCCTGGTATTTGGCAGACACCAAGCCCTGAGAGACGCTAAATTTCCCCACCCCTTGTTCTTCTGCTTGCTCCGTTCATTGACCATACAATCATGTGCCTGTTACCATCAGAGATCCTCTGGAAAGATTATAATCCATAGTCAGAAGGGGAAAGAAAATGCTCCATGAATTGTCAGCAGCTGCTTGTTCTCTTTTGTGTTTCAATCTCTGCTGTAATGACTCCTGGGAAAAGGGAGAGGCTTCCTCTTCCCAAGGTTTGCTGGGATGAATTGACAAGAGACAACTAAAGAGAGCTGATAAACACATGTATGGTGCTTGGAGGCAACCACCAAGTGTTATCACTTTAGAAGCTTCTAAATCCCTTTCCATGGTGGTGGGGATGGTGTGTAGGGTGGGATGAGGTGGGGTGGAGCAGCATTGGAAACACACACAGGTTTTTATAAGAACAGCACGTGGTGTTTCAGGGTATCCTGTAGGCTTAGATAGTACACAGTGACCCGGGACAAAGTCCACTGGATATGCAGCACAGAGGAAGGATGGCAGGTGATTCTGTTTGAAATACTGAGTGGGACCAAAATGAAAGACAAGAGTATGTAACAAAAGTCTGTTCAGGCCTGTCCACAGGTTGTAGTCCCTTTCCCTGCAGTAACTGAAAATGCAGAGGAAGTGTGAGAGGTAATTCCTTTCCTCTGCAGTGGGTATGGACCTTTTCCAGTCCTCGATGCTGCCTAGGATCCTTTGATTAAAGCCATGCACCCTGTGTGAGCCCACAGTCCACAGACTTGTTCATGATTCTCTCCCCAAGTAACTGTAGGAATCTGGGTGTGTCGTTGTTGAGCTCGGCTTGCAGGCTGCAAAATAGTCCACACCTGTGGCTGCTGATGCCATTAATATTTCACCAGTGGACATTGGCTATGGATTGCCCAGTTCTTCATAAATGTTTACTCAGTATCTGATGGCTTTAAGGACCCAGTCTTGGGAGGATGCATAGCTGCAAATATGCCCACACAGATCAGAGTACATGATGCTTACAACCTGAATGTGGATGCAGGAGTGGTATTTGTTAAGCATGGATACTAAAATGATTGTGAGGAAGGAGGCACAAAGGTCTTAGAGGGTCTTTCTGGTGTGTGTCCACAATGGTATGTGCCAGAGGCTGTGGGTATATACAGCAGGTGACAACTAGTATTCAACAGGTCGACCCACCAGATGAATAACACTATGAAGGGAAGCCCCACTTGGTAAAGACCATGGGGATACTAACTGTAAATGACTGGTTGCTTCTGTCTATAATTTTTCTCATGTGCCGCTATATTTCTTATCTAAAAAACAGCTATGGGTGTTTCCCCACTGCTTGTGTGTTTATCTTCTGTATATATTCCATCCACTGAGCACACATATAGCTGTTGGTGGTCAGGAAGATGATTTCTGCTTAAGCTGTATAATTTTGATGAATAGAAATAATAATAGGACAAAGACAGCCTTTTACACATTTAGCTGATTTTAGACTTTAGAGCAAATTCAAAACAGACTAGCTGCCCCTGCAGAGAATATACAAGGACAAATTCCCAAGTATTTGTTGAACCAAAGTCAGGCACAAAACAACTTTAGTAGACATAAATCCCCTGTAGCAATTGACTCTCTGCACATACTCCCTACCACTCAAGGTTCGGCAAACTAACTGTTTATTGTTTAAGTTCTGATTTTCAATGTCAATTTGTCTAGATCTTTGCTGTGGAGACAGATATGTTTATATGGCAGAGAAGTGTGTGAAAAGGTGAGCAAGTGAGTGAGAGAGAGTGAGTGAGTGATGCAGAAGAGAAATGCAAGTTATGAGTGAAGAAATGTAGCAGGGTAGAGAGCTGAGGAAAGATGTATGGATAGAAGAGAGAGGTTTTTTGTTTTTGTTTTTTGTTTTTTGAGACAGGGTTTCTCTGTGTAGCTTTGGTGCCTGTCCTGGATCTTGCTCTGTAGATGAGGGTGGCCTCGAACTCACAGAGATCCGCCTGGCTCTGCCTCCTGAGTGCTGAGATTAAAGGCATGCGTCACTGCCACCCGGTGAAGAGAGGGTTTTGTAGATGAGATGTATAGCTGTGTAAAAAAGAGATGTAATTGTGTGTATAGATGTGTGGCTGTGTGGAGAATGTATGGAGAATGTAACTGTGTGGAATGTAACTATATGGAGACAGATTTTCAGAGAGGATTTTTCAAGATGAAGTAAAAGAGAAAGTTAACATCAGAAAGTGTGTGTTTCCTTATTTTCCCCCCAGATAGAAAAGTCTAGCCCTCAGCACATTCATGAATTTTTTTGCATACCCTAGTGCTGCTGGAGGCTGGCCTTCCAGTTAGCAGTAGGTATGGTCAGACCCTGGGCCTTTCCTTCCTACAAAGCTTCTTTATCCGATTCTGTCCCATATTCTTTCAACTTAGTGTTGACACTTGCTAGGCAGTTAGTAAGTCCCTTTAGAGCCTCAATTATGCATATTTAGATAAAAGCTCAGTGTTCTCCCACAGATGTCACTAACTCTGCACAGTTCCAGTTCTGGGGGGCGGGGTTGGTTCCTGAGAATCCATGTGTAGACCCAAGGAATCCCTTAAACCTGGGAAAACATGCCCATCATACACTGGCTTGTGTGGGCCTGTCCTCTATGTCTCCTCTGTTTCTGGAGTGGCTTCTAATTTTGTTTAGCCACCTTTGAGCCACAAAATTTAGCAGGCAGAGGTTGGGGCAGGGAGGTGAGGTTACGGGGAATCCAATTTACTGCTGTCATGATTACAGATGGGAAGTAACACTGTGAATCAGCCATGGGTCAATCCTACCAAGGTTGGACTTTAATGATTAACAATGGTAGGAAATGCTGTTCAGCTTTCCACCCCTAGGACCCAGGGGGAAGGGCCTTTGATCTTAACTGGGTAGAGAATTGAGACCATTGATGCCATCTCCCTGAAATCTCTTCTGTGTATGTTATTGTATGATGGTTTGGCCTGGATTTGAGATGGAGTTAGCTTCAACTGCATGCCAAGACACAGTCTGAGGTGGCCTGAATCCTGCTGAGAGTCTCCATATAGTTATCCGGACATGGTCTATTGCCTCAAAGAACCAGTGCACAATGTGTGAAGGCAATGCCTTTGTCCAAGGGGGAAATGCTGCTTGTGCTCCTATGGCAAAGGACAGGGGAGAGGAGACAGCAAGGCAATGCCTGTATCAGTTCTTTGCAGATACTTCCAAGAGGGTCTGGGATGTGTGGTGGTGGGTGACAGGGCTGCCAGGGGAGTTCACTTCTTACCTAATATGTCTGGCTTGGCATCTTATCACCCAGAGTTGTGCCATGTTATAAGTACGGGAGACAACACTCAAACCTCAGACACAGACACAGACAGACAGACAGACACACACACCACACACACACATACACACACACACACACACACCACACACACACACACACACACACACACACACACACACGCCTCAGGGTCATTCCTCCCACCTCAGGCATAGGAACCCGGCCATGGTGTCCTGGTAGGATGTAGCCTCCCTTACCCAAATTGCTCTTGTAGGGCCATTCTGTCTGACTGCTCTGGTCTCTTAGGGTTATAGAGACTCCTGTCAAACTGTAGTAAGAAGATGTTGTGAACTTCAGGTCATATTCGGAGCTCGAAGGAGAGGAAGCCATGAGATTGATTCCTTGAACAGTACTGGAAACTTTGGTCCTGTCAAAGGGGAGCAAAAGGCTTGGTTAGTTTCCATACAGAAGTCAGGCTAGGATCTCAGATGTATGGCACTGTGGGGTCGGGAGGACAGTGGCTACTCTTCCTCTCCTGCAGACTGCCACCAACCAGTCCCAGGTGGCAGAGGCCAGAAGACTAGGAGGCACTAGCTTATGGATCACAGAGAATAAGACCTATGTGCCCCTCCATGGAGCCAGGTGCTGTTTCACTAAAACCTGAAAGGATCTATGGATGCCTTCATTGACAGCAGAATATTCTAGAACACTCCCCAACAGTCCTGGCTCAGAACCCTGCTTATTATCTCTAGAGGCTCCTCCTGCCTCACAGTTGCTTCAGGAGTGGGACAACCACAGAAGTACATGTCATACCATGACAAAAGACAAGGATAGAATGCCAGGACAAGTAGTTTAAAAGCAAGCATGGAGGTGTGCTCCTGTAGGTGGCTCACTCCCGTCTGAAGGGTTGTAGATGTAGATGGTGGGGTGCTGGGGTGAAGATGTGGGTTCCCTGCAGCTGAGGACCAAGAAGGACAATTCCAACGCACTATGTCCTTTCTCAGGAATATCTGGATTTTCACTGGGACCATATTGAAATTCAAAGGAATGAAAGGGAGTGTCCACCATGAAATTATTTAATATTCACTGGCTGACAGAGACAGGCCCAAAGAGACAGATCTGAGAGATATTGGGGTGGTGACTGTGTCTGGTAAGAAACTGTAGGGTCCTTCTCTGAGGGACTCAGGCCAAATGACATATGGACACCTAAGCATCCCTCCAGGACTCTCTGGCCCTCAGAGTTTTCTGTAGGACCCCAGGGAATTGAACATGTTCTCAATGAAATATGGGCAAAGATGGGATGGGGTTGTACTTTTGGAATTTAGATGACCTGGGGTCATGACTCATGTTCTAGGCCTGCTAAGTGTCTACCCAGTGACCCACGAGGAGCAGAGTGAAGAAGACCCTTCGTACTTGAGTGTGGAGTACCTCCCTTGGGCTGATGCTCCTCTCCTCTCTCTACACCTGGCAGGGGGAAACACTTCCTCCCAGGTGAAGACCTGGCTGCTGGGAGAAAAAGCAGTTGCTTTGCAGTGCCTAGCTGGCTGCCTGGAGCTGTGAGATCGACGTGACAGGGTGTCTGTCTGTCTGTCTGTCTGTCCCCTTTTTAGCCAATCCCCTAAACAAGTGAAGGAGTAACTGAACAGAAGGTGTCTTTGACAAGCCATTCCCTTTTGTGTGTGTGCGTGTGTGTGTGTGTGTGTGTGTGTGTGTGTGTGTGTGTGGTGTGTGTGTGTGTGTGTGTGTGTGTGTGTGTGTGGTGTTCCCATCAGATCCACCCTGCCTGGCCCCTAGAGGTGTGGAATATAGACCAGAGGGGTCAGTGCAGAGCAGAACTGGGGGGCTGTCTTGCCTGGATCAGCCCGCTGCTCTGAGCTATGATTTGTGGTAAAGCAGGGATTTCACCCTAACTTCTTACCACCCCCAAAAATGGCCTTGTGAGTTTTCTAGACCTCATGTCCATTCATCTCATCAGTGGAGAAAGGTGATGACCCATCCTGGCCTCTGCAAGTACGCTTGTGGGGTGACCCTAGGGTACACGACAAAAGACAAAGACAGCATGCCGGGACACTTGGGTACGTCTCTACTGGTTTCTTTAGAGCTGGGTACATAGGAGAACGTGCTTATTCCATGGACATGTTTATTTCCATCATCTCGGGCATGCCGGTCCCTAGTACAGTGTTTTAGCCACTGTTCACTGTAAGCCTAGGGAATATGCTCAAGCTGATTCTTCCCCTGTGTCGCTTGCAGCTTCTCCTTGGCCATCCACCCTTCCATCCAGGGAGAGCATTGCCTACCAGCCTTTTGCTGACTGCCTCTAGTTACTGCCCGTCCCTGGTTAGTACCTGTCCCTGATCTAGACTTTGACCAAACTCAGAAGGCCCTGTCCTTTCATTGCTGGACATCCTGAGCACCCAGACACTTGACCTTGGAACCCTCCCCTGTGAGTGGCAGCACAGCACAAGTAGGTAGTGTGGAGACTTCCAGGAGCTCCTTACTCAATGCCCTTCCTCAGGGACCTGCTCCCTAAGACCCTCTCCACCCCTCCCCATCTTTGGAAAGGTGAGTTTCACCTGGCTTATCCCAAAAGATTATTACCTTGCTTTAAGTTTGGACTTGCCTGCTGCTTTGCCGACTGCCTTGAGTTCTATTGGAGGGGGGGGGGGAGGAGAACAGAAAGGCGTTATCAATCCCTAGGGAGCATTTTTCTTCACATTAAACCTATCTTGTTAAGTCCCTGATGGTGAGGATGAGAGGGTCTCACCTCAGTGTTCTCTCTCTTAATGGTCCCCTTTAACATTAGGAGGTTTTAAACTGGGGAGATCTCAAGCAGACAAGAATCCAGGTTTCCTCTACTAATCTTATGTGCTCACAGTGCCCCTCTGCCACAGGATGAAGGGATGCAGCAAAGGTGTCATGTGGAGCAGGGGCCATGGATGTTTAAGATTAGAAAGGTTTTTTTTTTCTTTCTTCTTTTTGGATCCAGAGTTTCTCTATGTAGCCCTGGCTGTCCTGCAACTCACTAGGTAGACCAGACTCAAACTCACAGAGATCCATCCACATGCCTCTTTCTCTGGAGTGCTGGGATTCAAGGCATGCACCAGAATTTTAATCACTGGGGTCACTTAATAATCTGATTGTCTTTAATGACATGACATCAAGAACTTCAAGTACAGTTGTCATCAACTCCAGGGACAGTGCTGACATTCACGCGTTTCACATGCCCTTCTTCACTGGCTCATGGTCTCTTGGCTTTTGGTTATGTCCATTTCACAAAGCAGGAAAATGTGATCCCTCACAAGTCAGTGGCAGGGGAATAATATATAATAAGATTATGAACAACTTTCACATTGTCTCAAAATACTGTGTGTCTGATGCATCCTATAAGGTAGTCTATTACTATTCCTCAAGAGAAGATACCAAGACAAGAGATTAAGGGACTTGTCCAAGATCAGGTAACTCATAAGTGGGACAGAGCTGGCATTCAGGCCTAAGAAGTCAGGCCACTAAGAAAGAAAAACTTCCTTTATGGCAGACTCCTATCTGCCACTAATAAAGAAATGGCAGTCACACTTCACTGCCTGATTCTGTGGCAGACATTACTAGCTGATTAACAACACCCTTTCCTGCTGTTCCCAGACAGGGTCCCTCAATCTTCTTGAAGTTAGTGACCCACCTCTAACTCCTAGTAACCTATTAGAATGAGAGATGGTAGTTCATATGTTCTTTCTAAGGTTCTTTTTTATAAATGCTAATTAATTTATTAAAAATAAGTATATGTGCATGTGTGTATGTATTTGTGTGTGTGTGTGTGTGCACATGTGTGTATGTGTGTGTCTTTATAAAATAAATCTGATTGGTTGATTCAGTTTGCTGCATGTCTGCTATGGGTCAGGATGGCATTCTTGTTCAATACCATGTCCCACAGTAGTTGTATCTTAAAGATATTTGAAGAATATTCTACATTAAAAACCTTGATATAAATTCTTTAAAAAAAACCTAAGAATTCTCTTTTCAACCCCCTCATAACCTGTTTTGTATAATCTAGTGTGGTACGGGGTTGGCATAGCCCAAGGAGCTCTTCCCTGTGCCTTTAAAGTTGTCCTCACACTCCCCTGCCGGGTTTTCAGTGCTTTTCCAATTTTTGCTAGCAGGTCATTTATTTCCAAAGCCTGTGCTTTATACACAGTTCCATTTGCTCGACAGCATTGTATTTGTCCTGCTCTAGTGGGTAATATATTTACAGAGATCCAGCACACAGAGGGGACACGCTAAGAATGCTTGATCCATACTGTGCAGAAGAAAAGCACAAGTTGCTATTTTTCAGCATTAACATTACACTTGGTATTTGGACAGCAGGGATATTAGATCCCAAGAGGAAGCTTGATGGTAGAGGCTCACAGAGGAGGATTTCCCAGCCACGGCACAGTTCTTTCTGCAATGCAGCAGCTCGACGTCTATGAGGGTAGTTGAAATCAGTGATGCTATGTCTGATGAGATGCAAAAGGATGTAAAGATAATGGCGGAGGGTAACAAAACTGAACCCAGAGAAACTGTCTAGTTCTTAATTTAGGTCTATATCAAGGTGGTGCAGATGAACTGTGGTTTTAAATTTCTGTACCCAACTAGATATTATCATGCAGTTACGGACATCGTGGGGCGATGCCACATGGATCTCTGTGTCAGGACACATTAGCCAGAGCTAGCAAATAGCACAGTGGCGGCTGCCGCCAGAATAAAACCCAACTCGAGGTGATGCTGCCCATCACAGGAACAGTGCTCTAGAGAAACGCCAGCCCTTGGATGAGAGCTGTCACTCAGTAGCATTGTAAGAATAGTCCTTCTAGGGAGTTGAGCAGGTACCCTGGGGAGCAGACTGGCCTAGATTGTAGGTCTGTGTTCTAGGAAATACTCATTATGCAGCCGAAGATAACCTTGGGTTGCTGATTATCCTGTTCGGCTTCTCGAGGGCTGTGAGTACAGGCATGCACTACCACATCCAGTTTCTGTGGTGCAGGGGATCAAGCCTAAGGCTCATGGGTACTAGACAAGCACTCTACCAAATGAGCTACTTTTCACTCTCAAAGGGCTGTTTATAAAAGTAACAATACATGAGGGGTGACAGGCCTGTAACCCCAGTGCTCAGAAGGCCGAGGCAGCGGGATGCCCTCAAGTTGAGGCCAGCCTCAGTTACGTAGTGAGTACCATGCTCACTAGCATTACATAGGCAGACCCTGTCAACAAAACAAAATGAGACGAAAATGGTAACACTGAAATTGGAGACAATGATCCATAACACGGACTGAAGAGCAACATTGTGGTTTAGCCTGGGATGAGTGTGGATGGGTGTGTGGAGAGATGGGGTGAGGATGGGTAAAGGGCACAAGTGGACAAGAGGAATGACTCGAATGTTCTATAGAAAAGCAGGATAACTACAGCCGACAGCAGCTAGCTGAATATTTCAAACGAGTGAACAGAGAGGATTTTGAATGTTCCCACCCTAAGGAAGAGACATGTGTATGAAGGGCAGATTTCTCAGCTGCCTCATCGGACCATTGCACACTGACTCAGCATTGTGATGCCACGCTCATTAATGTGTACAGGTGCTATGTCAGTTCAAATATTAAAAAGAAAAATTAATACATTCAATTTAAAAAATATAAAATTATGTTCATGGAATATAATATTTATAGTCTCAAGGTACAGATACCTAAATCAGTATACCTTACAAGCAAGTGCTACTGAGAGCATGATCCTTTTCCAAAAGGTAAAATTTATCAATCTGGTAACTTCTACAGAACTAAAATTTTATTAGTAAATTATGTAATACAATTAGTCTGTTATATGTGCACATATATGTGTATGTGAGTCTAAGGAGAGTAGAACCAAAGCCATCATCTTTGGTGGCAATTTTTGCTTTCTTCTTCTTTTTTTGTTTTATTGTGTGTACACATGTTCACATGTGGGTGGAGCCTGAAGGACAGCCTTGAGTGTCATCCTTACAAACTTTTTTCTTTTTTTCCTATATTGTATATGGTTTCTAAAGCACCCGTGATAAAACTTCATTCCTCATTAAAAAAGGACAGTGTTGTTATTATAGCGAACAGATTGAATGGGATGTCACTCAACTGGCAGAGTGCTTTCAGAACGTGTACATAAACTGCGAGTGGGGGTAGCGGGCTGAAACCCCAGCACTCGGGAGGTAGAGGCAGGAGGATCAGATAGATGTTCAAGGTCATCTTGGGCTACAGGGTGAATTTGAGACCATTTGGGGATAAATGAAACCCCGTCTCAACAAACAAATGAGCAAAAGAACAGATGGACAAGCAAACCAAATAGGTCCTTCACACCCTTGAAGTCTCCTGGATGCTCTGTAGGCAGGGTGCTCAGATGCAGACATTGTGAGCATCCTCTCTGTCAGCACCATGGACAGAGCAGCGTGGGCCCGGTGTTTTTGCTTTTTCTGCCTGAGTGCCTAGGGAGCTAGAGCAATCCTCTTCCTATCTCACTCAGGGCCAGATGCTCTGTGTCATTAAACTACTCTCCCCCTTCCAGATGCTTCTCTAGACACCCTCCCCTGCAGATACTCTCCCCCTTCCAGATGCTTCTCTAGACACCCTCCCCTGCAGATACTCTCCCCCTTCCAGATGCTTCTCTAGACACCCTCCCCTGCAGATACTCTTCCCCTTCCAGATTATCTTCTAGACACTTCTCCCTGCAGATACTCTTCCTCTTCCAGATGTTTCTCGGACACCCTTCCCTGCAGATACTCACTACCTCCAGGTGCTTCTCTAGACACATTTCCCTGCAGATACTCACCCTTTGCCAGATGTTTCCGAAATTCCTTTTCTTTCAAATAAGTTTTCTCCTTCACAAACGATCCTTTAAACAGATACGCTTCCCTCTGCAAAAATGTTTTCTCATCCAGATAATCATCCTCCTCCAGATACTCCTCCTGTAGGTCCTCCTCCTCGTACTTCTTGTACTCCTCGTACTCCTCCAGGTAATCCTCCTCCAAGTACTCCTCCTCGAGAGATTCTTCCTCCTCCATAAGCTCCTCAGGCCCTAGAGACTCTTCGTCATCCATATACTCCTCAGACTCATCCTCCAGACTAGACAGAGATTCCTCCAATGAACTCTCATCCTCAAGCTCTTCACTATCCTGTCCCTCCGAGGAAGCCGAGGGAGCCGAGGGAACTGAGGGAGCCGAGGATGCCGTCTGTGTGGAGGATTTGGAAGCCACGGGAGAGCCAGAACCTGAAGATCCTGATGATGAAGTCTTGCCAGACATGATGAGGAAGCCTGAGCAGACGCGTCCTTTCAGTAGCAGGTAATGTTACAATGTTACTTTACCATCCTGGAAGCCAAGAAAGGAATAAAACCCTGTTAGTAAGTACAAGCCCACCGATACCATGGAAATCCACTCGTCCACTCAATTCCTTCAGTAGTCTCTTGAGGCCCTTTATGTGTACAGATGAGTGCATGGTGGTATGAAGACCTGCCTCTGTCCCAAGTAGAAGGACCAGAGGCTTCGCCCTCAGTAGCTGGTGGAGGGAAATATACCCAGCACAACAGGAAGTCAACAGGCAGGAAAGTGAAGGCATGGCCAGGGATTGGTGGTGTGACCACTAGAGAACTTTTGTATTTATTCAGTTGAGAAATACTGACTGCCACCATAAACAGAGGTGCACCATCCAGGCCCCTGCTCAAAGATGAGCTGTTCCTGGCTATGCAGTCAGCCCCTGTTTTCCAGGGCCTTCAGTGCCTGCCATGGTGTCTTCTGCCTGTAGCTGGGGAATGGAAGTCACCCAGTGAATTGGTTAGTTTCAGGGACTTCCTAAAGCTATTGAGTTGTTTATTTCCTGAAGTTTAAGAAGCATTCCTACAGGGTGGGATGTTCGCCTCCACTTAGAACATCCTGCACAGAGCTTCCTTCCAAGATGAAGTGTTTTGTCTCAGAGGCTGTTGCAATGAAACACCTTCACATATACTCACGACAGTCAATTTTGTACATGCAATAGGAGCTCAGCAAAATCAATCGAATGAATGAATGAATAAATGAATGAGCAAAGAGGGTATTAGTCACATGCTAGGTGCTTTGCTTAACTTACTTCCTGGTTGTGTGCATGTACTTGGTGAAGTGTGTGGCACTTTGTCAAGGTCGATGCTCTGGCATAAGGCCTTACACATTGCATAGTAAACGAAAGGATGATGGATTTCCCCTCAGTGAGGTTTATTTTTAGATCTCATTTTTTTTTTATCCCAAAGTGAACATTCTTAGTTGTAATAAATAAAGAAGACCTAAGTAGCTATGACAAGCAAGCAAACAGAAGAGAATACTCCCTCGGCAGATGACTGGTTCAATACTAGACATAGAGGAAGAAAAGCCTGTTTTCCAGGGGAATGATCGGAGAGGCCTCCGTGTCTGGCTGCGGTTTTTGTGGGTTAAGAGCCTACAGGAATCTTTCCATAAACAGAGGGATGCTCAGCGCTTGAGTTCTTCCTTGTATTTCTCACTGGGGCTGCAGCTCCATGACTTGCTGGAATGCCTTAGGCCTCGGAAATGAAGTGAAGACAAAGACGTTTGAAGGTGTGTGGCAACTGAGTCCTGGGAGCAAGGGAAAGGCATAAAGAAAGCAGGCTGGTTCCAAAGGGTGAACGGGTTTCTTTTATACAACGCATGTGGCCTTGGGTAGAAAGGACAGGAAGATGGACAAGAGCATGGTGTGCTGACCTGGCTGCTACCAGTGTCCTCCTCCCACACCTCCTCTGGTCTACCTTTCTGACTGTCAGATCTGAGGATCCTGGGGAAACAGTGTGAGGCTTTCCTTTGGTCTCTGGCCCCGGGTGTCATGGCACCAAGAGGCAATTCCTTGTCACCACAGTACTGTGCCCGAACTCTCCTTGTCCCGTGGGCTGGTTCCCTAGATCTGTACCTGGCACACCCTCACCTCCTCACAGCACCTTCTTATCAAGCTGCCCGATCTACCATTCCTGCCCTGCTGGGCAGTTCTGATCCCTGCAACCCACTAAAGTTTCTAACACACTAAGGACTGCACTCAGTTGTGATTGTCTATTTTGTGTCCAGAAGGGGAGTCCCTGAGGGCAAGGACCCA
This sequence comes from Peromyscus leucopus, assembly GCF_004664715.2. Taxonomy (NCBI): domain Eukaryota; kingdom Metazoa; phylum Chordata; class Mammalia; order Rodentia; family Cricetidae; genus Peromyscus; species Peromyscus leucopus. The sequence continues at coordinate 47,715,262 of NC_051070.1, forward strand.
AGTGCTCAGATCCCTATCCGACATGGGTCAAGTGATGCTAATTCTAGGATGTATAGCATGTGTGCATGGAGATTCCAACTTCTGAAGTTCTCCCATCCAGCAGGTGGTGTGGGCACCAGGGTCTTCCCACCATTCTGCCTGTCCTCTGGTTGCGTGATACTGTGCCGAGGGCCTCCTAACACAGTGGTCAGGAACAGCACCAGAGCCTGGGGCAGAGGTGACTGTGTAGCAAGATGGGTGACATGTTGTACTCCCACATAGAGAAGGTCTGAGGCCAGGGTCTTCAATTCTTCAGTGTTCTCAGCTTCCTCTTCTTTTCTTCTTCTTCTTCTCCTTCTCCTTCTCCTTCTCCTTCTTCTTCTTCTTCCTCTTCCTCTTCTTCCTCTTCCTCTTCTTCCTCTTCTTCCTCTTCCTCTTCCTCTTCCTCCTCCTCTTCTTCTTCTATTCCGCCCCCCCCCCCCCAGACAGGGTTTCTCTGTGTAGCTTTGTGCCTTTCCTGGAACTCACTCTGTAGCCCAGGCTGGCCTCGAACTCACAGAGATCCGCCTGCCTCTGCCTCCCGAGTGCTGGGATTAAAGGTGTGCGCCACCACTGCCTGGCAGCATCTACTTCTTTCTCATCTGACTGAGCTATTCCCTCCCCCCACTGGTCCAAAGTCTTATTGCACCACCATCCACCACCATCCATTTTCGTGATATTTCAGTCGTGAGTCTTAACCTTTAAGACTGAAAGCTAGCTTTCCAGCCCCCACCATCCATTTTCTCTCTCTCCCAGCCTCACTTCCTGTGTCTTCATTAAAACCATTGACAGACAGAATGTCACAGAGCCCAAAGGACAGGGACTACAGGCCTCCGCCTTGCTGATTGTTGTCCTCAGCGAGGCGTGGGGGGTGGGGTCTGCCACGTCCATGGCATCCATGGTATGAGGCCTGTAACCCTCTGAGGGTCCTGATGGTAACCACTTCATAGATGAGGAAGCGGGGTTCGGTTTTGAAGGAAACCATGAGTGTTTGCAATCTTTATTTACAAATACCGAAAAATAAAAGCAGTTTGAGGATAATACTTGTTTTCTTCCCGAGGATCAAAATAAGCCAAAGTGTGTCAGGGGGTCTTACTCTGACATGTGTCAGGTTTTGTTTTCCTGAGAAAATTAGGCCTCGGACACAGTTCTTAGGATTATCTGGCTCCATGAAGCTTTTCAGGCTCCTGTTCCTGCTTCCCGGTAGCACCACTGAATCTCTGGGACCTCCCCACCCCAGCTCTTTGAATCTCTTTTCCTGGGCTCCCTGAAGCCCCTCCACTGAGACTCCCATCCCCTCAAGGCTTCCCTTCTCCAAGGGGCGATTAGAGAGAGGTGACATGTTTCAGGACATTTCTTATTCTCCAGAACCCTGTTATCTCCTAGGAATGTTCTAGAATTGTGTCCATCATCAGTATCAAACTGACGGGCTCAAATTTGCCTTGTATTCTCTTTTTATGAAAAAGAGATGTTTTTCTTGCTTCCGGGTTTGGGTTCAATCCTATTCCCCGCCACGACGTGACTGTGTGTTATAGGTTGATCGGCTAAACGCTTCCACATGCTCTGACTGTCTTTATGTACCATGGCTGCTTGTAGTCACCGTCACCTCCCCTCAAGCATCTACGGATCAGAGAAATCAAATTACTCCTTCAAGGTTAGACAGGTAACAAGTGGCCACCTGGGAGTGGACCCAGGTCTACTGCGGCTGAGTGCTGTGTTGCCAGTCATCATGGGGCTAGAGGGATATATTCTTGGGAGAAGGGCACTTCTTAGCGATTCTTGCTAGCGTTTTTTCCCTGGACGCTGGCTTTAGTTCTCCCATGGCTGGCTTCACATGCCCTAGCTAAACAACCACCCACCTTGAGAAAGTAAGAGGGTGAGAGCAGGGGAGGCAGGAATGGTGGCTGTCTGTCTTTCACTGAACATCAACTGTGTACCTATAACAGAACAAGGTAGCTGCTTTGATGTTCTTTTTCACTTAAAAATTTACACCCATCCAATAAAGAGGAAGAAAAAAAAAACAACCAGCAACAACCCAGAGGTTGGGTTGACCTACCTAGACCATGGCTGCTAAGGACCACATTTGGGGTTCTGTTCTAGCTGTGTCTAATCCCAAAGTCTAGATAAAACATTCAGTTTAGGAGTAGATGAGTAAGATATGTAACAGTTCAAGCTCTTAGGGACAGTAGTGCTGCTATGTCCTCTGTATTAAAACTGTCACTAAACTTGCAAGTCTCAGTGCTGTGGATATCACTCTATATAAATAAAACACTGATGGCCAGTGACCAGACAGGAAGTGTAGGCAGGACAAGGAGAGAGGAGAACTGGGGAAACAGGAAGAAGGAGGGAGAGACACTGCAGCCACGGCCAGGACAAGCAGCATGTAAAGACGCCAGTAAGCTACCAGCCACGTGGCAAGGTATAGATTTATAAAAATGGGTTAATTTAAGATAAAAGAACAGTTAGCAAGAAGCCTGCCACGGCCATACAGTTTATAAGTAATATAAGCGTCTGAGTGATTATTTTATAAGTGGATTGTGGGACTGCGGGGCTTGGGGAACCTGGAGAGAAGCCCTCCAGCAACATCTCAGGGTGCTCAGAAAGTTACAAGACTCAGGAAGAGCCTCCCTAAGGCTGTATAAGGTCTCTGAAGAAGACTTTCTGAAGAAGAAGCTTTTGTGAGTCATCACCCACACTGGGTGGTCTTCCTGGTGACAGAGCTGGCTTTCTGTCACCCACGCTTCTGCAAGAAAGTCCCCCTCTATGCTTCTGTGAGTAATCCCAATAAATTCATTGCTTCACTATGCTAGACTGGGTGGAGTAATTGTTTGGTTTGACATCAATGCCCTCTGTGGAATGAGTGAATATTTGCTCATGCCTCCCCAGGAAAAAAAAAATCACACAACAGGAATTCCTTCAAATATCTAGAGGCTTTCATGGCAATTATTTGAAAGAACAAACGAATAAGGTAGACAGAGTTCCTACTTGCTAAAAAGAAACTCATTTACATGAAAACCCATCTTCAGTTAGAAGTTTACTAGACTAATTTTCAGGAACCCCTCTAATTAACCTTTTCAGACATCCCAAGCTATTAGCAACAAAGCGGGGTACAACAGGTGGCACACTCAACTTCAGACATCTCACTTTTGGACTGTGGTAGGTTGGTATTTTGGGGGTGTACCCTGTCCACACTACCAGAGTGCTAAGAAGCCAAAATTGAAACAGGGGCCAGCAGGCATCTGGCTCCTCACAAGTGATAGCCAGGGTTGGGAGGAGAAACCACGCGTCCTGGCCGGGCTCCAATCCAAATGTGTGATTTTGAACATATTCTCTGCTTTGCCACACATGACTCTAGGCTTTTCCCTCCTTCACAATATTATAGATTAGCCATGCACCTAAGACTAACTCCTCATCTGAAACTCCTGTGGCCAATTGTGCTGTGGAATTCAGATACATTGTAAATGTGGAACAGCCCTAGAAAGGTCCAGGGTAGGGCTCCTGACTGGGTCTTATTTGTATTCTGCAGCAAGCATGCAAATCTTTACAATAAGTAGGATCCAAAAAGAACTTTATGTGGTCCCATGGAGGTTCAGGTTGGAATTTGCTTCCAGGTGAGCTATAATGGGTCAAGGTCACATGGTCAATTAACTTGCCCCAATTCCCCCAAAAGATTCAGTTTTTGGAATTTTGTGGGTGTCAGAATTTGTATAAAGGATTTTAATTCCATATGAACATTTCTTCGGCTGCCCTGCTGGTGATAAAATCTACGATGTATCTAACACCAAGTTCTTGATGGGGAATGCATTTAAATGTTTTCTCCATAGGGAAATAAAATCCACCGCATGGAGAAACGATTTGGACATTGCCATTTCTGGGATCCAGTGTGGCTAACACAGAGGACAATGAGAATTATTCAAGACCACGACTGTGGAGTCTGTGGTTGCTGGAACAACACAAGGCAGTTATGCTCAGGGCTCAGTACTTACAATGCTGGGGAGAGCTGGATCCAAGCCAGGAGACTTCGTAGCAATGACAGCTGAAAGAAAACAGCCTTCTGGTTACTTATCTAGAAAACTGGGCACAGAACACTGTACTTATTAGTAATACTGGACGATAGATAATTTTTCTATGCTACTATTGAATGGGGTTTGTTTTAGTAGTACATATCACTTTCTTAAATTTCCATGGTGCTTTGAATGAGAATAGCCCCCTAGGTTCATATGTTGTAATGCTTGGTCCCCAGTTGGTGGAACTGTTTAGGGTGGATTAGGAGGCATGGCCTTGCTGGAGAAAGTATGTCGCTGGAGGTGGTGTATGATATTTCAAAAGACTGTGCTGTTCCCAGTGAGTTCTCTCTGCTTCCTGTTTGTGATGTGAGTTCTCAGCTGTTCCATGGTGTTATTCTGCCATCATGGACTCTAGCCCCCTGGAACCCTGATCCAATTAAACATTTTCTTTTATAAATTGCCTTGGTCATGGCATCTTATTACAGTAATAGGAAAGTAACAAAGGCAGTGTCCTTGGTCAGTAGCCATCTTTGAATGTCCAACAAGCAAAGCAAGCCCAGACAACTCTCTCGTACACCCATCCCTGTCAACATTCCATGCTCCAAGTGGTAGAATCAATGCCCAGACATTGCAGAGAATTCACGAGAATGCCACTGCATAATTTAAGGTTCTTAGGGAAGCAGAATATTCAACATTTGCCAGCCATCCCGGGAACTAGCGGAGTTAGATAAATGCCATTCTTTTCAGTGATGACATGCTTTGCAAAGAAGAGTTTTGGCAGTTGCTGAGATTTAAAAAAAAAAAAAGCAAGCATCATGGAAAAGTCACTATGGAAGGATGGCTCAGTGGTTAAGAACCCTTACTGCTCTTTCAGAGGACAAAAGTTCAGTTCCCAGCACACACATTGAGCGACTCACAGCCACCTGTCACTCCATCCCCGGGGGATCTGGTGTCCTTTTCTGGCCTTCTTGGGTACCTAGACACACACATAGAAAACACCCTTCAAATACATGCACATCAACAGAAATAAAAATAAATCTTAAAAAAATTTAGTATGCCCAGAGTGGTGAACGACTTTAATACTGTTACTTGGGATGCAGGGAGAGGTGGATCTCTGTGAGCTTAAGGCCAACTGGTCTCCCATAATGAGATTCCTTGGGTGTAAATACTATGTGCATTTGTGCATATTCACATGTGTGTGAGTACACATGTGTGGGAGCATGTACACACATGTGATGTGTGCGTAGAGGCTAGAGGATAATCTTAGGTGCCATCTGTCAATCTTGTTTTTGAGGTAGAGTTTCTCACTGGCCTGGAACTGACCAAGTAAGTTAGGCTAGGTGCCCATTGAACCCCATGGGCCTGCCTATGCCTACCTCTCCCAACCCTGGGATTATAAGTACATGCCATCATGACCAGATTTGATTTGATTTTTTTCAATGTGGCTTCTGAGTATTGAACTCTAGCCTTAGTACTTGCCTTCCAAGCATGCTACCGACTGAGCCAGCCCCCTGGATATAGCTGCTTAAGAAACAGAACTTTAGAGATTCTCTGTTGTAAGAGGCAGCTGTAAAAATTTCACTGAGATAGAATCTCAGAATTCACTGTGTGTGTATTCAGATGGGGAAATGTGATAACCCTTGATTGTCCTTTTGTCCTTCCAAACCACTCAGTATGCCCTTCTCACCTGTCTCCTCCAAAACACCCAGGATCTTCCACCACCACCACCCCCACCACCACCACCACCACCACCACGACGACTCGATCACCAGCACCATCCAATACACTTTTCTACACTGGTCTCTCTGCTTCGACTCTTGTCCTCCACAAGTCAGAGGTGGACTTTAAAAACAGAAGTTAGGTCCTGCTGCTCCTTGCTTCAAGTCTCCCCCATGTCTTCCACCTCCAAGGCTGGCCAAGGTTGGTCTTGTTCCTTGGTACCTACTTTCCTGGGAGCCATTCTCCCCCTGCCGCAGTCTGTTTCCACCCCAGGTGTGTGCAAGTCCTCCCTGTCTGGAGAAGTTTGTGTCTCCTTAAAGATTTCCACGTGCTTGCTTCAGCGCAGACGTATCTTCTCAGGGAGGCTGCCCCTCAGTAGTTCATTCGAATCCGGTCATCTCCTCCTGGTCCCTGCACATCTCGTCAGGTTTAATTTTCTTTGAAACACACGTCACTCTTGAAAGTGTCATGTTTACGGGCCCATGCAGTCAGGACTAGCAACCTTGCTTTCTTGTTCCCATTGTTATTTTTCACCACTTAAACAGGGCCCAGAGCACGGTCGGGGTGTGACAAGAACTTCTCAGAAAGAGTAAGGGAGGAGTGATCTTGGAGGGTTGTTGTTTGGGTCACTTGCTGGGTGGCGGGGGTAGGTTGGGGTGGTGGGGGAGAACCCCAAGGTGCACCTGGGAGGAGGGAGCCAGTGATCGCAACTCGGCTGATTTATAAACAGAAGATCATTTAGTCAAGGACAAGGTTTCATATGTATCTATCTAGCAAGGCTCGGCAGCTAGTTACCACGTATGAACCCCATGTTCCCAAGCACTATTGATGTTTCATCATAAGCAATTATATTAAATTGCCTACTTACTACAGCAGCTTTATCTTATTATTTGCTATTCTTCCTGCCAGGCAAGCTCTCTTTGTCTTTCCTTCCCCTCCCCCTTCTTTCTCTCTTTATTTAAAGAAACTGAGACAAAGACTTAAAAAGGAACCTTTTGTTCCTGCGGCATTAAACCAAAACAAGACCGCCACCGCCGCCGCCGCCGCCGCCGCCGCTGCCCAGCCTCGGCTTGCTGACCGTGTGCTTTTTCAGCGGTGAATCCGGGAAGGGCGCGTGGCAGAGCGGTGATAGGAACAGGTGCAGAATTATTCAACATCTCTGGGCGACAGCAGTGGGGATTAAACAGGGCTTTCTTTAATAAGATTAATTCCGAAATATGAAGCGCAGTTTGGCATATCCCCAAAGATACAAGGCATTTGTATCTATATAAGATTAAAGGAGCTTTCACATAAAGCAATTTTCTTTTTCAACATCAAAGAGCTGCTTCCAAGAGGCCGCTTGAAGGAGGCGCGCGGCGACCGGCACGGTGATGCGCACGGCTTTATGGGAAGGCAGTTTGCTCGGCTAGCAATTGTATCTGTGCCTTTCCCTCACCGGGACATGCGGGCGCATTGTTCCCCGGATCACAGGATTACAGAAGAAGGGAAGCCATGGGTCAGGAATCAAGTCCACAAACACCCCAGACAGGTGGCTCCCTGGTGATAAAACATTGCATTTCCAGAGACAGAGGCTCAGTACCCTGGGAGGGAGGTGGTTCTAACAAACAATAAATAATGACCCTGAAGCTGGGAATAACAGTGACAGCAAAGATCACAGCCACCATCTATGTGTCAAGACTCTGCACTTAGCGAATAACAAACAGCCGAGCCGGCTACCTCTAACTGTCCCTTGGGTCTGCAGCCCGTGGCGGGCCCTGGGTCCACTCCACGGCCTCACACAGCACCAATGCTCTGCTCTGAGCTGCAGATACTTGGAGTAGCTTTTATTTGCTCCCTCTGTTCCTTTTGTCGTCCTGACCTACATTCACGTTTGCCTTTTGATCCCAACACAGGTATTTACAGGAACTGGCCTCTCCCTGCAGCTGGCTGGGTTTGCCTCACCCACCCAACCTGCTCAAAACCTTGTTAATCGGTCCCGACCTAACTGAAAATGATGAGCTGCCAGGTTCCCTCCTAGCCTCCACACGCACCCCCTTCCCCCAATCCCCATCTTATTTTCCTCTTTCTTTCTTCAGATGTTTCTTGCAGGTGTTTCCCACGCCAGACACTGTGTTGGTGGCTGGGACTCTACAATGACCAAAGGCACACCTGCTGGTGAACGCCGAGAAAGCCGCTTGCTTACGAAGCTTATTATGTTTATTAAGTATAAATTAAAATACAGCATAGTGCAATTCTAAAATGAATGAAAAAAAATAATTCTACCATGAGTTGAAATCATAATATTTGCAAAAGGAGATGCTGGGCAGCCAGCGGAGAGCCAGCCCCAGCTCTGGCTTCTGGGGCCTGAGCCAACCTGGGAAGTGCAGTCTCTGCTCAAGTTAAAAAGCTTGCCAGAGGCTGCCCCAGGGGAGCTCCTTTATGGAAGGGGCTAGGCTGCTACTGCCCAGTGTCCTAGCCTTTCCCCTCCCTCTCTCTGCCTGACCAAGGCTTCCAGAAGAGTCAAGAGCAGCTGACTTGTCCAAGGAGACAGTAACAGAAAAACGCATCCACTAGGAAAGTAGGACCGGAGCAGAGCGGGCTTCCCCTTCTTCAGCCCCATGTTCCATGGACCTCCAGCCTGCTGGATGCTGGCCTCCACATTCAAGGAAGGTTTTTCTTATTTACTTCACTGGTTCACATGTAGATCTTCTGTGGGAACATCCTCACAGACAGACACAGAATACCATCCCCAGGTATTTTTCAATCCAGGACAGAGGGATTGTGTAGAATGAAATTAGCCTCTCATTTTTGGTGGGGCAGGAAGAACACAGGCAGGTGTTTCTAGACATTCTGAGCTATGCCTCCCAAGAGTGAATGGGCCAAATAGTCAAACCAGGGCTAGTTTGATCCACACCGTTGGCTGAGATCTAGGAAGGGTGAAGGATTTCCTGCTCAGGGCCCTCTGAATGGACATATTAGGAGAGAGAGGAGGTAGGGCTTCTCCATGACTCAGTGCAAAGGAAGCTTCGAGCTGAGGTAGATAATTGTGGGATGTCTTTCAGTTGAGTTGGGGACATCAGACAAGCCAGTTAATGAAAAACTCCTCCTGCCTCTTGCCTGTCAGACTTGATGTGCCCAGAAGGGGACGACTTAGTCACTTTCCTCATTGCTGTGACAAAATACTTGACAGAAATAACTGAAGGGAAGATTTCTATTGGCTCACGGCTTCAGACGATCAGTCCATGGAGAGGAAGGCATGCCGGTGAGTCCCACCACAGTAGGAGTGCTTGGCAGCCTCTTCACATAGCTTCCGGAGTGTTCAGGAAGCAGAGGACCCAGGCTGGGACCAGAGGCAATTAAAACCTTTAGTGAGCCTATGTCCCAAAAGTTCTTGAAGGTCCCAAAACAGTGCTACCAGCTGGGACCCAAGTGTTCAAAGACGTGAGCTAGTATGGGACATTTAATGTTTACATCACAACATAGGCTCTGTTATTAATGCTACATCATGCGGTACTGTAGTAGTCATGGTTCTCTAGAATCATAGAACTTATGGAATGAACCTCTCTTTAAATCAATCCAATACATTCCCATATATGGGAATGTATTGGATTGATTTACAGGCTGCAGTACAACAATGGCTAGTTATGAATGGAAAGTCCAAGAATCTAGTAGCTGCTCAGTCCCACGAGGCTGAGTGTCTCAGCTGGTCTGCTGGGATATGGAAGAAGGAATGGATGGACGGATGGAGGCGAAGGCAAGCAAGCAAAGAACACCTTTCCTTCTTCTGCACAGGCTTCCAACAGAAGGTGTGGCCCAGATTAAAGGTGTGCCTTCCAGCCTCAAGGTCTGGGGATTAAAGGCATGTGTCATCCAGCCTCAAGATCTGGATCACAAGTGTGCCCTCCCATTCTGGATTATAGTTCATTCCAGATACAGTCAAGCTGACAACCAGGAAGAGCCATCACAGGTATTAAGAGTCAGTCTGGCCAGTGTTTAGTAAGAGGCCAGACATTCAGACGGGCCATGCTCGGGAACAGATCACGTGACACTGCTCCTCCAGAGCTAGAGCAAGGGCTAGGATGCACAGCTAGTCTCTCTGCACATGCGGCACATGCAGGGCCTGCTCTTCCGGCCTCTTCTTGCATCCGGGTTCTTGTGGAGAAAGTGTGTCTTTCTCCCAGCTCTTTCGCTGTACTTCTGTAAACGTCGCGTCTGTCGGCACATCCGCCTCACTCACAGGACGCTATTCCGCCACAATGCCTGGCATACTGTAGCGCATCAACAGAAGTTTGTGCACTGAACGGATGAGCAGCAGAAGGAGGCATGCAGGAGACTGACTACAAATGGTTTGGGCGTTTCATCCACTTAACTTCCCCAGTGGGGAAAAGCCAAGGGATGAGTGATGGGTTCGGACGGTCAAAAGGGAGCTGATGAAGACGTGGAGTGGACCACAGGACCCTTGGGGATCATTGGGCTTCTGGCAGCAGATGTTTAGAAATCCTAGCTGGAGCAGGGGGAGAAATCTCACTTCTGTAATGGACTGGGGGAGTCCTACAGCGTTCTGAGAGGGCCAGGAAGCCCCCCCCACAGCTGCCTTCTTCTGGGGCTGTTTATAAGTCCCTTTGTTTAGCTCTCTGGCAGGAGCCTGGGCGGAAGGCAGCAGCTGTCCCTCTTGAGGGGAACAACTGATGACCTACTTTTGTGAGTTTTGTGAGCCATAGCTCGGACTCGGCTAGATCCACATTCCATGCCAGGAACGAAGACTAGACTGCCAAAGTTCCACTGACCCCTCGAGGACCAGTCACTACAGTTTTTAGAAGAGACACCCAGTGCCCTGTTGAGACTATACATCTCCTAGGAATCTCTCTCTCTCTCTCTTAATAAACAGGATTCCGAACGTATTGGAATTTGGTCTTTGAAGGAGGGTGACTTTGAGCCTGCGGTGGGTACAGAGCACTCGTCCAAAGCCAACCTTGGGCACGGTTCCCTCTCCTCCCTCCCCTAGTCTGGGTGGGGGAGCTGTTTCCCTCCCACCGGACAGAGGTGAGGGGTGAGGGTGGGGATGGTGGAAGGAAACTGAGCGACCTGCCTTGGGTTACAGGGTAGGTCTGGTCAGGACCGGTGTTTCAGATTGAGGATCTTCCCCGCTGGGGCTGGGTTCTCAGAGTGGGCCGGTCCACTGCTCCTTCAGTGGTACAGCACCCGTAGAGCACCGCCCTTCACAAAGGGGAGGATGGCGGTGGGGGTCAAGGCAGGGAACAGAAGGGTCAAGGCAGTGCAGGGCCAGACAAAGGAGAGCAAAGATGTCTGGGTACTTAACGTTTCTTCGTTGCTGTCCTCGGACTCTGCGTCACTCTAGACTCTCTCCCACTAGCTTCCGCCTTTCTAAGACCCACAGGCTGGGGGAGCCCAGGCCCAGAGCTCTTACCCAAGCCTGAATCCTGCCCGCAGCAGCGAGCTAGCTGAACTCTGCTGATCTCCTTTGGATCGCTCCCCGTTACCATGGGGACGGAACACGCATCTCCACTACTTCTCTGCGGTGGCAGGCATTCTACACCTGCCAACCCTCAGAGGGAGGTGGGAGGGAGTGTGGCTGTTAAGGCGAAAAGATGGCAGGACATCCTGCGTGCAGCTGGTCCCCAGGATCAACATCTCTAAGCACTTAGGTATCACCTCTGCTCCTTTGTGCGCTGCTGTTCCTTGGGCAAAGAATTGCCTCAAGGGAACCAAGCCCACGTGCGTGGGCCTGATCTGGAGGCCAGGGGCAGAGGACACCAACAGTGACATTCACAGACTGTGACTCCGTGAATGGACCAGCTGGCGTTGTTGGGTGAGCTGGGATGAGCAGGGAGGTGAGACTGCTCAGGGAGGGGCGGGCATTTCTACTATTTGCACAGAAGTTTCCTAAGAAAGAGAGCAGGGTACGTGAAGTGTGATCATTTGCTGTGGTTTCCTGTCCTAAATAAACTACCGCGTTTGCCCTTAACTTTGTAATTGCCATTCGGTGTTTCTTTTCTGAAAGAGAGTCTACCAAACTGTACAAACTGCAGGTATCTGGGAAGTACAGAATCATGAGGACTGTGTGCTTATTGCCGTGTCCCTGGCTCCTCATGTCTCTTGGTGGCTTGGGCCAGACTCTTGGGAAGAGCCGGGAACAACGAAAAGGAGAACCTGCTGGGGGAAACAGAGACACAGGCCCACATGGAAATCAGCGAACAGAAAGTGGCCAAGTGACCGTTTCTAGTCCTTTACACCAAGATATGGAAAAGATGGGAGGAGATCAGAAGGGGGAAAATTCAAACCAGGATCTTGAGGTTGGGGGACCAGAGCCAAAGTCAGGAGACAGCATGCTATCTGTGTGCTAAGAGTTCTTAGGTTCCCCCTCTCACCCCTCGGTTTTGCTGGGAAGGAGAGTGGAGAACTGACTGGGCTGCCCTGGGCATCTACACTTGTCAGTTACACTCAAGGGCAGTGTCAACAGCTGGCCCGGGAGAACGATGATAGATAGGCCCCTGTCACTCTATTGCTCTTACACGAATCTAATGCTTGGTGCGCACACAGAGCTTCAAGAAAAGTCCCCAAGTCTGCCAAACAGTGCCCTTAGCTCTCGCTACAGGGTCCATTTCAGGGTTCACTGACAGTCTGGTGTCTGGAATCTGGGACCTAGCTCCGGCAAAGTCTTCCACAAGATGGTACCCATAGTTTTGGGCTTGAGCGTATTATATTGATGGGGTCATTCCTTTGTGGAGATTAAAAAAAAAAAATCTACTACATACTTTTATTGTATCAGGGGGTGTTGGGAATAGATTAAGCAAGACAGACTAAGTTCCTGGTTTTAAGTTACTCCAAAAGGTTGTATTTTTACAGTCCTAGGACAATAGCTGAGGAGTGATATGTTTCCACATTTTGTTGCTGATAGGTTCTTTTGATAGCTCTGCTACATGTCTGACAATGGCATACTCCTTGTGGTCTCTAAACTGGTGGGCGTGGGCAGAGACTCTTCTTTCTGTGTGGAGGAGGGGATTAACCCATACCTGTTCAGATAAGTCGCTGTCTGAGGCTCAAGTCTGAATTATTGCTGAACCGTCTGGCGATTCAGCTTGGATTCATCTGCCACTGGAGGCTTTCATGGCTCTTTTTAAAAGAATGATTATTTTTAACTTTATGTGCATGTGTGTGCCTTTGTGAGTTTGTGCATATTCCATGTGTGCAGGTACCTGAGGAGGCCACAGTGAGGTGACATTATCATTATAATCACTGACTTACTAAGAGTCCCTAATTCAGTAATTCTGCCTTGATGATTTTTCACTGCCTTTAGGCTTTTATTTATTTGTGTGTGTGTGTGTGTGTGTGTGTGTGTGTGTGTGTGTGTGTGTGTATACATATTCCCATGCGCGCTCACATACCATAGTGCACTTGTGGAAGTCACAGGACAACTCTTGGAACTAAGTTTTCTCTCCTTCCACCATGTGGGTCCCCGGGATTGAACTCAAGTTGTCAGACCTGGTGGCAAGCGCCTTTACCCACTGAGCCATCTCACAGGCCCGCCTTATAGACTTTTGTTTGGAGAACTTCGTGCATATGCATATTCTCAGGTCGCATTCATGTTAACTGTTTACTTATTTGAGACAGGGTCTTCCTGTATAGCCCAGGCTACTTGAACTTAAGATTCTCCTGCCTCAGCCTCTTGAGTGCTGGGATTACAACCACTGACCATCTTGGCTGGCTCCTGAAAACTTTTAGGTTTCCGGTAAATATTTGTCAAGTATCTGCACACTAAACCATTTAAATCTCTTTTGGAAGTAAGTGTGATATAAAGCATAAATTATTAATGACCTGTAGTGTGATGGTCTAGAAAAGGCAGCAGGTGATTAGGAGAGGGGAAATTGGAGAGGAAGGAGGCTCTGTGTGTGGTCTGCAGATAGGGTAAGTGCTATTTGTCATCTAGACTGGGGCCCTTGGGCCAGACAGAGGGAAGATAAGGACAAATATGTGCAGACAGCAGGCACACATTGGCATCGTCTCCAGAAAACTGGGGAAACCATTGCTTTAGCAGTAGTTAACATGTATCACTAGGGTGAGAATACAGTCCCTTTGGTACACAGATTAATAACCTTATTCAGATTTAGGGACTTAGAATGAAAAATTTAAAAGGCATTAACTGGACTTCAAGTTCAGAAGAGCATTTATAGTTAAGATGGATCCCAGAGGTGCTAGGGGGCAGCCCTCAGTTGTAGAAGGGTTAAATATGCAGATTGATTTTGTTTTCTTCTCAGCATTGGCTTCAGTCAGAACTATTTTCAAACCCAAAGAGAGGGAGCTGTGAATAACGGTACATAAAGGCAGACAAACGCAGGATGCCAAAGCGAGTTATTTCTGGGATTCACGGTTATTTTTGTCTCTCTTTTCTGTTTGTTTTTGACAGGGTCTCACATAGAATAGACTTCCCTTGAACTCTTTATGTAGCCTGGGATGGCCTCAAACTTCATGCTGCCACTGCCCAAGTGCCAGGTTTACAGGTGGGCACCACCATGTGTGGTTTATACAGAGCTGGGATTGGGTGGTTCTAGGTAGGCACCACCATGCACTGTTTATACAGAGCTGGGATTGGATGTTTTTAGGTAGGTACCACCATGCATTATTTATACAGAGCTCGGATTGGATGATTCTAGGTAGGCACTTTCCCAACTCTGCTCCAACCCCAGCTCCATCCAGTGACTCCAGAAGGCTTTGCCTCAGATTCCCAGGCACCTAAGCTGGGTCACTGTCTGCTGACCCCCAGTCAGGACAGCCTTGGAACTTCCTCAGTTCCCTTCCTGTTGTCTGTCCCCTGTCCGCCCCTTTCCCAAAGCAGACTTTGTCCTCTCCAGCCATCACCCCCAAGCCTCTCATTCCAAGGCCAGTTCCTTAGGTTGCGGCTGGCAATAAGAGAACCCAGAGCCTAATGGAGGGTCTGGTGATAGCATCTATTACTTTCTTGCAACTGCCTGACACTTAACCACGCTGCCAGATGAGCGTGGACCGATAAGGCTTTTCATAAAGCCCTGCTGATGCCTTTCTTTACCACTTCTTGCTCCAGGTGACTGCAAATGGACTCCTGTGGAATCTGTTTTAACATCTTTCAGAGACAATGGTTTTGAAGGAGCACTCAGCAATTGCTAGGTGTGTTTTTTCTTCTCATGCAGCAGGTCCCAGTTTCATCTTTATTTAAGGAAGAGGTGCGAGATGTGGCTTTAACCCTTGGTAGCACTTCCTTTTCACTGGCCTCTGTGCCTTGTGCCCAATCTGTTTCATTATCTATGAATTTATTTACTTGTGCATATGTGTGTACACATGTATTTGTGTGCATATTCATGTGGCATCCAGAGGACATTCCTTGGTGTTATTTCTCAGGAGGACTGTCCATATTTGGGGACAAGGACCCTCACTGGCCTAGGGATCACCATATAGGCTAGACTAGCTGGTCAGCAAAGCCCAGGGATCCACCTCTGCCTCCCAAGCGTCGGGATTGCCAAGCATGTCTACCCCTCCAGCACCTTCCATGTGGATTCTGAAGATCTTGCTCTGGTCCTCACTCTTGTAAGGCAAGCCTTATTGACTCAGCTACAGCCTCAGGCCCCATTGTTTCTTGATTCTTATTCTCCTCTGTATTTCTCCACTCTCCTTCCAAGGGCAGTTGGCTTTGATGATCAAGTCTCAGGACTTCTAGAGGATGAAATGTTATGAAGGTGAGGAAACATTTTGAGATGCTTTCTTTCCATTTTCTATTTTCAATGACTGCTTTTCCTACTCTTTTGGTGGTTCTTCAATCAAAGAATATAAGAACTTCTTTGACCTTGGAGGGCACCCTTATACATCTTGGGGTCTGGACCCAAGTTAGCCAGAAAGAATTGTCCTGTAGGCAAGAGGCCAGGAATGTTGTCCTGACCCAGGACTATAAGAACAGAAGAGTAATCAAGTCAGTGTGTTGCCAACTTGCCTCTACCGTACAGAGTTCTTGACCATATCTGAAGATGCAAAGGAAAAACTAATCCCCGAAGAATAGAAAAAGAAACCAGGGAGATGTGCTGTAGGGGAAGGGGAGGGGGGACAGGGACCGACAGCTGTGGGCTCTCTCTCTGCCTCTTTGGTGGCAGAACACATCCGATTCTTCTGCGTGTGGTGGCTGAGATCTCGTTTGTATTTTGGCTATTTTTGGTAGAGCAACTTGGCTTGTAGTTGAGACACTAACAAGTTATACCTGCATTTTCAAGGAACCAATCATAATGGCCCTTAGGGCCTGTGGAAACAGGACCTCAACCAAATTCCTCACCTTGGGGGTCATTGATAGTATCCCTTGAATAGGATAGATCAAATGTCACACTAAGAACATTTTCTCTGGACACTGACTCGTGGTGATGGTGGTGGGCTCCCTATACTGCAGCAAGCTTGATCAATTTCTCAGATTCTTCCTTCACCTCCCTGGATGGACATCAGATTTGCTGAGGACAATCCCGAGCTGCCCCAATGCTAGGTGACAGCTGATGGAAAGTCTTTCTCATAATTCCTCTTGGATCGTTTTCAAAACTCTCCCTGGGAACAGTTGGAAGAAACTTCTTTTTGTGGTACCTGTTCATGGCAGGGCTTCTGGTATTCCACACACAGGGATTCTTATCGTTGGCCTCAGCAGTACAACCCAGTTTGAGAATCCTTAGGCTCTTCCAGTGCTGGAGATTGAACTTAGGACCTTGTTCATGTTAGGCGAGCACTCTATCACTGAGCTCTATCATATCCAGCCCTGAGTAATTTTACATACCCATGACAAAACAGAGCAAACACAATGTTGTCTTAGAGTGCAAGGCAAAGCTTTTGCCCTAATGCAAAATCAGTGTGAGCTTGCAGTTATCTCAGGCTGCCCTTGGACTTGAGATTTCAAAGGGGATGAGAGCTGAGTTCTGTAAACAGAAGGGCAGTTCTGCTGCAGAGTGCCAGCGGGGGGCGAGGGTGGTGCTCTCAGGGTAGGGATAAATGGAAAAGTCTGTGGGACCTGAGATGTGCCATTTGTCGACATGCTCACTGAGCTCTCCTGTGCAGACAATGGGCCTCGATTTAAGAGCCTTTGAGTTATTATCTCGAGATGCAAGCAGCTTTCATAACCTGTTCAAGGGGATGATGAACTCATCAAAGGAAGAAAGTTGCCTGGCTTTGGGAGAGTGGGTCTGTGATGAGGGGCTTGTGCCTCAGTGATTTATGGTCCCGTTTTAATGCAGTTGGGATTGGGAGCGAAGGTCAGAGTGGGTATTTTAGTAGATGTATGAGAGTGGATTCTAGGTATAAATTATGCAACGCTTGAAGTTCGTCGCAGATACAAATTGAGCACCTCCTTGGTGGTGTTTAGGGAGTTATGAA
Source organism: Peromyscus leucopus (assembly GCF_004664715.2). NCBI lineage: Eukaryota > Metazoa > Chordata > Mammalia > Rodentia > Cricetidae > Peromyscus > Peromyscus leucopus. Next base: position 47,732,373 of record NC_051070.1, read on the forward strand.
TGATTTGTGGTTGGCTTATGTATGAGAATAGGTCACCCTTCTGTTATGAAAGTATTTTTCACATTAAGACAACCATAATTAATTAAGGGTTCATGTGGTGGGGTCATGAATGTGAATGCTTGGTGAAATGACCCCCTAAGTGTGTGCCTGCCCACAAGGACTCAACAGATTTCTTTCAGAGTTCACCCAGGAGTTATTGGAGCTTTTCTGAGTACTTCATGCAACATTTTTACTGTTCCATTAAAGCCATAGCTTGCTTGAATGGCACTTGGGAAGCTTATCTTCCCAAAGACAAAGAAAGCAAAGGCTTGTGTTTTGTTTCAGTTTGAGACTCCTGATTATTGATTTTGGGGGAAAACTGATTTAACTTCTCTATTCGAAGCTTATAATGTCTCTCAGCAGCTCAGCTGTTGCCAGCCAAGCTGACTAGACAAAGGAAGACTCGAGGTGGAATAGCAGCCGGGAACAATGTTCTTCCAGGCTTACCAATCTGCTGGGGTACTTTCTGTGGTAGCATGGGTGGCCTGAGGCTTTGGCCTGAGTTTTTTTTTTTTTTTTTCCCCAAAGTGTCGAAGCCCTGGGAGTCAAGGTAACTGTTTTCACATGAGGCTCTTAATGCTAGACATAAACCCTGAGAACACTGACCTCTTGGGAAAATGAAGACTTCATTCTGAAGCCCCCACATCTTGTTGACAAGATGGCCACTTCAGCCTGTGGGAGAGCAGCAAGCCACCACTGAGGACTCTGTGGGACTTGGTTCTGGGCCAAGTCTGCTGCGATAGGGGGCCGTCTCATTATTGAGAACTGTTGTTTGCAAGTCTCAGAGGCAACGGCCCTCCAGTCACATCCATTTGTCCCAGAAATGTGAAAATTGTTGTTGTAAGTGTTCCAGAGTGACAGAGTGCACGCCAGGACACAAGGGTCCAACCAACAAGGTGGTAGACATGTGGAGTCTGCTGCTGAGGTTTGCAGGGCCAGTGTGAACTAAAGCTTATCAATCAACATCCCCTTTCTGGGGTATTCACGTTGTTTTCCAGGGAATGCTGCAGGATGCTTCTGCTCTCCCCTGCATGGAGGTGGAGGGTATGTTCTCTGCTTCCCCCCACTCCATTGTCCACCCCTCACTGCCTGTTTCCCCTCGCACCCCCTGGTGTCTTTAGTCTCTCTCTTTACCCACTAGAAATGGGCAAGAAGGGGTGGCTGTAAGAAGAAATGATGAAGACAGAACAGTAGCTGTACGGCACTGTCCTTTAGATACATTTTGCCACTTGAATTTCATGGGCAGAAGTGACCAGCAGCCTCACTGGACCGGAATTTGGGGACATTTGAGAGCAATGCCCTGGAGAATGCACTGGTAGAAGCATGGCCAAGAACGACACTGGCATTCTGCAGCGTGTCAGGCTGGGAAGGCCGCCAGAGCATACCACAGTCTCAAGTACAGCCTGGCTGGGATGAGAGGTAGGACAGCAGTGCATGTCACTGGAGGCCTCATCTTCTAGGTTTCCGAACGGGATGCTTTTCTGCTCTGATCTCACTTAGTCTTCCCTTGTGAGGAATCTCGAATGTTGAGGGCATTATGGAATTGAACTGAGAGGTCCCGATGCCACTGTCTACATGCTGGTCTTGCCCATTCTGCGTAGATCCCTTGAGAAGCTGGCATTGTCTTTTTATGGTTCATAAGAATGTCTTAGTCAGGTCAGATAAAGAGGGTTTATATCTAAACCACCTTAGGCTTAACCTCCTGGTGCTCTTGTTCCCAAAGACTCTCCTAGGCAGAGTGCTTTGGAACAGCAGTTCCAGATGCTGTGTTCCAGTGGGGGAAATGAGAGGGAGGGCTTGTGTTCATTTTTCTACGTTCTACTCTTTGCTTGTTTATTTTTCTTGTGTCTATGTATATGCTGTGTGTATGCGTGTGCATGCATGTCGTGTATATGGATGCTGGCGTGTGTGTGTGTGTGTGTGTGTGTGTGTGTGTGTGTGTGTGTGTGTATGGGGGGGGAGGGTTTGCATGCATGCGGGCCCATCTGCATGTGGAGACTCAAGGTGGATGTCAGGAACCATCCTCCATCATGCTTCCACCTGATTCACGAGGCCTCGATGCCCACCTGGCATCTGTGTGGGTTCTGGAGGTCAGAACTGAAGTCTTCACGCTGCTGAGGAAGCTCTTTAACCACTGAGCCGTCTCCCCAGCCCCATTCTCCGCCTTGGCCTTTCTGAAAGGGGTGACTTCTGTCTTCTGTCTGAATACCAGGCCAGGAACTGAGGACACAGTCTCAGCATGAAGACACAGTCTCAGAAACCATGTCCTAGGTGGAGCAGTGCGCCCTCCCACCACCCGGTGATGGGATTTTAGGAAAGCGAGAAATGAGCCCCGCGTGGACAAACCTCTGAGGGGTCAGTTCTCTGTTTCAGAGTCTCCTCAGCTAGCCCTGGAGCCTCTCTACTGGACATCTTTTCTTCCCTCTTGCTATTCTGATTTTTTTCATTTTCTTCAAATTCTTCCTCTGGGCATAGATTACATATGTATATCTCACTCAGTATATACTTGCAAACAGGTTTCCACCCACCTGACATACATACCATATTTCCTTGGGTTCTTAGATTCTATTTCAACATGCACCATCATTTTATTTACCATTTCAGAAAAAAAAAGTTCCAATGAAATCATAATGTAATGTTCTGATAACCTGAGGCTTTATCTAATCATTATAGGAAGGATTTTTTCCCAAGCTATCTCAGACATAAATTTTTATTTTGGTTTTGTGCATTAATAAAAAGGAGAATTGAATGAAATAAATTAGCTAACACACTTCTCTGGCTTCTTCATCTAGAGACCAGATAACCTAAATTGTTCATCCCCTCAGAGCTAAAATGTCATGTTTTCCACACAGTGTTATCCTCTTTCCCATTAAGAGTGTGCCTTGGAAGAATATTACTTTGTTATATTCAGGAACTTGATCCAAGCTACTAACTCTCCAGCTTTGATGTCATTTAAAAAAATGTCTTGAGTGAGTCAGCTTAAGTAATAAATATTTTACTGGTTCAGTCAGAAAAGTGTTTGCCACATAAGTATGAGAGCCTGGGCTCCATCTTCAGAACCAATATAAAAAGCTAGGTGTGGCGGTTCGTGCTTGTAACCCCAGCGCTGAGGGAGCAGAAATGGGATCCCCTGTGCTCACTGGACAGCGAGTTCCAAGTCTCAGTGAGAAACCCCATATCAAAAAAGGTGAATGTGTAGTGGATACCTGTTCTTTCTATGACCTCTAGAAATGTAGCAGGTAACTGTCCTACCTACCTATGACCTTGAAGTACCTGCCCCTGGGGCATGGCTTGAGGCTCCTCTTAAGACATGAGATGCATGTACACCTCTCTCTTCTCTCCCTTGTGGGCTTAGATGCTGAGAAGGACCCAGGTGGAAAAACAGCATTGGACTGTACCTCGGCTTTGAGCTGGGTGTGAAAGGCTGCATTTCTTGAAGAGATGTTGAGTATCATGTGACTAAATGGTGTAAGAGCAGGATAGTTCACCAAATCTGCCTCTTGAATGTCTTCATTTTCATTGCAGTGTGGTGGGGTCACATGACAGATATAAGAAATAAGCCATATCAAGCTGGGATTGCCCGCCTTCTTTCTCTGTCCTCCAGTTATACGTGAAGCCTGGAGAGACCTTGGAAGCCAGGGGCTGACGAGGGAGGGCCATTCATGCATGGTACAGTTCCTAAGCAGCCTAGTAGAGCAGAGCCTCCTGCCTCACACTGACTGTGTGTACAGGAAATTGGCTTACATGGTCTCAGGCATCTTAGATTTCAAGGTGTATCTGTCATAGCAGTTGGTGTTGCCCTAGCCAGCATGCTGTTAGAAGTGACTGGAGATTAGTAATGTGTGACGTAACTATTGAGGGGCCAATATTGAAGTTGAAGAGAGATTTCGAAGAAAATTCTAATAAGCTTCTGAGAAATAAAGTGCTGAGCGCCCCACCCAAACCCTGGGGATGAGGTGGGGGAGGTAATAGCCTCATGGATGCCCTGGCCTCGAGGATCCAGACATTGTAAAACCACACCAAAGGAGGTGACAGTTGACAGCAGAAGAAAAGACAAAGCGGAGGGAAAGGCAGATGGAGGGGTGGTGTTAAGTAAAGAGGAATCTAAGAGGTATCAAGTGGAAGTGTTAAACTCGACACCTGCCACCATTGTGGAAGTCACAGCAGCCACAGAACACAGCCCAGGAGAGAGAAGTGCATGGAAGGTCGTCAGCATAGGGATGGTTTTTAGATCCCTTTAAACATCAGCAGACAAAGATGATCATGACTGAGGATGCAGAGATATGCACAGTACCGTCAACATAGCATTTGTCTGACCCATCCTTCAAAAGCAAGCATGCTTTGTGTGTGTGTGTGTGTGTGTGTGTGTGTGTGTGTGAATCAAAAGAATGAACTATGCTTTTGCCTATAAAAGAACCCTTAGAATTTGAAGAAGATAGAGATTTTAGAGGTTCCCTACTCAGATCACAGTTCAATAATGTAGCTGAAGTTTTTCGAGTCATGCCTGGCCTGTGATCGGGACAAATCTTTCCCACTCGTGTCCCTCAAGTAAACACACAGAGGCTTATTTTAATTAAAACTGTTCAGCCATTAGCTCAGGCTTACGACTGACTAGCTCTCACACTTAAACTCAGCCCATTTCTGTTGATCTATATGTCGCCACATGTCCCGTGGCTTTACCTGTGTGCCATTACATGCTGCTCCCTGGATGGCAGGCTGGCGAATCCTCACTCAGCCTTCCTCTTCCCAGAATTCTCCTTGTCTCTTATCCTGCCTATACTTCCTGCCTGGCTACTGGCCAATCAGCGTTTTATTTGTCAACCAATTAGAGCAACACATATTCACAGCATACAGAAAGACATTGCCCTATCACAATAGTATTAACATTTTCATTTTACTTTAGTGTGTACGATGTGTGTGTAAGGGCACGCACGTGTGATGTGTGTGCCGTGGTGGACATATGGAAGTCAGAGGTCAGGCGTCAGCTTTTGTCCTTTCACCGTGAGGCAGGCAGGGTCTTTGCACTGCTGCTGTTGTAACTGTGTGTGCCAGGCTAGCTCTTCCACGACCATCCAGAGAGTTGTCTGTCTTTGTCTCCCAACTCGCCACAGAAGCATTGGGATTATAGACATGCGCTGACATGCCTGGGTTCTGGGATTTATCTTTAATAAAATTTATTTATTCTATGTGTTTGTCACATCATGTATCTTGATCCCATTCATTCCCTGTCCCTCTGCATCTGCCCTCTGCCCCTGCACTCTCCACCCTGAAAAAAACAAAATTAAAGAGGAAAAGATGAAGAAAATAAAATGAGAAAAAAAAAGGGAAGGAATTCAAAATCTCATCATGGAAGCTGCAAGTCACACTGTGAACCCCTTTGTCCATATATCTCTACTTGCAAGTGTTCATTGCAAAGAGTCATTGGTCTGGTCCCAGGACCCTGGTCTCCACTACCTGTTCGATGCTGGGCCCCCACTAGGACCCTTCCTGGGCCTCCCGCTGGAGCCCTGTGTTGTGGAGATCCTGCAGCTTTGGGTCTGCTGGTCAGGTCCCTCCACATGCTGCAGCAGATCATAGATGAGGTGGATGTTGGGGCAGGACAAGTCATAACCCTGGGGTCTGGGCCTAGGCAGCTGTAGGGTTGGTCTGCCTGATGGGAAATGGCGCAGCTCAGTTTCGGAGCTGGCTCACCCACACCTGCGCTAACCGTGTTGGCTCAATTGTGTTGCCCTGGTGAGGTGCAGGGCCTGCTCTCTAGAACGTTGCAGCTGATAGGATGGCTCTCCCACACTTAGGACCACAGGGCCAGCTCTCCTGCCCGCCCCGGGTGTTGATGGAGGGGTGAGGGGTTGAGGGGGGGTGGCGGGGCATCTCTCCCCATCCCATGTCACTACGCGGCAGATGAGGGGTGGGGCTAGTTCTCATCACTTAGGTCCTCAGGGTTCACCCGTGCTCTTGTCAACAGGGTCATCTCTGCTGTGCGGCCCAGAGAACGTGCAGGGCTCGGTTTCCGGTGCGTTGCCGCTAGTCTAGGGGTCAGTTCCCTCACCATCTCACCCCGCCCCCCTCCTTTCTCATCTCTTCAGATTTGCCTCAGTCCACAGGTCCTGAACCATCCTCTCTCCATTCTCTCTCTCCTCTCTCTTTTTCTCTTCTCTCCCCCATAAGACACCGTACCCCTGCTCTCGCTAATAGCGGCCTTCTGGCTGGTGCTGCAAGGTACTGGGTGTGCTCATGTTTTCTCTTTGGAGCCCGGGGTGGGCAGCCCTAGGCCTATTCTATGTCTCCCTGACTCACTCACGTCGCCGTGACACCGAGCTGGGCCATGTGTCCTCATCACAAGGAGATCCTTATAGTGGCCCACCGCCCAGCATCCACGGAGGGCTCCTGGTTGCTGCAGGCTCTTGGTTGCTCCAGTTTGCTACTTTCCCTCCACCCAGGCCACATGACGTGGGGTCGGGGCTTGGCTGGAGTTCTGCTTGAGGCCAGGGTTAGAATCCCATGCCCCTGCTCGGCTGCACTGCGACCATCGCCGCTGATTCAGGCCCCGGTTGGCCAGGCAGCTCCTTCTTGAATGGGACCCCCATCCCACCTGAGAGTCTAGGGGTGGAGGGAGCATCCTCTGTGTCCATCGCTGATTCAGCGGGTTCTGGAATTGGAACTCAGGTTTTTATATCTGTGCGGCAAGTGCTTTACCTGGTGAGCCATCTCCCCAGCCCATAATAATACCCTCACTGTTGCTTTCTCTCCCCAGATTTTACCACTTGAAAAACAAGCCTTTTCCACACAGGGTCTCATGTAGCCCAGGCTTGCTATGTAGCAGAGGATGGCTTTGAAATTCTGATCCTTCTTCTGCCTCCACATCCCAAGTGCTGGCTGGGCTTGCTAACTTTTAAAGTAAAGCGATCAAAATAAAAATGTCAGTTTATCTCAAAGATATGTGTGTGTGTGTGTGTGTGTGTGTGTGTGAGAGAGAGAGAGAGAGAGAGAGAGAGAGAGAGAGAGAGAGAGAGAGAACATTGTACCTTGCATATGTGCAGAGGTCTCCCCTGGGAGCTGGTTCCCCCCTTCCACCCAGTGGGTCCAGGGATTGACTTCGATCCCCACAGGCTTGGCGGGAAGGGCCTTTGCCTGCTGAACCAGCCCTTCTGTACCTTTACTATTAAGGAAGATAGAGAAAAATATTTTTTTTTTCCATTAGGGTAAGGAAATTGAAAAGGCCATAATAAACCATCTAGAATAAGAGAGAAAACGGAGATTAATGAAACAGAACACCTTCAGAGGCGTGAAAGGGGCACAGAATTGTGTCTTTGAAAAGATCAATAAAATAAAGACAAATTTTTTAGCAGGCAAGGCTGATTAATGTTCAGGAGGGAGGGGGAGGGAGAGAGGGAGACTATGAGAACATGTCCTAGATTACTAACTGGAATGTATAACAACCGACTCAAAAGAAATCAAGATTCGAGTTACTAAATTTACTGAAGCCATTGGAAGCTTGAATAGACCAGTTAATTACTGGGGAAGAAATTGTAAGAGGAAAAAAACAAGGTAAGTTTACTGTTGAATTCTATCTAATAATATTAGTTATATTTTATAATAATACTAATAATAGTTATTATTAATATTATTGAAACAGGGTCTTAGGCTAGCCTCATCTTAGCTGTGTAACCAAAGATGACCTTGGACTTTGGATCCTCCGGCCCCCACTTCCTGAGTGTTTAGGTGATGGCCCCCTGCCCTAGTGTGCACATACTTAATATTCAGACACATACATACATATATACAATTAAAATTTAAATATTTTTAAAACACAAGGACAGCATTGCCACACTTTATTCCATCAATAAAGAGAAAGTGATCACATCACATTGTGACGAGTGTCTGACAGAATCACCAGCCCATCTCAAGGGAAATGAGTGCGACTGACTGAGACTACCTGGTAGACAGCGTGGTTAGGAAACTCTAAGCTATTGATATCTCCCCTGCCCGGTCTAAGTCCACTATTGAGTCTAGATAGGTAAAGTAACTGCTTCCTTGAAGATAAGGGTTGCAGTGTAACTCACACTTCCTGACGACTGTGTGGGTCACCTAACAAAGCTCTTGCCAATCTGATAAGAAGGAAGCTATATAGTTGGTGTCATCTCTTTTTCTCTTTTTACTTTGAATGTGATGGTGGTGTCTGGAGCTACAGTAGCCATTTTGTAACTGCGAGGCAGCAAGCCGGAGGAATAGGCCAACTTAGTCACAAATGTTCCACTTGTGATTATATTGCAAATCAAAAGTAGTAATTGTCTGCCTCTAAACATCTGTTTACATTTCAACCAAGTCTCTGTTGCTTATATCCAAGCTATTTCAAAATGACGAGGATCAAGAACCAGAAACCAAGAGCGAATTTTATTCTAAGTAATAAAAGACAAAAGATATTTTAATTAAAATCAAGCAACAAGTACGTAGGTGGGCCCCTCTTACAGTTATTATTCTATAGTTTTCTTGAAGGTTTGAGGGAATGGAGCAAGGAAAACAGACAAAGTAAACAATAACCATAGAGATACAAAATAACGTAGACCAAGAAAGAAGTGGCAAAAGCTGGTTGGAAGGCAGAAAAACAAGGCCCTGGGATTAACCACACAAGATGTGGACTAGTATTTATTGTAAGCTAAGGAAATGAGATCCGTTGTTTAGCCGGCTAGGAATCTGGGAGCTGGGCTACGCTGTCTAAATCGGTTCTGCGCTACTTGGTAGAACATGGCTGGCTCCGGGTTCAGAACTTCCCAGTTACTTCTTTCTGGTTTTGCAGAGGAGACTAATCCAAGGAGGTGATGAGGATGCAGGCATCTGTCAGCATCTCCCCAGTGAACAGCCACTCGGCTCTTGCTTGGGCACCATTGCTGACTGGCTCAAAGCAGAAGTTGCATCAAAATAAGCAACAAAAACCATAAAACTGTGCCTTTTTTTTTTTTGCTTACCATATGATTTTCTCAAAGACATTTTTGGTTAAAAGAAAAAGAAAAAAATGCTAGAACTATTACAGAATTTGCTGAAGTGCTTGCATACCAATAACTTACATCCATTTCAGCAATACAGGCAAGGCTGAAAATGTTCTTAAGCAGTAGCTGTAAATACTATTGCAATCTGTGGAAAAGGTGTGATGGCTATTCTTGGTTGTCAACTCGACTACATCTGCAATTAACTAAAAACCCCCAAATGGAGGGCACATTGTGAGGGATTTCTGTTTAATTTGAAGTGGGAAGATCTACTTCTAATCTAGATCTTTTATTTTATTTTATTTTTTCAAGACAAGGTTTCTCTGTGTAACAGCCCTGGCTGTCATGGAACTGAATTTGTAGACCTTGAACTCACAGAGATCTGCCTGCCTCCTGAGTTATGAAGAACTAATGTGGATCTTTAAGGTGGGAAGACACAACTTTTTTTTTTTTTGGTTTTTCGAGACAGGGTTTCTCTGTGTAGCTTTGCGCCTTTCCTGGAACTCACTTAGTAGCCCAGGCTGGCCTTGAACTCACAGAGATCCGCCTGGCTCTGCCTCCCGAGTGCTGGGATTAAAGGCGTGCGCCGCCACCAATCGGCTGTGAAGACACAGCTTTAATCTAGATCTTTTGAACTGGCAAAATCCACCTTTAATCTCGTCACACCTTCTGCTGGAAGCCTGTGCAAGGACACGGAAGAAGGAAGCTTCTGCTCTCTATCTGCCGGCCCTCACCTCTCGAGCAAGCCCATTGCCTCACTGGCATCAGAGCCTACTGCTTTGGGATTCCACTGTATCGTGGAGAGTTGCTGAGACACCCAGCCTGGTGGACTGAACAACTACTGGATTCTTGGACTTTCTGTTCATAGCCAGCCTGTTAGACAAGCTGGACTGCAGCCTATAAGTCATTCTAATAAATCCCATATATATGGATGGATATATATATATATATATATATATATATATCCATGTTTTACACACATATAATATGGGATATATATATATAGATAGATTATATATAATACATATATATTCATTCTATAAGTTCTGTTTCTCTAGAAAACTCTAATACAAAAGTCCAATAGAATAAAGCCCATATAATTAAAAAAAGCTGAATAAATGAAGAGTGAAACAATGTCCTTTAAGAGAAAGCAGGTCTGCCCCACACAATCAATTCCCCTAAGCTCATATTAATTTAACAAAATGTCAGATAAAAACCTAACAGTACCAGATTGGCTATTTTGATGGTTTTGAATTGAGTAATGTGATCTTAAAATTCATTTGAGAGAATCATTGTATCTCAGGTTGCTGAAAATACAGTCAATTCAGGGACAGTGTCTTAATTCTAGACTTCAGAACACACTCCAAAGCCACTGTAATTAAACCAGTGTGGTCTAAGGATTATAAGGAGAAATAGAAAGTTATAAGGGATACTACATGCTAGGAGGATCCTGATTTGCTTAAAGACGCACCTGGGGAAAATCAAGTTGATTTTTAACTCATAACATAGTCTAGAATAAAGTTCCTGATGGGCTAAAACATTAATATAAAAGAAGAATAAAGTCATAGAAAGAATTTGATAAACTGCAAATATAGTCTAGGATTTGGGGAGACTTTTCTTAAGACTACAAATCTAGAACCTATAAGAGACACACTTGGCATGTAACGTAGAGAAAGTATGTCAAAAGGGCATTTGACAACCATGTGAAAAGCTACATATATAGTACTCTCTGGAGTTTGACCAAGGCACAAGAAGAGGAAGAATTCCAGAATAAAAACAGGCAAAAAGTGCGATGAGCCTTCTTTAGCAAATAGTAACAGCCAGAGGCGTGAGACCTCGTTATTCACCAGTAATGAACGGGTGCTACCACGTGAGACAAAACATGGAAATACAACTTTAAATTATTTTAACATTTATTTTTATTGTGGCCTTGTATGTATGTGCATGATTGCGAGTGTGTGTGCACGAGTGTGCATGTGCATAGAGGTCAGAAAACACCTTTCACGAGTGAGTTCTCTCCTTCCACTGTGGGCTCTGGGCAGTGAACTCAGGGGCCTAGTGGTGAGGGGGGCCGGGGCTGTGCATGCTGAGAAGGGTTAGTTTTCTGTTTGACTCTGTTCCCTTGGATGTTTCTGAAGGGAGAACAGAGGCGGGAGGGCCGTGGTCATTTCCTGGTGGTCAGAACATCTAAATACAGAAAGGCGATGCATCTTACTGCTCCGACTGACTGACGTCTTTGGGTTGCTCTGCTCGTGTCTTTGACACCGCACCCCCACGGTGACAGCTGGGACTTGTGGTGAGCTCTTACAGTCATTATCCACAGACTGTCGGAGGCTCCATCAGAATCTGTCCTCGGTAGGATGTGAGATCTCTTCTTTTCTCTGCAGAAAACGGCTCTTGATTGATCATTCTGTTTGTGGGAAGGAAATCATTGGCAAGTCTCTGAACAGCGTAGCAGTTCTAGAAAGGAGTGCCAAAGAGCTTCTGCCAGTAACTCCCAACTGAGTCAGTGAGGGTGGGCAGCGAATGTCAGATAAGCCACGGTAGAACGTTCCGGAAACTCTTTTGGCCCTTTGACATTCGGCATGCCCTCCCATAAAGGCCAACAGAGTCTATCCGAAGGAAATGACTCTCAGCCTCGGACAACCGAGAACTGGGGTATACGGCAAACACAAATGGCAGGAGTGTGTACGTGTGGTGTGTGCACTGTGCATCCCCCCACACCTTTGTCTTTCTCCCGCACTATGTTTCAGCAGCATGCCAGGTTTCGATGGAAGCAGCATATTGACTCATTGATACTGATTTCAGTCAGTCTTTAGTTTGATACTGATTTTAGTCAGTCTTTAGTTTACCTGTACATTACATTTACCTCGATATTAATTTCATCAACTGGCCGACTCTTGTGCAGGTCTTCCGTGCATAGCCACAGCTACTGGGAATTCACCTTGTTGTTTTTTGCACTGTGAACACAAGCACACATGAACACTTTCAGTTTTAAGAAGAACAAGTGGGGTGGGGTAAAGTGTTCGCCTTGAAAGCCCGAGGACCCGCGTTTGACCCCCAGCATCCGTCTGAAAAGTAAGTGGTGCATAGTGGCACATGTTCATAATCCAGAACTGGAGAAGTGGAGACAGGTGGACCCCTGGGGCACCCTGCCAGCCAGCCTTGCCCACTTTAGGAAGCTTCAGGCCAGTGAGAGGTCCTCAACAAGGCGATGGCTCCTGAGGAACTGTCCTGGAGGATTTCCTCTGGTCTCTACATATATGTACATACATACATGTGCGTGCATGCACACAGAGAAGAACATGTGCTCCATTTGGTTCCAGAGACCTCATTAATAGCCAGCAAAAATGACTTCACCCCAGAGCCCTCCAGATGGATTTCCCATCCAGAAGATCTGGATGGGATCTCTCAGCAGGGCTCCATGGGCTCCAAAATGGTAAAAAAGAAATTCTCCTCCTCCTCCTCCTCCTCCTCCTCCTCCTCCTCCTCCTCCTCCTCCTCCTCCTCCTTGTGAAGTGGCCTCATTATGTAGCCCTGACTGGCCTGGAACTCACAGAGATCCACCTGCCTCTGCCTCTCTGCCCTCCAAGTGCTGGGATTAAAGGTGTGGGCCACCACATCCAGTGTTTTTTGTTGTTTTAATGAGAAGAAAATACTAACATCACAACCAGATGATAGTATTTGACACAACAAACCCAAATTCTTGAGAACCGGGAGAAGCTGTGCCAAGGTTTGGAACAACCAGCCTTGAAGACCCTCCTAGGCCAGTTTCCTTCCTTGTGGGCCACACCATCCTGGTCCCTGATAGTAACCAGCACAGGAGACCTGGGCAGGCCAGCCTGGCATGGCCTCTCTACCTCAGGGCCGGTGTGGCAGGACTGTCGAAGTGGTTTGTGCTTCCACATACTCCAGGGGGAACGTTGACTTTGGGAGTTGAGAGGCAGGACTCTGGGAGCTACGGAGCCCCACCTAGAAGGGTCACGGTCGCGATGAGTAACGACAGTGGCTAACGCTGGGAGAAGAGTCATTGGCACCTGGCGTGGACAGTGGGCAGGAGGGAGAGGCCGACCGGACAAGGGCAGTTCTGTAGGCCGTCCTGTAATCCCGGGACTCAGGAGGTAGAGGCAGAAGAGCAGAAGTTCAAGGTCATCTTTGGATACATGCTGCATTTGAGGACAGCCCGGGATACACGAGACCCTGTCTCAAAAAGAAAAACAAAACAACAACAAAAACCTAAGGACTTAATCGTGTCTTAGTTGTACCGTGTCTCCCCATCCATTTACCAAGCAGACCTAACCCTGCTTAGCTTCTGGGATCGGGCACATTCAGTACAGTACGGCTGTAGTGTAGCAGGATCGTTCCTAAGGAAGCACGTTTTGATCTTCTCATGGGCAGACAGAGTCAAGTCAGCAGAGTGTACCCATACCGGAATTCACAGGTCGGCAGTCTCAGCTTTCTCCCCAAGTCTTTGGGAGAATGGTGGGGGTGTACTCCCAATTTAAATGATGGCCTGAATTGAGATGAATCTGATCCCGGGGGGAGAGAAGGCAGTGGTCCTTGAGCACAGGCCAGGGCACAGAACCAACTAAGAGCGGCAGCTTATTAAGCCCAATGGGCTCGAGGGGCCTTCAATCAACCGGATGCCGTTCTCGGTTAGCGAGGCTCACAGCGCGAGGTGCCGCTCGTCCCTATCAGTCATTCCTCCATTACCCGGTCATACAGCACTGACGACAGTTCTTCATTAGTCCCCCGAGAAGACTTTTTTTCTGGCTCTAACCACGTAGCCGAGAACCAGAGCCTGGCTGCTGATGGGGGCCGGCAGACGTGGATAATCAGTCAGCTTGTATTAGCGCCAAGCGGAAAACGACAAGTCTGCAGCTCGTGTTCTCCCAAAGCCGATGAGCCTTCTCAAACCAGCAGTTTAGCCGGAAAAATGAGTCTGCGAGACTCTAAGAACATTCGTCACTCTCGGTTCCCCTCCTCTTTCCTAAGTGCTAACGAAAATTTGCAGTTCAGTTTCAGATATTCAGAAATCGCCTTTTCTGGCATTCCTTGATGCTCCACTATGCAAGATGCTAAGTACCATATACATTGCTTGTGTGGCCAGATGAGTTTTGAAGCTGTGGGGGGTGGGGTGGGGGGGTATGGCAGGGGGTGTATTCTTTCTTTCTTAGTTCCTTTTTCTTTCTTTCTTTCTTTCTTTCTTTCTTTCTTTCTTTCTTTCTTTCTTTCTTTCTTTCTTTCTTTCTCTCTCTTTCTCTCTCTCTCTCTCTCTCTCTCTCTCTCTCTCTCTCTCTCTCTCTCTCTCTCTCTCTCTCTCTCTCCCTCCCTCCCTCCCTCCCTCCCTCCCTTCCTTCCTTCCTTTTTAACTTTACAGTATCTCCTGATCCCGACTTACAAACCATCTCATCTCATTTGGTTCTTGAAGTTTTTGGTCATTCACTGATGACATCACTCATGACTTTTGACAGCTGCAGACAAAAGTGTTTTCTCTGGAATTGAGTGACGGACATCTGCTTTCACGATTTGTTCTAATGTTCTTTGATGTCTGGAAAAACTTGAGAGAAAATAATCTAAGCCAAGGGGCTGGAGAAGGACTCAGAGGGTCTGTGTTTTGTCGAGACCCAGGGGAAATGTGAACAAAAGTGTTTTGTTTTTTTTTTTAATCCCAGATAGGTCATGTCCAGATCGGCTCCTGACGATAAACCAGAGAAACTACTCCACCCAAAGCAGCGTGGCCAACCTGTAAGCGTTTTGGGGTGACTTACAGCAGTGTGGGGGATGGATTACAGGAGCGTGGGTGAGCAAAGGCAGCTGCACCACTGAAAAGCCCACCCCAGCCTGGGCCCCGACTCCTGGAGCTGCTGCAGGGCTTCAGACAGCAGCCAGGACCAGGGTCTCTTACCCCAGCAGCTTAGGTAGCCTTTGGGAGGGGCCTTGTGAATCTTTTACGTTTCAACAGCTTCCGGAGACTTCTTTTGTTTATCTTCCCAGACTTAGTCAAATATTTTAATGCTGAGGAAACAGCGACTTAGCAGTATATTTTAAAAACACAGACATAAAAGACCTTGGGTTGCCAAAGGCAATGCTTCAGGTCGGGCAACCTCAGAACCTCCCAGAAGAGGGACTTGCCTGTGAAATGAGCCTCGGCCATTGAGTAAGAGAGCGGAGAGTAGCCGCTGCCGGAGGCGGGGTAAAAGGTGATGGACTGGATTCTGGGCCTCTCCGTTAGATAAGTCTTGAGGATAAACAGCCTTCAAAGGGTGATGGACACATCATTTATTTTTGCCAGCATAACAAACAGAGTCCCAGGCAAGCACTGTTAACCCAGGGAAGGGATTATCTTCTGTACGGCCTATGCTGTGTTCCCGCAGAATGATGTCCCCTGGGAACGACACAGACATGGCTGTCTTAAGATCAGAGCAGCCGCGCCTGCCCGGGAGAGACCCTCACAAGGTCAGGAGTTTCTTTACTGGCCATGGTGACTGTTTGTTCTGCCCAGTCTTCTTCGACCCTTTCTACACGCGAGCACTCTTTTGTACGGAGCTTCGGTCGTTTATTGGTGCTAAGGCCAAGCATGTCCTCTGGCAGCAGGACAAAGCCAGTGTGTGGAACCTATCCCCTGCTCCGATAGTCCCCCGAGAAGCCGGGACAAGCAGGACGATGAGGAATTGTACCAGGAAAAGCCTGTCACAGCTCTGTGTTGCTGTCAATAAAGATAATTACAGCTACGGAGCTCTGTCCCCCAAGGAGATCCAGCACTCCGTAGACGCTGTCCCATTGATCCTCATAACAAGAGGGCAACAGGGAGGAGCGAGCATCGAGCATCGAGCACCATCATCATTGTAAAGATGGAGAGCTCTCCTGGGGAGGCAGAGGCAGCTTGGCTCTCAGGGAGTGGGGTTTTGGTGTGGAGGTGTCAGGATCTTTGGTGTGCCATGCTAATCACCTCACTGAAGAGCGCCACCCCCAGATCCACATTGCTCAATTAGGACGTCCACACAGGGAGGTCTCAGAGGCCATTTCTATTCCAAAATGGAAAATCATTGATTTAAAGGTGATTTTGTTCTCTATAAATATTGTTTCGTTCTCTCTCTCTCTCTCTCTCTCTCTCTCTCTCTCTCTCTCTCCATCCCTCCCTCCCCCCTCCCTCCCCTCTCCCTCTCCCTCTCCCTCCCCCTCTCCCTCTCCCTCTCCCTCCCTCTCTCTCTCTCTCTCTCTCTCTCTCTCTCTCTCTCTCTCTCTCTCTCTCTCTCTCTTGACTTGCTGTAAAAATGATACCCAAGGAATGATGGAAGAACAAATGGTAATATTGTGTAATTATTTAGCTGGAATGGGCATGGCTCATAAGGAGTGTTTAAGGTAGTATTCAAGATCCCTGAGCTCTTCTAGAATGTCATGAGCACGAGTCAGGAGACAAAGTAAGACAAAGTAAGTGGCGGAAAATGTGAGCTGCTGTGAGCTCTGTCACGTTAAAGCAGAGCATTTGGGTTCTGTGGTTCCTGATAGTTGAGCCGAAAAGGAAACCACGTTGGTTTATAATGGTGTATATCTAACAAAATAAAATATGAGGCCAAGGGAGTTTAGGAGTGTGAGCTCAAAGGGACAAGGGAGCCTCAGAATGATGGTCAATCATAAAGAGAGATTGTTCACCCCAAAACATGGCTGTCGCCCCATCCCTCACCTGTTAGAGGAATAAGAAATGAGATTAAGGTTATCACAAAGACAACTTGAGAAAGGCCATGGGAGCAGAAAGCTCTGTGAGCCTGCTTGGTGCCTGGCAGGTGGGAGACCACGCAGGGGATGTTTTTGCCGGGTCTCAACCTCCAAACTCCTGTGATACTAGGTGATGGAGGACAGTTCTCTGGCCTCAGGCATCCCAGCCATCCCTGACTTGCAGTTTTACTAGTCGACCTCTCACCTCATCCTGGGGTGTACCATGCCCCCGGGCTCTGACCCAAAAGTGGCATCAAACGCTTTTTGTTGCTGAAAATAATTGGCTTCTTGCTAATTGGGCCTCTCTGAGTAGACAGAGAAGTTTTCAAATGTCTGAGAGTCACATTTCTGATAGCCATATTTTCAGATGCCTAGCCTCCTTAGAAAATGCCTGGCAGATGCTACTTGCTGTGGGACAGCTTTCTGTACACTGTGAATATGTGCTACTCTGATTAGTTGATAAATAAAGCCATTTGGCCTATGGCAAGTCAGGTTTTAGCTAGGTGGGAAATTGAAGAGAGAGACAGGAAGACGAAAGGCAGAGGCGGAGGAGACACCATCCCACCATCCAGGGAGCAGCATGTAATGGCACACAGGTAAAGCCACAGAACATGTGGTGACATATAGATTAATAGAAATGGGCTGAGTTTACTTATAAGAGCTAGCTAGCAGAAAAATTGAGCCATGGGCCTTGGCCATGCAATTTGTAATTAATATAAGTCTCTGTGTGTTTACTTGGGTCTGAGCGGCTACAGGATTGGGTGGGACACAGGAAAACTTCCACTACATTTGGCTGCCCAATGTGGGGCAAGAGTTTCCACCTAAAACCCAAGAAAGCTTAAAAAAAAAAATTCTAAAATGGAGCTAAAAACAGCTTGCTAGTTAGGTCTCTCTAGCAAGCCGTGAGGTACAGTATGGCGGGTTCACAGCAGCATATGAGCTTGACCTACAGTATGGTAGATTCCCACTGTGGTATACAGAGGTCTCTCCAAGCTGCACAGTAAGCTGCTTGGTGGATTTAGCTTTTGATAGTACAGAAAAAAAAAAAAAAGTTTTCGTTTTCTGGGCTACTCGCTGTTGGATAGAGGCATGGACCCACTGCCTCTCAGAGTCAGCAGAGAGCATTGGCTCCCAGAGTTGGAGGTGAACTACTGCCACCATGTTGAAAAGCTGAAATGGGTGGAGTCAGCAGCCAAGGCTGCCACTTAAGTCCTAAAAATGCCGTTTAGCAGTTTAAAATCTCTCCTGGTCAGAGAAGGATTATAGATTCACAATAAGTCAGATTTGGATGAAATAAGACTTTAAATGGTTTAGAATGTGTGTAAAAATGTATGTAGGCTTGGAAGAGAGAGGAAAATGAATATAGACAGTTATATAAAGAAACAGATAGTTTCAAAAAAAATAAAGTCTTTAAAGAGACAGTAAAAATAATATAAAAAAATAAGCCACGTGGCCAGGTGGCAGTGGCCCATGCCTTTAATCCCAGCACTCAGGAGGTAGAGCCAGGCAGTTCTCTGTGAGTTTGAGGCCAACCTGGTCTACAGAGTGAGCTCTAGGACAGGCACCAAAACTACACAGAGAAACCCTGTCTCAAAAAACAAAAACAAACAAACACAAATAAACAAAACAAAACAAAAGCCATGTAAAGATGAAAATCACACACAGAGTCTGGATTATATTGTCTTTGGGATTTTTAACTGCAGAGAGACATTTGATTGTAAAAGCTACTAAGTTAAACCAATATGTATATTTTAAAGTTATCTTAACTTCAAAATTTGTTTCTGAGGAGGCTGGAGAGATGGCTCAGAGGTTAGGAGCACCGGTAACACTTCCAGAGGTCCTGAGTTCAATTCCCAGAAACCACATGGTGGCTCACAACCATCTGTAATGGGATCTGGTGCCTTCTTCTGGCATGCAGGCATACATGCAGGCAGAACACTGTATACATAATAAATAAATTAAAAAAAATTTGTTTCTGAGGATATGCTGCTTTGGAAAAGAGGTTCTACTTTTGTTTCCACAGAAGATGAGAACCTGTGGATTGCTTCTAGGCTAATAAGGTTTGATTGTCTAAGACCCCCTGAGAGGTCTCCAGATGATCCAACATCCAGAACAGCTTCAAGGCAACTGGCTCAGAGAATACAGCATCACAGACTACTCCAGTCAGGACTTGACCATAATTCTTAATTTTCTCAGGATTCCCATAAGATTACCAGTGCTCCCTATCAGCAGGAAGTAGTATGAGAAGCTATGCCCAAATTCCCAAAATATTGTTTATGAATGTTTATTTTTATTTAAAGTAGGTTGATTTTAAATGCAATCTCTTTATAAAGAAGAAAAGGGGATAGTATAGATATGATAAGATGAAAGGGTAGATTATTGAATCTACTTTTAAAGAGCAACAACTTGTTTGAAATGTTTTACATTGCTATGGATTTTAGTTTATTGATACAAATTTAAAGTTAATTTTGTTATACTGTATGCATATTTCCACTCTTGTTTAAGGTATTATGTTTGTATAGCATATTTGAAATTGTAATGCATAATTAAATACAGATTAATAATTAGTCATCTATGATAACCACACTTATAGTCATGTTAGTTAAGTTTTCTAGGTATACATAGATATATTTCAATTAGGTAGGTGATCTTCAAACACTTCAAATACCTACAGAATATGGCATTTAAAATGTTTTAAAAACTTAAACTTTCTGGACAATGAGACATGTCTGCTCCTGGCAGCACTGATTTACTTCAAAGAGAAAGATGGACATTGAAGACATTCCATATGGAGTTTATCTTCTTCTTGGCACAAAATAGCCATTTGGACAAGAACAGCTCTTGTCTGAACTGCTTGACAGGATGTTATATAAACTGGACATGATGGACCCATAAGAAGATGGCCACTGAACTTTGCAAGGTGAGATGGTCCTTCAGGTTCCTGCTTCACAGAAGAGACTGCCAGACATTCTGCAGGACACAGGGAGAAGCAACCAGAAAACTCTAGGCCTATTGGCTGAAGATGGATGCCCCAATGTTACAGAGGAACTTTGGATGACTGTCCAGGAAGGCAGCTGTCTCTGTCATTTCCAGAATTTTTGGAAGTTGCTTACAATGTACTTCCTGTTTACTTAGGTAATATTATATCCCTCTGGGGTCTTTGATGTAGTTGAAGACTAGATAGCTATAATTTTCCTCAGTTATGATAAAAGATAAATTAGATATGAAACAAATATAGGATAGATGATAGAATATTTTCTTTAATTTTGCCAAATACAAATAGACTAGATAGTGTAACTGTAATTCTTGCTTGATAACTGTTCTATTATATGTAATTTTACTAGGTTAAAGTTAAAACCTTCCTTTTTGATTAGACAGGAAAGGGGAAATGCTGTGGAATGTCTTTCTGCATGCTGTGAATATGTGTTACTCTAATTGGTTGATAAATAAAGCCATTTGGCCTATGGCAAGTCAGGTTATAGCTAGGGGAAATTGAAGAGAGAGACAGGAAGACGAAAGGCAGAGGCGGAGGAGACGCCATCCCACCATCCAGGGAGCAGCATGTAATGGCACACAGGTAAAGCCACAGAACCTATGGTGACATATAGATTAATAGAAATGGGCTGAGTTTAGTTATAAGAATTGAGCCATAAGCCTTGGCCATGCAATTTGTAATTGATATAAAGTCACTGTGTGTTTACTTGGGTCTGAGCAGCTACAGGACTGGGCAGGACACTGGAAAACTTCCACTACAGCTACTAAATTGCCCTACACCTAAGCGTTGTCCAAAACTATGTGCTGACATTCTAGAAGAGCTCAGAGATCTTGACCACTCTCTTCAATAACCCCTTATGAGCAATGCCCATTCCAGCTAAATTTTACCCCAATATATTTTCATTTATAGTAAACGTGTGTGTGTGTGTGTGTGTGTGTGTGTGTGTGTGTGTGTGTGTAAGAAATGTTAACAGCTAGAAGTGCAACAGAAAAGGAAAAGTTTAGCAAATGTTGCCTTAGTAATAAGATCGCTCACGCCATTTGCTGCCGTTTTAGCCGGGGATTAAACACAACTTGATTTCAGCAGCTACTGATATCATTTCTGGCTCTCAAAGACCTGTGAGACGAAAACTAAGCTTTAAAAGCTTTGCAGTTAATTGCTGCTGAGTTATGTGGATTTTTTTTTTTAAAACACCTTCATGCTGACACATAATTTAGAAAATCAATCTGTGAGATGAGTCGAAATATGGGTCTGAAATACTCCTGGTTAATTACAGGAGGCCCTAAGAGACAGCCCGGCACAGAGGACGGCAGAGGGGCTGAGGCTACAGTGGTAAGCGGCAGGACAGTTGGGGCATCCTGGGGAGGGATGGGGGGTATGGGGGGCTGCGGGTGCCCTGTAGGGGTTGAGAGAAGGGCTCTGTCTGCTGGGAGTACGGTGCCTTTCCTTAGCCCACACCAGTTCCTCGAAGGCTGCTGCTTCTATCAAACTGTGTGCAAAGGCGATTGTGTGCAAAGGTGATTGGAGGCGACCCTTAATTCCACCTGACAAACAGGCACTGTCTCAGTCCACGCGGCCTCACGGTTCAGGTCTTGACAGTCCTCCACAGCTGGTCCCCACCGGCTTGGTACTGTCGAGAGATGGCGGTGGTACATTTAAGAGTCAGGGTCTAGCGGTGGGCCTTGGGTCATTGGAGGTGTGTCCTTAGAGGGGGTTTGGTGACACTCGCCTCTCCTCTTCCTGTGTCTTCTGTAGTGCTTTCTGGTCATCAGGTTCTTGTCACATGATATGCTGCTGCCAGGGTGAGATAACCTTTCCGGGGTGGGGGTGGGGGTGGGGGTGGGGGTGGGGCAAAAGCAGTGAAGTCAAGATCCCGGACAGACTGAAACTTCTAAACTCAGGAGTTGTGACAAAGCTTGACTGTTGAAGGTGGCTCTCTCCATGATGCCCACATCAAATCTGGCCCTTGACAATATTATAAAAAACACAGGTTGGTCTTTGGTCATCGAAAGGCGCTAACAGACCCCAGCACGGCAAACATGGCTCTGGCAGGCCTTGCCCTTCCCCCCTTCCCTCTTCCTTGCTAAAAACCATCAAAGTACTGAAGTTCAGCAATCAGATGCCCCCTTTTGGCTCGCCTAATTAACGTGCCCAATGAAAACAAACCAACTCATCCTAACTCGGGGTGGGGGTCGGGGTGTTCCCCCTTTCCATTTATAAACTGCCATTTGCCTTGGGGCACGTCTATCTCCTCTCCTTCCAGAGGCGTCCTTTGGTCCCTCAGAGGCAAATACCCCTCCCCCCTTTCCCCTTTCCCTCGTCCTCTGTCCCTGTCCTTGTCCCTTATTCCCGCCCTCTGTCCCTCTTGGGCACTAAATCTCCTTTGCACTGAGAACTTGGTCTTGGTGTGTTCTGTGCTGATTCCGGTCCCTGCAGCCCTCACTCCTCTGGACCTTTTTTCACCTCTTGGTCCATTTTACCACCCGCCATTGTCACTATTCGAGAAGCTATGTCTTGCTACCAAACTCCTCCGTAAGTTTTATGTGAATTTTAGACTCCGCCGCCGCCTTTCCTCCTAAAGGACAGTGCTTAGCTCTTGGTAATAGGTTTTCTGTGCCTCGATAGCAGGTTTCCCTGCCGACACAGTAAGCCAGATCCAGCCGAATTGAAAAAGTAAAGGAACAGGTTTATTTGAGCAAAGCAACTCCCGGGTGAGATCTCCAGCCCCCAGAGATCAAAGAGGGAGAAGAGGCAGGAGAAAATCTTATGGCTGACCTAAGTCAGAGCGCTTATGTACCCTGTAGGCGAGGGGTGTGATGTACAGTGGTCTCCAAACAGCACGACCACACAGCTGCCATGATAGGCTTAGAGGCCCAGACACAGCTTCTGTGACAGGCTTACTGGCAGGCAGCACCTGGACCCAGGAAGAGCCATTAACCGACCCCACCCAGTGGGGCCTGTATCTAAGAGGAAACATTCCAAACATTCCCTATACCCCTAGACAAATGTCATCCCGTCAGGGTCCTGAACCCTGGAAATCCCCTCACCCCAACCTCTGCTATGATAAAAAAAAAAAAAAACTCACCCTGCCTGGGCTCTGGGCTCTCTGCTCTCACTGCTGTGTCAGACAGACAGAGAGACCAAGACCTGGAGCTTGAAGGTAATAAAGGCTCTTTGCTTTTACATACACGATTCGGTCCCTGTGGTGCTCTTTTGGGGGTCCCTGCAATCTGGGCATAAGAATAACATGTCCTCCATAAGCTGGGTTTGTGCCCAAGTATGGTACGCTTTAGGTGGGGACTTGGGCCACAGCAACTTCAGGGGAGGCGCTGTTGCAGCCGCCGAGAATGCAGAACTTGGCTTTTTGGTGCCTTTTCTTTGTTGGAGATTTTCTGAGAAGGCAGGTTTGGAAAGAGAGAACTGGGGCTTTCTGGATCAAGCAGGAGTGAGCTGGAGGTTCCCACCAAACACTTGGGGAGCCGAAGAACCACTCTTTTAGGAGTAAACCACAGCTTTGTACCCTTCCCACCCTGTTTGAGTTTCTGTGCATCTGTGCTACTGATACTTCCATAATGCTAATAAGGTTTGAATGAAATGAGGACATGACCGCCCCAAGGTATGGTTGAGGAGAAGGCTTTTATTGTAGATACCAGGGAGAGAACAGCCAGAGGCATCTGGAAGGGTCCAGAGCTGGGAGAGAAAGTAGTACACTGAACATGGCCAGCAGACCATACCCATGAGAGGAAAGGGGGGGGGGAGAGTGAGAGAGGAAGAGGAGAGAGGGCAAGTGGACCAAGAATCGGGTCAAGGACTGAGAAAACAGAGAGAGAGAGAGAGAGAAAGAGAGAGAGAGAGAGAGAGAGAGAGAGAGAGAGAGAGAGAGAGAGAGAGAGAGAGAGAGAGAGCCAAGAGTCAGGAGTGCAGGAACAAGAAAGGAGGCAAGAGAACACAGTTGAAATGAAATGGCAGGTTTGTTACAGGAAAGAGGAGCTAGGGGAAGAGAAGCATGGCCCCTGGGCTGGAGAAGTTTTGGGGGGGCATGCCAGCAAGGATGACTCTGTAACAGGTGCTGGGGAAGCCTAGAGGCCAGTGTACACTTTGGCATGCTAATAGGCACCACAGCTAGCCATGTGAGTTTCTTTGGGACCTAACAAGGTTGGGAAATACAAGGTAGGTCACGAAACTTTGGCTCAAGACAGTACGGAGCCATTTCGTAGGTGAATTTGGTTAGACCCTTGGCTAATATTTTTTTGGGGGGGCATGAGGACATTGACGAAATTAAATGGGTCTTAGTGGCTTGTCTTACGAACCCATGAGTCGAGAGTAGGGTTTGGAGTGGAGCAAGTCATTCCACCCCAGGAACAAAAGATTTCAGTTCATCCAAGATTGAGGAGAGGATAAAGGCACACATTTAATCTCAGCACTCGGGAGGCAGAGGCAGGTAGATCTCTGTGAGTTTGAGGCCAGCCTGGTCTATCTAGTAAGTCCCAGACCAACGAGGGCTACATAGTAAGATCTTATCTCAAATAATAATGATAAAAAAAAGAATAGCAAAAGTTGGAAGAGGAGAAGGAAGCCGAAGATGAGGAGGAGGAGGAGGAGGGGGAGGAGGAGGAGGTGTTGGCTGGCATTATTTCCCTGTGAGGACCTGTAAGATGAACTGAAACATGGTCTTATTAATTAAAAAAAAAAAAAAACTGGAGCCAGATATTGGGTAAAATCTGAGAGATCAAAGGAATAGGAAAACCCACAGCCAACTTCACCTTACCAGCCCTCAGTCTCCAAAGAGACCTATTTCCTGTCTACCTACACCTATATGCCTTTCTGTTCTGCCATCTCACTTCATTTCTCCGCCCAGCTACATCCCTTCCTGTCTTGCCCAGCTCTGTCACTTCCTGTCTGTCTGTACAGACCTCTAGACCTCTATGGTTAGTGCTGTGATTAAAGGTATGTACCACCATGCCTGGCTCTGTTCCCAGTGTAGCCTTGAACTCACAGAGATCCAGACGGACCTCTGCCTCCTGAGCAATAGGATTAAAGATGTGTGCTACCATTGCCTGACTTCTATGTTTACTATAGTGGCTGGCTTTTTCCTCTGATCCTCAAATAAACTCTCACTTTATTAGGGTGCACAATATTGGGGGACACAATACATCACCACAAGGACCATTTTTTTCTGTGGTTTTTGGCCTTTCTTTGGTTGACCACGTTGACTGATGATTTTATGGGCTAAACTGACACATTGCAGTGGGGATGGAATTGAGCAAGGCGCATGCTCGCTGCATGTCGCCTCTCTTGTGGCGTAGTCCCCGCTCCGACTGTCTCTTTGGAGAATAATGCCAAGCTGCCGCTCCCCGGCTTTGTCACCTTCCATCTCGGCGAATCTTTTATTTATTCTCAGAACAAGCCTTTTTGGCAACTGATCTTGTATGTAACATCAGCTAGAGGCATACTGACAATTAGCGAGTTTTGACAAATCTTGCAGATAAATACCCAGCTCTTGTATCACCATCAGGGCATCCAAGCGTCACGCCAATTGAGGGAAGACATAGACAGGAAATTACCAACCCATAACTCTAATTCCCTACCTGGTAAATTGCTAAAACAATCAATAGCACAGACAGTCTGGGAACCCCCTCGGGAAGCTAGAGTGATATATGTGCTGTGGTCCTGTAGCAGAGGGTATGGGCAAATGGAGGCCCTTCTCAAGGGGGACATTGGGGGCTGCCATGGTAACTGTGATGTACCCCCTGTCTCTAGCCAGCAGATTTGGAATGTATTGGTCTGATCGGAACCCACAAAGGGCAGTATTCACAGAGAGGGCTGTGTGAGGTTTCTCTGTGGTGGATCATGTGATCACAAATCCATATGTGTCCAGGCACATGAATTTTTCAAGGATCACAATGGCCGGTTGACAGAGTCTGCTGGGCAAATGAGTATTACACTTGACTCAAGCATGAATCGGGTTCACTAATGACCTTATTCTTACTTCCTCTCTGGTCACTCATCTTTTCAGTGTCCCAACTTTATAGTACGCTGTTCGTATTATCCAACATTAAAGGCTCCAATTTGAATAATTAAATACATTGAACTTGGTTCTACACTACCTAGTCCACGCCGGCTGGCATGACACCTGGCAGTCAGTGGTCAGTTATTCAAGGATAGTGGTAGACAGATGGCCATACCCCATGGCCCATGCATTCATGTAGATCAAACAATTTGGAGAAATCTTTCCTTTTCCTGCCCTTTAGAATTTCTCAGAGTCCCATGTAGGCTGCCCTTTATGGGCAGGTGGGTTGCACATGGTGACTTTCATATTCTGCATTGAATGCCTGGGGTTGAGAGGGACAGCTGAATGGCAGTTGGAGATTCCTTTGGCATGCTGTCTGGTGAAGGGATCTGTGGAATAATGTTACCATCGTTGCAGCCCAAGCCAGAAAACCTGGCTTCAAACTTCAGAACTACTGCGTTCTGTTTGACCTTGGACAAATCACTTCTTTGATTCCAGTTTTGAAACTCTGCTAAATGGAGCTGATTCTTCCTTTCTTGAGAATAAGATTGCATGGAGTGGGGATGTAGTTCAGTCTGTCGAGTGCTTGCCTAGCATGTTCGGGCCCTGGATTTGATCCTCAGCCTTGAAAAGAAAATATTTGTCATGTGAAAGATGTTGACATATTATAGGAGTTCAGTGGATACCAAGTATTTTGGTTTACATCTCATCTTTTGAACACTTGTTTTTCTTATCTGCTAATGCTATTGGAGGGGATATGAGACCTGTAGGCCTGTGAGCCTCTGAAGATTATCCTCAGCCTCCGGCTCCTGCCTCTCTTCCTGGTCTGCGGTGATGTGAACAGTCGCCATCCTGCACTCCTGTTACCATGAATAGAGCTGCTCCATCATGCTTTGATGATGGCCCCCAATCCCCTCAAATTATGAGTCCAAATGGACTCTTCCTCCCTTTAGTTGTTTCTGTGGCCAGGGTAAGGCAAAAGTAACAAATATACACAGTCTAATTTCCAGGGTGACCTATCCCAGGCTGAGGCCAGGGAGGCAGCCACACTGAGTCTCTGGAAGTGTGTGATGCTCACTGATTCACAGGAGGGAAAGATGCGTGCACTATCTCAAGTGGGACGCAGGAGTCCCTCCGCTGAACTGTGGAGGTGGTGCTGTGGTGGCATGTGTCATCTCTGCAGACATAGCTTTGGCTGGAACTCAGTCTCATGACCTCAGCCTAGCTCACAAGGACTGGAGAATGCAGTCTCCGGCCAGTCAGTTACTTTCCGTCAATGTCCTTAAGCTACGGAGGGACAATAATGCACATTCCTGCTAATGGCCTGCGCTGGCTAGTCTTACGTCAACTTGACACAAATTAGAGTAATCTGAAAGGAGGGAACTTCAATGGAGAAAAATGCCTCTACAAGTTCAGCTGAAGGTACTTTTCTTAATTAACGATTGATGTGGGAAAGCCTATCCCATGGTGGGTGGTACCACCCTGGGCTGGTGGTCCTGGATTCTATAAGAAAGCAGGCTGAAGCCAGCAGTGGTGGTGGTGCATGACTTTAATCCCAGCACTCGGGAGGCAGAGGCAGGTGGATCTCTGAGTTTAAGGCCAGCCTGGTCTACAGAAAGAGTTCCAGGATAGCCAGAGCTACACAGAGAAACCCTGTCTCAATAAAAAAAGAAAGAAAAAGAAAGAAAGAAAGAAAGAAAGAAAGAAAGGAAGGAAGGAAGGAAGGAAGGAAGGAAGGAAGAAAGGAAAGAAGAAAGAAGGAAAAAAGAAAGAGAAAGAAAAGAAGCAAGCCAAGAAAGCCAAGAGGATCAAGCCAGTAAGCAGCCTTCCTCCATGGCCTCTGCATCAGCTCCTGCCTCCAGGTTCCTGCCCTGCCTTCCCTCGAGGATGGACGGTTACCTGAAAGTGTAAGCCAAATAAACCCTTTCCTCCCCAAGTTGCTTGGGTCACGGGGTTTCATCACGGCAACAGTCACCCTAACTAAGACACTGCCATTGACATAGTGGTAGACGCGGGAGATTCCTGGCAGAGGAGAAGTGCGTCATGGACAGTTGATGGGAATTAAGAAAGAAGGACGGTTAGTCTGCCAGAGCCAGTGTTCTTGTTATTGTAAAAAAGAACGGCTTTCTTCAGCACCTGACCTCTCGGCCCCTCGTGTGTGTGCGTGCTTTTAGAGTCCACGCCGAGAGCAGCTTAAGCGCCTCCTGACAACCCTCCGATTTCTCACTCGCTGTGAGCGACATTTCGTCACGAAGAGGGACATCAATATTCGCGACAGTGGGATATATCAACAGGAAGGAGTTGGGGCTCGAATAGACAGGCGTGTTTTTATTTCCACTCTTCGTGCCAAGAACTTGATAGGAGACATTTAAAAGCTCTGGCCCAAGGCCCCGTGGAAGATGAATAGCCCGCCAGTGAACAGGATCCAGGAGTCCGGCTGCACCAGTCCATTTACCGTACAGATCAACGCGCACACTTTCCAGTTCCGGTGTCTGCAGTCAAACGCAGCCTTTCGGTTACCTCGGCCATCTTTGTTAGTTTGCTTCTGTGCTGCTGAGATAAACCACTGATCAGAAGCGACTTGAGAAGGAAAGGGCTAATTTTGTCTTACAGCTCACACTCCACCATTAAGGGAAGCCGAGGGCAGGAGCTCCAGGCAGGAACCTGCCTTCTGTGTGTGTGTGTGTGTGTGTGTGTACATATGAGCACATGCATGTGGAGGACAGAGTACAACCTTGGTGTCACTCTTCAGGAATGTTGTTCACCTTATTTTGACACAGGGTATCTCCTTGGCCTGGAACTCTGCCCCCCCCCCCCCAATACACCTGTATTCATCCCGCTAACACAGTGGGGTTACAAGTGCACAGCACCATGCCTTGCTTTCTCGCATGGGTTCTCATCTGGTTGACTATAGCTTCAAATCCAGGTCCCTGTGCCTGCAAGGCAAGCATTGTACTGACTGAGCCAACTCTTTCCTCCTCAAGATTTTGTTAGTCCTGGGTGCGTTAACCGGAAAAGTACTTTTGCAGAAAGCAACATGGCTTTTTGATATTGGACAGTGTGAGATGTTTCTTCTATTCTATTACTTAAGAAAGCTGGCTGTTGCCAGACCCAGAGCCTGCAGGGGCAGGCAAATATCAGGATCGGACTGGACCGGACATGCCTTGGGCAGCTTCTTGGAGTCTCAGTGTGTGTAAAAAACGTGTATTCCTAGACCCACTAATTTTCTTCACGTCCTCTCTGTGGCGAGCTGAGTTGAAATGGAATTTTTCTTAATGATGTAGGTGAAAGGAGTTTCACGGAATCAATTTCAATTTTAAGAGTACCCTGAGGATTCCGGGAATTTGTGAGTTTTACTGTACTGGGTTAACAGGCATGCCTGATGCTAAGATTCGAGAGCACGGGTTGTCAGGGGTATTTTTCCCCCTTCTTGGTTTCACTTCAAGGATCATAATGGGGAAGATGATCTTTAAGTGAAATATCCACAGGACACGATTGCCACCGAACAGCCCTCTTGCTAATACAGTCTGCCTTAGCCGCTGGAGCTGTGACAGGGCACGGGCCGAGTCTGGCTTTGTGAGTACGGTTCTCAAGGAATCAGGCTTTTCTTTGGGGGTGATTACTTGCATTTTCCACTTGGATAAAAGGACAATAATGATCAATGTTAAAATCTCGTTCTGAGGCTCAGCTGTTGTCAGGGTTAGTCCTTGAGGACCCAGTTCTTTCTTTGGTTAAGTGCCTTCTCAGTGAGGACGCTATAATTGTACAGAATGCAATCACTTTATAGAGGGGTCTTAAGTGATCGGGTCCTGTTGGGCTTGATTCTGTGTTGAGAAGGGGTTCTATGATATCCTTTGAAATCTTCAGGGTCATTTGTGTGTCTTATAAAATTGGGTGATCTTATATTGGTTGTTCGTGGAAAGCATTTAAGATAAATTTTGAAAAATTTTAGATTTTATATGTATAGGTTTTTTGCTTGCGTGTATGTCTGTTACCACATGTGTGTCTTGTACCCCAGGAGGCCAGAAGAGGGCGTCTGATTTCCTGGAACCTGAGTTACAGATGGTTGTGAGCCACCGTGTGGGTGCTGGGAACCACACCTGGGTGACTGGGAGAGCAGAGTGCTCTTAGCTGCCTATCTCCAGCCCTAAGATACACATTTTAAGAGAACACAGATGACATAACCCCACTCCTGACAAATCAATTCTGAACTGGGAGGGTGGTAGCATTTTAATAAATGTCCCTGACTGGTCCTGATATGCATTCTTCTTACTCTGAGACTGTGATAGTTATCTTCCATTTACCCTTCACATCAGCCCTGTCTTTCTCTTTGCGAAAAGATGTGGATGTCGCACTGTAGTGAGGAGCACTCTTGCTCTCTGGCTTCTTGAGTTTGATCAGAGGGTGAGAAGATAGTGTTGATGGGTAGACTGTTGCCTCGTTCCCTGCTGCGGCCCCTCTTTGTGGGCTGGCTAGGACTCAAAGACGGAAGACTTTCCCACTGTTTTCCTCCAGGTTCTGAGAACCATTTCTTCCGGATCTTGCTCTGTTAATAACTCGGTGGGCCTGTTCCACAGTGTCCCTTCACCCTCCCACCGTTTTGTCAGGATTAAGTCATCCTAGACTTCTCCTTAAACTGGAGTGTCCATTTGTTCTCTTCTGGGGCTCTCCAACATCTCGGAAACACGAGAAAACCTGACCTTCCCAGTCAGCCCTAGGGTTTCAAAAGATACACTTCTTGCTTCTATAAAGTCACATGACAGGGTCCAGATGTTGACTGCAGCATCCTCTTGGGATTAGCAGGAAGCACGCGAACTATGAGGAGAGTATGTACCAAGAGACTTTCTAGGAAACCAATGTCAGTGCAGTTACCCAGGGTGCACAGCAGTGTGGTGTTTACCCCTTAGCATCAGCGGGAATAGGGAGAGGCAGGAAGAAGCGACAGGAACCCGGGAGAAAAGTTCAGTAGTTAGGTACCTCTAGAGAGTGACCAGAGACACTTCCAGGGTGAGCTGACCCATGGGGAGAAAGCAAGGGAGTAATACCGTTGTTTACTCTCTTCCCACCTTCCTAACTAGTTCCAGGGCTTCCGGTGGATCAACTGATTTGGAAGCTAGGGGCAGGCCTGGGAGAGACAATCTGGTTGTCCTGGTGGAAGAAATATGGTCCAGTCAAAAGCTGTGTTAGACCAGGCGGTGGTGGCGCATTCCTTTAATCCCAACACTCAAGAGGCAGAGCCAGGCAGATCTCTGTGAGTCCGAGGCCAGCCTGGTCTACGGAGTGAGATCCAGGACAGGCTCCAAAGACAGAGAGAAACCCTGTCTCCAGAAAAACAAAAACAAACAAACAAAAAAAAAACTATCTTAGTTTCCTTTTGAAACATGTCCATAGCTAAGGGGCTAGAGAGATGCTCAGTGGTTAGGAGTCCTGACTGTTCTTGCAGAGGACCCAGACTGAATTCCCAGCACCCACATGGTGACTCACAAATGCTTTCTTCTGGCCTCCATGGGCACCAAGTACCATACAGTACACAGACATACATGCAGGCAAAACAACCATAGACATCACACACACACACACACACACACACACACACTCACACACACACACACACTCACTCACCCGCCAAGTTAGGAGAAGGACTGAGTTGAATGGCTTGCTCATTCTCTCTAAAGCTGACTCTCTACTGAACCCAGAGCTTGCCAATTGTGGGTATTGTAGCTGTCAGCTTGCCCTGGGGTTCTGTCTCCTGAGTGCTGGGGTTACAGGCAGTCCAACAAGCCTACTCAGCTTTCATGTGGGTTCTGGGGATTTGAACTCTGGACCTTGCATGGGAAGCACTTTATCCACTGAACCATCTCCCTAGTCCTTGGAGAACATAAACAAACAAATAAACAACAGCAACAAGCAAACAAAATACAAAACTTCATACCAGTTGCTTCAGAGAAGAAAACGAGCACAGTTTTAGTTTTTAAATAGCCCCCAGACAAGTGTTCAGTTTGAACAACTTTAGCTTTTTTTTTTTTTAAGATTTATTTATTATGTATACAGAAGAGGGCGCCAGATTTCATTACAGATGGTTGTAAGCCACCATGTGGTTGCTGGGAATTGAACTCAGGACCTCTGGAAGAGCAGTCAGTGCTCTTAACCACTGAGCCATCTCTCCAGCCCCAACTTCGGCTTTTGAACGTTTGTTTCCGTCTTTAAGTTGCGGATGTCGGCTGTCTTTCATTGTTTGGTGTCTCTGGGAGTGTGGGAACTGAGGTGTTGGTGGGAGTCTCTCGATTCAGAAGCTGGGGCTGTTTCTATTCTGACTCTACAGTGGCCTCATTTGTGGCTTCCTTTATCAGTGAAAGGGGCTCCATCAAAGCGGCTTCCGAGTCTCACAAAGGGCGCACAAAGCACCCCATTGAGTGTGGGAAGAGAACAACATGATTCTGATTTCCACTGACTAGATTTCTTTTTTCCATTTTAAAAATGCATATGAGTATTCTGTCCATGCGTGTCTGTGAACCACATGTGTGCCTGGTGCCTTCGGCAGCTGGAGGAGGGCCATCAGATACCCTGGGACTGAAGTTACGGATGGTTGTGAGCCATCTTGTGGGTGCTGGGAACTGAACCCAGCCCTGCAAGAACAGCCAGTACTCTCAAGCACTGAGGCATCTCACCAGCCCCATTTTCCATTGATTTTTTTTTCCCTAAAAAAAAAAAAAGGAAACTGAACTCTGTGTGCCATAACTCAAGGACAGACACCAGCATCTTTGAGGGCTCTAAGGAGTGTCCCTGCTCGATAGGGGGAGTGTCATCACGGAAAGGAGGTTCTGCCAGGATTCAGTAGCATCTCTTTCCCTTCTGAGCGTTGTGTTGATGGGGGGCAGTTTATCTGTGCTCGAGAAAGTAGATTCAGGAATGATGTTACCTGCTCATAACGAGACTACCTATTCCAAAATGGACACATGGCTTAAAATCTCTGAGAAGGAATGGGTGGGTAGTGTGTAATGACAAGGGAAGTGGAATGGACAAGAGAAAAGGCCGCAGTGGCAGTGTCTCATCTGGAACATTCTCTTTTACAGTGGAGTTGCTAGGTACTGTGCAAATACAGATTTATCTCCACATTCTCCAACGATGAACCTCACCTAACTGTGTTGTCTTGAGATACCGGCTAATGAGAATTTGAAGCCATCATAATTTCTAAAAAGACTATAAAGAGGTATACTACATTTTTTTAACTATCTAAATCATGTACAATGAAGTATTTTAAAACGTTAGTAAATGTAATGGGAAGTTGTGCTTCAAAGTGTCCTTTGGGTTTGTTGCTTAGTAGAGGGGAAAAAAGAGTGGTATTTGTCCAGAGGAACACCTCTTCTTGCTGCCAAAATAAGTACGTGTGAAATGATGAATGGGAAAAATCTAGTGGCAAGGCTTTTTAAATCCCATTTATACACTAACAAATCCTAAATTGATATTTCCATCCCAAACACCTTCCTGTAGTTCCAAACTCTTACAAGGGACTCTTTCCTTGGCCCGTAGACTCAGTCCTATCTACAGTCTGTCCATGTCCAAACTGAATTCTGTGTCTCCACTCCTGGTCCACCTTCACCTCCCTCCCCACCCCCACCCCCACCCCACTCCAAGAATATGACCTCTCTCAAGTGCTTACATTAGAACTGTGCAGCACGCAGCATGCTATCTCCCTTCTCTCCTACCCTATAGCTCAAGTTCCAGCAAGTCCCCCCGGTTCTGCATCAAAATACATCCAGAATCTGATTATCAGGTCCTCTTATCTTTACTCTGTGCGTTCATTTCTGGTCTAGACAATTGAAATTGGCCTTTGCTCCTGCCTTATCATTTTGCTGTCTATTCTCCAGTGACGTCAGAGAAATCCTTTCCTCTACCTATGTCAAGTCTTGCCATTGTAGCATGAATCCTAATTGGTCTTAATATTAAAAACCTGGAGCCAGATATCAGGGTGAAAGCTGAAAGATCAGCAAAGGAGCCAGCCACTAGAGAGACTTCTTACCTCTACTGAATCCTCAGCCTGAAGGGGCCAAGCTCCTGTCTCCACCCCGCCTTATCACTTCCTCTCTCTGCCCAACCATATCACTTCTTGTTTCCTCCTTCCAAGCTCTGGGATTAAAGGTGTGTGCCACCACTGCCTGGCCTCTCGTGGCTAGCTCCACACTCTGATCTCCACCCAAGATTTATTTGCTAGAGCACAAACAAAATCTCACCACATGCCATGTCTAATGAACACCTTCCAGCGTCTTCCCATTGCCACTCAGAATAAAACCCACAATCCCCACTCTAGCCCCCAGAGTCCTCTGTCACCTCCCTGGGCTGCCTTTGGCCCTCTGCCCCCCACCCTCTGACTCTTCCACATCCCCACCCCTCACTCTGCCTCCAGGTAGACCACCTTAGATCCAGGTAGTCAATTCTGTAGGACTTCTATTTCAGAGACTTCCTCCTACTGCCTTGTCTGCTGGCAGTCTGTCCTCAAAGGCCAAGGCAATCTTAGTCACATCCTCAGAGGCCCCTTCAACTGCCTATCCCCACTGCCTCGCCGCTGTCTCAGAAGGCAGCTGGATTTGCCTGTGAGTACACATTTGTGCCACGTAAGCTCGGCCCTTCATCTATACTGGTTCCGTATTTGTGGATTCAAGAGGCGCAGAACAACATATTTGGAAGAATTTGAGTCAGTGCTAAACATGTACAGAAATTTTTTGTTGTCATCCCCTAAACGGTCTGATCTAATCACTATTTCCATCGTTTGGGGGACATTATAAATAACTCAAAGATGATCAAACCGTAAAAGACGGGGGTAGGTTAACGCAGACACTATTATTTTGTGTTCATTTCTATTTCATAAGCTATTATTTTATATGGCAGACTTGATTAAGCTTGCAAGATGTTTGTGTCCTGGAATCAATCCGCAGCAGATTCTACTGGATAATTTGTATGTGATTTCTAAAACTTGCCTGTCATTGGCCTTTCTTGATAGGAGTGTAGCTTTATAAAAATTTAATTTTGTTCATTACTTCCTCAGACAGTGGTTGGTTCATTCAAGGCACTCGATAAATCATTCCTGAATGACTGAATGAAGTGAATTCTCATCCTTGGCTGCAACGGTTGCTGGTGGATGCTGGTGGAGAAAACTGGACAGGGATGAGTGATGGAAAAAAACCAGGAAGTGACGGCCGGACTGTTGATTGAAACATAAATGCAGCTTCGATACTAAAACGTACACATTTGTGAATGAGCTACAGAAAGCATGCCAGGAGAAACACGCTCTTAGCTGTAAATAGCATCTCTACTAGAGACGATGCTCAGAAGGGGCAGTGACTGAAGATAACATTTGATGGAGTAGCTGCTTTGGCTGGAATTAAAAGAGGATGCTGGAGGCATATGGGGGTAGTGTTACTCAGGAAATTTATTTGCCGTGCGTTTATTTATTTAAAGCCATAGCGATTTATGTCTGGTCAAACTGTTGCCACAGAGCAGGCGAGGCCTGAAACGGACAACACGCCATAGCACAGTGTGGATGGAGCCCACCTGCTTTTTAAAAGCAACATGGTTGCGTGAAATTTGGGCATCTCTCTTGTGTTGATACAGAGAAGGATCTGGAAGTCTCTCGTGCCACTGAGAGTTTTGCAGTCATCTCTTTTGCTATGGACCAAGCACCATGATTGCAGGCCTTTGTGGTGACACGTGGCTGTTTACAGGGTGCTGTCTGGGACCATTTGAAAAGAAAGAAAACAGTCTCCACCCCTTCTTGCTAGAGAGGTGGTTTAACAATGAGTAGCTAAGAGTTTTGGAAAGAAGCATATCCAATGAAGAGGGCAGTCTGAAAACAGTGCTGTAAAACATCTCCATCAATCTATGAACGCATCACCCTCAGTCTGTACGAAACGGCCATGTCTGACATTGAAGAGCATGTCAAGGTATTCTGTCTAAAAAAAATTTTTTTAGAAGA
Organism: Peromyscus leucopus; assembly: GCF_004664715.2. Taxonomy (NCBI): domain Eukaryota; kingdom Metazoa; phylum Chordata; class Mammalia; order Rodentia; family Cricetidae; genus Peromyscus; species Peromyscus leucopus. Next base: position 47,768,090 of record NC_051070.1, read on the forward strand.
ACAGTTTTAGATAGGCTTTGATTTGGGGTCAAAAATCGTCTAAAGAGTATTTTTTAAATTGGGATTTTTTATATGTGAGTTTCCTCTTTTAAAAGCACGTAGCAGTGATTTTTAGTTATTCATAGAGCTGCACACACACTATCATTATCTGGTGCCAACAGCTTCACCTTTCTAACCAGTGAGAATGACTGGCTGACAATAGGAGAAGTGGAAATCCCATGGTGTGTTCCCCAAAATATTGTGCACCCTAATAAACTTATCTGGGGTCAGAGAACAGACCAACCACTAGATACAGAGGCTGGAAAATGGTGGCACATACGCCTTTAATCCTAGCATTCCCAAGGCAGAGATATTTTTTTTTCTTTTTTTTTTTTTTTTTTTTTTTTTTTTTATATATAGAGGTTTTATTTAAACTGTATTGAGTTTTTACAGCACATTGCATGTTTGCCACAACGCAACTGCACAGTCTGGGTTTTTGGCCACATCATGTCACTTACACCCACAACAGCTCTGAAAGGATGAACACATCTGAGCCAGAAGCCCAGAATCTCTCTCCAAGGCCATGCAGTTTGTTCACTGATGGGACAGTCTCTCAAAACAGTCACACAAAGTAGACAGATACAGTCTCCCAGAATGTTACCGATCCCCCTGAAAACAGAGTGAAGTGCAATGAAAATCGGTAATTAAAGAGCCACTCCTGACTAGCAGTCAATTTTAATGATTGAGAAAATGCTTCAAATATTTTTACGCATCAGAGACAAATAGTTTGTCACTCTTTCATTGATCTTAGGAATTTCCCAGACACAAAAATCTCCATTATTCAGGCTCCATTTAAATGAAGAAAAAAAAAATCTGCTAGGCTGACCTACATATGCCAAAACTTTTTAGAATACATCCATGGCACGTACACACGGAGCACAGATGCTTTGCTGCAGAACTGAAGAAAAGGTCGGGACAGTAATTCCCATTCTAAACGCAGCTTCTGGTTAGTTTTCTAAAAGCAGTATGACGGTAGGTAGCAGTGAGAAAGACAACTGCTGTGGTTTTAACAGAGTAAGCAATCCATCTTTTCTACATGAATGGATTAAGGAAAACAGAGATAGAAGTCCTAGCGCCTTCACTGGAAGCCAAGGAGACTGTATCTGTCCCAACCACAGGACATGGCTATATTACTGTATCTTTTGGTTAAGTGCCAAGGCAGAGATATTAATCTACGTTCTGCCACATGGCTCATACCACTCCTTCATACTGTACATCTGACTTGCTCCATGTCTTGATGGTGAATTCCTGATTCTCTGATTCCTTCCCAGAGTTCCTATCTCTGCCTGGAAGTCCCACCTAACCTCTCCTGCCTTGCTATTGGCCATTCGGCTCTTTATTAAACCAATCAGAAGATGCCTTAGCAGAGACACATCTTCACAGTGTACAAAAAGATTATCTCACAACACACCATGACCAAGGCAACTCTCATAAAAGAAACCATTTAATTGGGGTCTACAAAGAGAGTTCCAGGACAGCCAAAGCTACACAGAGAAACCCTGTCTCAAAAAACCAAAACTAATGGAACAAAAAAAACAAGAGTGTCCATGTGTGTTCTCTGGTAGACAATTTTTAGCAGTTTAGAGGCACTGTCAGATTATCAAAGACTGAGGCCAATGTTCTCTGACTGCCTCTAGTCTCAGCAGTGATGCTGAGAACAGACAGTTCCTAGGGTGCACACCCTGAGGTGTTATAGGGCCCCAGAAACTCCTGCAATCCCAGAGGCTCCCACCACTTCCACCCTAAGTGGGTGATTACTGAAAGTTGCCTGGATTTCTCTCCTCCAAAGGTGAGTCTGCTTATGATGCTTTCTAGAAAGGACACTCAGGAAAGGCTGGGTGCAGCCCAAATCTCCATGTACAGGATCCAGATGAGATGCCTCCAGATCCCCCGGTTTAAGTCTGTGTGGTGGCCACCCTGGTTGTCTTTATTGTCGCCTGTGCGTCTCTCTGTGTTTTTGTCAGTTCTGTTGGCTGAAAAAATGAAGGGGGTTGTGATGGGAGGGGAGTGGACAGTCCCAAGACACCATTAAGTGTATGTATGGAACTGGAGTTAGAGACAGTTGTGAGCTGCCACAAGAGTGCTAGAAATCAAACCTGGGTCCTCTGAAAGAGCAGCCAGTGTGTTTAACCACTGAGCCATCTCTCTATCCCCTTCATTGGCCACCATTTGGATCAGGTTCCTCTCTCTTGGATCAAGTGAACAGATTGATGAATTTCAGGAAAGAGTTGGAGTTTTTAGTATCTGAGGGTTTGGAGCTGTACACAGAGCTCTTCAAGTTTGGGTGTCACAGGTGGTGATATCCAGCCTGTGGTCTCTTTTCTGCTCTCACCAAGAGGCATTTACTCTTCAGGTGACTTCTGAGGTGGAAGAGCGTCAACTCTCTCCCTTCAGAGTGCCTTCTCCCTCCACTAACTCCTCCAGTTCTCCTGCAAATGTGACTTGATTATCATAATCCACAGCCACCTTGGCCTTTGCCACTGCCACAGTTCCTGCCCCAGTCACCCTCCGTGGTCTGAAGCTTCTGTGTGTCTCCCTTTGGGACCCCAGTTTCCCGCCAGCCTTGGCTCTGCACCACGTTGGAGAAGAGCAGGGAGGGGCATTCAGAGCGAGTGTCAAAGGTCTGGAGGAGAAGCAGAGGGGAGAGGAAGCCAGAAAGAAAGAAGCGGAGGAGGAGAGAAAGGAACCGGGGAGCAGGAGGAGGGAGCTGGTGAGAATGAAGGGGATGAAGAAGAGGAGGAAGAGGAGGCTCGGTGGAGACTTACCTTGAAGAGAGCTGCTGAAGAGGAGGGCAAAGGGGGCCCGAAGTGACAGGAGACTGAGACTGGAGTGTTGAGATGAGCCCGGGGAAGCATTTGCAACCGTGGGCTGGAAGTGCTCAGGGCCGACTGTGCTGTTGCTGCGGGAACTTGGAAGATACACATGTCCAGGGAAATGCAGATGAAGGAGGCCTGGCTCGTGAAGTTTCAGAGCAAAGTAATGACTCTATCTGGACCATTTGTGATATTTTGGATTAAAAATTGATGGAAGCGAAACCTTTGCTTTATTGGGATAATTGATGCCGGTTGGCTGGAACTGAAGCATCCGCTGTGATTAATAAGAAGTCAATATCATTGAGAGGGGAGATCTGGGTTGCATTCCCTTAGAGGCAGCACACAAGCTGTGGTGGGGGTGGGGGTGGGGGTGCATAGCCACATCTCTGTTTGGCAACCAAACTTGGTAATGTCTAAGTGTCTCCCACATGGTATTAGTTTTAGCAGCTCGAACGCTGTAGGATTGAAGGGGTCATTGAGAGAAGCTGGGGTTTGGCATGTGTAGCAGAGTTAGAGTCCCCAAAGAGGCCATTGGTGAAGGTACAGTCTCAGTGGCAGTGGGAGTCCCAGATTATTTGAATGCCAGGATCTTGGGGTGACCACCAATGACAGTGACAGGTGTGGAGTAGAGCTATCTTGAGCCTATGTGACAAGCTATCTGTACTTCAGATGGCAGATCCAGAGATGGGGGACTACCCAAGCCTTTTGGAGCTTAAATGATAATGGGTCCCAGACATTGGGTAATGAGCTATTTACTCTGTTGGATTTTGGTTTTGCTTTCTTCTGATTGTAACTGTGCCTTGCTTCTTCCCTCTTGGAATAAAAACATTTCCTTGTTTTTGATTTTATAGGAGTCCACAGTTAACATATCAAATATTTTAAAGAAATATTGAACTTCTAAGTAGTGAGGTTTTATAAGATTGTGAGATTTTTAAAAGTTAAACTATGTTATATTGTGATGGTAACTTGAGATTTGGGGGATAAACAAGAAAGGAAAATGTTTAAAGTGTTGTGGCTTAATAGTGATGCACTGGGGCTGGAGAGATGGCTCAGCAGTTGAGAGCAGTGGCTGCTCTTCCAAAGGACCTGGGTTCAATCCCCAACACCCACATGGCAGCTCACACCTGTCTGTAACTCCAGTTCCAGGGGATCTGACACCCTCACACAGATATACATGCAGGCAGAACACCAATGTACATAAAAAAAAATAGTGGTGCATATTTGTGTCAAGTTGATAAGGAGTTATCTTAGTTACTATTCTGTTGCTGTGAAGAGACACCATGACCAAGGCAACTTATAGAAGAAAGCATTTAACTGGGGGCTTACTTATGGTTTCAGGGGGTGAGTCCATTATCATCATGGTGGGAAGCAGACAGGCATGGTGCTGGAGCAGTAGCTCAGAGCTTTATAACCTGATCCACAGGTAACAGGCAGAGACACTGGGTCTGGTGTGGGCTTTTGAAATCTCAAACCCCAATTCCTCCAACAGGGACACACTTCCTCCAACAAGGCCACACCTCCTAATTCTTCCAAATAGTTCATCAACTGTAGACTAAGCATGCAAATATATGAGCCTATGGGGGTTATCTAAACCACTACAGGGTTTAATTGTGCTGTTTTTGTGTTTGTTGTTGTTTTATCAATTTGACACAAAGTATAGTCACCTGGGAAGAGGGAACATTAATGGTGCCATTGTCCCTATCAGAGGAGATTGTTCTGTGTGCTTATCTGTGGGTCATTTTCTTGATTCATGATTGGTGGTGGGGGGGGCACTGTGGGAGATGCCACCCCGAGACAGGTAATCCTGGGTCATATAAGGAAGCAAGCTAAGAAAGCCAGGGGAAGCGAGCAAGCCAGTCAGCAGGATTCCTCCACATTTCCTGCCTCTGTTTCTTCCTGAGTTACTGCCCTGACGTCCCTCAACAATTAACTGTGATCAGGATGTGGAAGCCAAATAAACCCTTCCCTCCCTAAGTTGCTTTTGGTCATAGTGTTTACCACAGAAACAGCAAAACAGCACAGTGGTACACCCACTGTGTAAGATATGCTACTATATGTTACTATACTATATATATATAGTATAGTAACATATATTATATAGATATATGTTATAGTAGTATACACATATATGTTACTATACCTACCGAGTTTCCTATGCCTTTCCCCATGCATGAGAAGACAAGAGAGGTTAGAGCATAGATCTGATGCCTATCTCTGGCTACTTGGCCAAGAGCTTCGGCTTGTGTGACTTTCTAGAGGAAGCGAGGGAGTCCGGGCTCTCTGAGCGCCTTCTTGCTGCTGGACTACCCCATATCACAGATCATCAGTCAGCTGCAGCCACAGGAAGGAGCCTGGCGAGTCTTAGGTGCACGCTTGCCTTTTGTCTCTGCTCAGCTTGTCTAGATTGGAAACCCACCCACCTCTGTGCTCTGTGTAGCGCCCACAGACTACAGGGAGGTCTGTGGACCGTGTGTGATTGACGGTTGTGTTACCCTGAGTAGTCACAGGCGCAAATGCGGTGACTGGGATGGCCCAGGTTAAATGTTTCTTTCTTTAAAAATGAAAGTGAAAATCAATCCATCAAGCAAGCAGACAAAGAGGCCCTCACATCGGCTCTGGAATAACACTTTATTGACAGTTCACAACAGAAGTACCAACTGTGTGTCAGCTGGCAGATATTCGAGCCAAGGGGATAGGGGCAAATTTTGTATAAGGGAGCCCCCCGCCTCCCCAAGCCTCGATTCATTAGTTCTCCCTGGTAACAGAACTCTTCTCACATCCAGGGGTGTGCAGGTGCTTCTATGGGGAATGTGCATGAGGAGAAATGGAGTTATGTGTTCAGGAAGTACAGGAATTACTCACTTAGAGCAGCGAGTGTCGGTGAGGGTGTGGAGAAATGGGAAGTCTTCTGTTGGTGGGGAGGTTAAATAATGCAGGCACTGTGCAAAACAGTGAGGGGGTGCCCCCCAAAATTAAAAATGGAACTACCTTGTCACTGAGCAATTTTACTTCTGGGTACGGATCCAAAATAATTCAGAGCAGAATCTCCGAGGGATGTTTGCACACTCAAGTGTACTGCAGTATTATTTCCAGCAGCCAGGGGACAGACTGCCCAGATGATCCCTGCATATCATGAAACCTGACTGAGCCTTTCCAAAGAAGGAAATCTTGACATTTGTCTCAACTTGGTAAATCCTGAAGGAACCAATACTCTGCAATTCCACTCATGTGAGACATCTCATTGTGCTGGGTAGTCATTTGTTTGTCTGGTTTTTCCACTTGACACAAGCCAGAATTATCTAAGATGGTGGAAACAACTGAGGAAGTGCCTAAGACAGGCCTGGGGGCAAGCTCGTGGAGCTGGCAAACTCGTGGAGCCGACTGATGGTTGCTGTGGGTGGTGCTACCCCTGGGCTGCTGGTCCCGGGTGCTGTGAGAAACCATGCCGAGCAAGCCATGAGAGCAAGCCAGGAAGCAGCCCCCCTCCATGGGCTCTGCCTTCATTCTTGCCCTGACTGCTCAGTGATAAAGTGTTACCTGGAAGTGTAAGATAAACCCTTTCGTCCCCAGGTTGCTGTTGGTCACAGTGTTTTATCACAGTGATAGAAACCCTAACTAAGACATTAATGTAGTTTAAATCATAGAAACAGAAAATAGGAATGTGATTTCCAAGGGCTGGAGAGAAGGAAGAGGGAGAATTAGTGTTTAATATAAGTCCTGGTTTTCCAAGATGTTCTTACACAACAATGTGAATATACTCAACACCATTGAACTATACGCTTTAAAATGGCCAAGAATGCAAATTCAGCGCTGCGTGTTTATGATCTCAGTTTCAAAATCAGGTAAACAAGTCTATGGCTCGGCCAGTAAAGTACTTGCTATGCAGTTGTGAGGACTCCAACTTGATCTCCTGAACCTATGTAAAAAAATCCTATAAATCCTGGTGTGGCCCTCTTCTGTCCCCACCAGTCCTGGCAAAGTGGGCACAGGCAGATCCCTGGTGCTCCCTGGGCCCACCTCATCTAATTGTCAAGTTCCAGACCAGTGTCTTAAAACACAAGATGGATAGCAGCTGAGGGATGACACCCAAGGTTGGTACATCTGGCCTCCACATGTACCAGCATACACACACACACACACACACACACACACACACACACACACACACAGAGAGAGAGTTAAAAAAAACTTCTTTGAAATTTCTCTGTAGACATAAGTTCTTTGGCAATGGAATCAGCCACTTGGATTTCTATCTGGGTGTATCTTTCAGCTTTTGTATATTTGGATTTTCTTATACCAAGATTTGCCTGTAATTTGGGTGTGGGGGACTCAAGTAGTCGGTTCCAGCATCCCTGGGTCTGCTGACCTCGTCACCCCTCTCTTCCCACCCCAAGGGGCAAAACCACACAGAACTGGGACTCTGAATACACACAGGAGTTCTCCTGAATGTCTCTGGAGGTGATGGATTTGTCAGAACTAAGGATGGAGGGACGGGGTGCTGGGGCCTTGATGTAGCTTCTACATGTGATATAATTGTATACTTGTGTTTTCTACCAGAACAGGGCTTCTTACACCTTTGGGATTTCCTGACAGGACCTCCTTTGGAACACATCAGTTGAAGCTAGTCGAATGACTTTGGCAGGGTGGGGGATGGGGAGGTGGAGGGGTGGGGGAGATGGGAATGGGGATAGTTGCTAGAGGGACCAATCGGGTGATTAGAAGGTTGGAGTTTTCGGCAAACTTCTCCCTCTGGGGATGTAGGACTTGGCATTTAGTTAAATGATCAAAGGCCAGTGATTTAATTCAATTTGCCTACATAACGAAAGCCCACAAATTCCTGTAAACAACAGGGTTCAGACATTGAGGCTGAAGATGCTGGGAGCCAGGTGAGTCCAGAGAAGGCCTGAAGCTTTACAACATTACCCCCTCCAATAGCTCACCCTTTATCACCACCATTTGGCCATTCCTGAGCTGCGTGCTTCACAATGAACTTGTGATCCTAAGTAAAGCATTCCTGAGTTCTGAGAGACAGCTATTGAGCCTGAGGAGAAGGGCAGGGGAGCCCCTGCACCGCTAACCAGTTACAAGTATAGGTGGCCCCGATCTGGGATTGGTACCTGAAGTCAAAGGTCATCTTGTAGGGCTGAGCCCCTAACTCCTGGAACCCAATACCAAGTCCATGTAGTTAGTATCGGGGTAGAACTGACCGGAAGAGTCCCTGAGTCGGGCCAAGCCTCCCCAGGTCTGGACAGTTAATGTTTCTTCTTTCCTAAGTAACGCCATTGGAGAAGATGCCACCTATGAAGGGAGGTGGAGTTTCAAACCAGCCTGGCAGTGAGGTGTGAGGGGCAGCCAGGCTGACCAAACAAGGGCCAGTGTTAGGGCTATTGTGTGTCAAACTAACCCAGGCTAGCCACATAGGTACAGCCAGTGACGATTCTTCCTTCCTGCAGAAGCCTCATTCCCACTGGAGATGCTCAGATAGGAACCATGAGCTCAGAAAAACACCGTATTGTTCTGTGATGTCACCCCTGGAATGTTCTGAGTGTTTTGGTGACCAGCTTATGCATAGGACCTATACCTGGCATCTCACATTGGTATGGCTTTTTACTTGATACAGAAATAATAGTTTAAAACCAGGGAGAGCTGCTGCAGTCTCTGCTTCAAAGACTGACAAGAGGGTTTTATATCAGTTAATTCCTGTCTTCAGGTCAGGTACCATCTAATCATACCTTTAGACTGTGATTTTTTAATAAGATGTATAATTGGTAAGGAGGTCATAAATGTGTAGAAAGTAGTTATGTATTTCAGGTGAGCCACTAAGGCCCCGAGGATGGGTTGAGAAGGAGAAATCTAATTTTTTTCTTTTTTACAGCACTCGAGGCCAAATTTTACAAGAAAAAGGGATACCAGATCTGAAAGCCTAGAAATTCCAATCAATGTGGTCCTACCTCAGGTAGGGACGGACAATCACAGGAGGATGTAACTTACCCTGTTTCCAAACCTTACAGAATGAACAGAGCAGTCAGCCACTCAGATTCTTGTCATGTTTGTTTGTTTGTTTGTTTGTTTGTTAGTTTTTCCCTGGCTATGTGTCTTGGGGAGGACACATGGACTCTCTGGACCTTGGGATACTTCCAGCCTTGAATGAAGGGGCTGGGTTGGATGGTCAGGTCCTCCAGTGCTAGCCTTTCAAGGTCTGATGATACTAAGAGAAAAATGCAACCTTACCAAAGGAGACCCTTCATGGCATGGCGGTGTATAACCACTCTGGATATCTGTGGGGAACTAGAGTTGACCTTGAAGCCATGTGTGTGAAAATGAACCCAGGAGCTGAAACCCCAGCGTGTGGCCCACTTAATTCAAGAGAATTAAGCCCTCCTATGGGCCAAAGATGGTTGACTGGGGATGGACATTCATGAATGGCTAAACCCCTTGCAGTGTGTGGTCCCTGGGTCTCCTGCACGCAGCAGATTTCTTGGGGGAGGGGGGACCCCTTGTATCTGACTGTTTCTCCGTCCGCTATGTCACAAAGGGGTGGCCTTGCTTTCTCCAGAGTCACCCAAGTGCTCATTAGAAGATCAGGGTCATGCAGCCAGCGGAGGTGAAATGTAGGATGGAGGGACCCAAGGCACAGGTAATTGACCTACGAGTTTGGTTGAGGGAGGTGTGTACGAAAGAGGACAGATCTCTAGCTGTGGTTCTGCGTCAGTGTACTTACAACAAGCTCAGCCAATGTGGGCAGGAGGAGAGAGAAACACAAGACAAGGAAACAACCTGGGTATTCGTTTTCCTTACAGCATTGTCGTGAGCAGCCACTATTACCTCTCTTTCAGCTCATGAAAGCTAAGCCAGAATAGTAGGCAACTGTGTCCTGGTCATCCTTAGAAGGACAACCTTGCTAGGTCTGGTTCTGAATACGTAACATACACATCTGTGCGTGAGGGTGGGCATGGTTCCTTAGGTATCTTATTGGCCCACATACTAGGGGCAGACAGGAGATACCAGCCTAGGTGTAGGTGTTGGGAATAAGATTTGAAAGTAGTTGTATTAATTACTGTTTGCATTGTTGGGACCAAATTCTTGGCAGGAAGCAAGTCAAGGGACGAAGTCTTTCTCTCTCTTTCTTTCTTCCTTTCTTTCTTTCTTTCTTTCTTTCTTTCTTTCTTTCTTTCTTTCTTTCTTTCTTTCTTTCTTTCTTTTTTTTTTTTTGCCTCTTGGTTTAGAGGATGAGTACATTGAGAAGTGGAAGCTGTAGAGGTGGGGCTGCTGCCTCACATCATGGCAGATCAACCTGGTTTCTTCAGTCCAGGATCCTAGCTCATGAGTACTAACCACATTTAGTATGGGCCCCGAGTCTGTTAGTCCTCCCTGATAAGGTCCCCACAGACACATCCAAGGGTGTGTGCCTTGTTAATGCCCTAGGTGTTCCTTAATCCAGTAAGCTGACACGAAGCCTTCATTACTGTCATGTGATAGAAAGATTAGATCTGTCTACCCCTGGCACAACTTTTCTGTCCCCATCTCCCAGCGCCAGCTTAGCAGTCAAGGAGAAAAGGTGCTTTGAGAAGTCTTGGGTTTGTTCTGGTGCCCTCAGGCCTGCTTCCTGTGCTGTAGGACATGATGTGGTTACTTGGATCTTGGAAGGTGGAGGGATGTGGAATGAAGGGGTCACTGCTGTCTGGAGATTCTTCATGGCCAGATGTGGCCTTGAGTATGCCAGTCAGGCTTAGCCAGCGGTCATCTACAGGTCAACAAGCAAGCAACTGATGCTGAAAAGCAGGAAGAGGAGGTTTACTCAATGTGGCGACACTGGAAAGAGGAACCAAGAGGTCAAGTGATGCTCCAAGTCCACCTTTAGGTTTAAGTAGAGTCACAGAGGTTCTCATAACGAAGCAGTCCTGCTCTGAGCGTGGTCCAGCCCAGCATCATGGTCTCATCCCCAGTCTCTTCTGCAGGGTTATCTGACAAGTTAACACAACTGTGTGACATCTCTTTCTGAGAGACAATCTTCCCCCTCTGGCCTTCAGCCTTTACCTTCTCCAGACATAGGACTACTGGAGCAATTTCTTGGGGTCCACTGTTTCAATAATCTGATATCTAGAAGGATGGACATAAGTATCTCTTTAGAATATCTTCATTCCTGCCAGGATGGTTACAGGCACAAGCCAGGCAACCTGCCACGATACCCTAGATGGATCCTCTTGGGTAGGGAAGTAGGCATGGATTACTAGTTGATGTAGACTGAGCCCACCCATAGGGCTGTGGCAAAGGCCTGTCTGTTCATGTACCTCCCCCAAAGAGATGGTGGGACAAAGGATTACTATGAGAAACAAGGTGAGGAAGGATATCGATGGGGTGCTGACGATGTCATGTGTTGGCCACAGAGTCACACAAGTATAAGGCAGAGATTTCACAGCTGTGGGACTTGGGAGACTCGGTAGCAAGGACAGAGCTGAGATTTAACCCAGGTCAATGCCTAGCCTGTCACGCTACTCAGCGGGGCCCCGTGATGTCTTAGCTCTTATTCTCTTGCTTCTAGAAGCTAGTGTGTCCTTTCCTAACGTCTGGATTGCTTCCGGGAACCCCTCAGTTGCCTGTATCTTTCCGCCCCAGGTAGCTTCATTCTGAGTTGAGTTCATTCTATTTGGAAGGGAATTATAACAGTACCTCTGGCTGCCAGCTCCCAGCCCTATTGGGTGGCTGGAGTTCTCAATTACATTGCAAATGCTACGATTCACTAGTTATCGCCTTTAGGTCTCTTCAGGTCTTATTGATTTCGCATTTTTCTTCCTCGCGCTGAACATGTGTGTTTTCACATCTATTTTCTTCTAGCACATTAGCTTGCAAGCCACAGTGTTGTTTCCTGTCCAGGCCACTGATGCCCTTCTATGCACAGACTCACTTTTCCAGGCATTCAAGCTTCCCAGTGAGCTCTCAGTGCATGCCTTGGGTTCGTGCTGGGTCATCAGCGGCAGATCTCCATGTGGATCAGAATGAGCTCTGATACCAGGCCTGGTGCCCTCCATTTCCCCTTGTCTTTTTCTCCTTCCTCCTCGGCTCCCAGCAATGCCAAATGAAACAGTTTCAGAGCAAGATTTTAGGAGAGTCTATCAATTAGCTAAGATGACTATCTGGCATCCTCTTTATTCTCTTCACTGTTAGCATTAAAAATCTATCAAAACTAAAGCCGGGCGTTGGTGGCGCACGCCTTTGATCCCAGCACTCGGGAGGCAGAGCCAGGCGGATCTCTGTGAGTTCGAGGCCAGCCTGGGCTACCAAGTGAGCTCCAGGAAAGGCGCAAAGCTACACAGAGAAACCCTGTCTCGAAAAAACCAAAAAAAAAAAAAAAAAAAAAAATCTATCAAAACTAATCACTTTTATATTGTGAATTATCTTTTATCTGTTGGCATTTATTAAAACAAACACTGTATTTAGCTATTCGGCACACCAGAGGGTTTTTTTTTTTTTTTAATGGTAGTGGAGATCAGCTGTGAAGTTAGCACTGTGGTTTTCCCTTCTAGGACCCTGATGTCCTTCAATTTCACATACATTAAAAGTACTCCATGCTGGGCGGTGGTGGCGCACGCCTTTAATCCCAGCACTCGGGAGGCAGAGGCAGGCGGATCTCTGTGAGTTCGAGGCCAGCCTGGGCTACCAAGTGAGTTCCAGGAAAGGCGCAAAGCTACACAGAGAAACCCTGTCTCGAAAAACCAAAAAAAAAAAAAAAAAAAAAAAAAAAAAAAAAAAAAAAAAAAAAAAAAAAAAAAAAGTACTCCAGCAGGCTGAGCATTCCTTGCTCATTAACCCTCAATAATGTTGGCAAAGCAGGTGCTTTAAAAGCTTGGTCAACCAGTGTGAGCTTTCTGGGAGCATGTGAATGTCTAAAGCTTGGTCAACCAGTGTGAGCTTTCTGGGAGCATGTGAATGTCTAAAGCTTGGTCAACCAGTTTGAGCTTTCTGGGAGCATGTGAATGTCTCTTCTGAGTGGCAGTAGCAACATCTTTTATGTAAGGAAGAGAACTTCAGTGCTGTTTCCTCAGTACCATTACTATAACAAAATGTCAAGGCCAGACAGTTCACAAAGAATAGAGGTTGGTCATTCAAGAGCATGGCACAATACTAGCACCTGATCATCTTCTGGCAAGGGCCTTCATGCTGTGTCCCAACATGGTGGAGGGCATCACTTGGTGAGATACCGCAAGCCACAGAGAGCTCACTTTATAACAGATGTTCCTGCAACAGCCCATTGACCCATGAATGGGTTCATCCATCCCTTCATGATCTAGTCCACCTTACAAAGGTCTCACTTCTCAAACACTATTAGTGTGTGACTTTGGGGATGAAGGTCCCAGCACATGAAATCGAGAGGCTACATTCAAACCACAGCAGTGCATGTCAGCTAAGCCTGGCTGCTCAGTCTAGTTCCGTTCCCAAACTCTTCAAGTGGAAGGCCAGCAACCCCAGGAACTCTATCTGAGAAGATTCCTCCTTGAGAGTTTTAGTCTTTAAAAATCACACAGCTCCAGGAAGAGACTCTGGTGGTGTCCCTCCCTTTCTACATTGCCTTTTGTTCCCCTTTTCAGGATCCCTGGAAATAGTATTCCACACAGTCATTTGTGGTGATACATTGTATCCCCCAAAATACTGTGAACCCTAATAAAACTTATCTGAGGATCAGAGGAAAAAGCCAGCCACTATAGTAAACATAGAAGTCAGGCAATGGTGACACACACCTTTAATCCCAGCACTAACCATAGAGGTCTGGAGGTCTGTACAGACAGAGAGGAAGTGATGTAGTTGGGTGGAGAGAGGAAGTGAGATTGCAGAACAGAAAGGCATATAGGCATGGGTATGCAGGAAGTATGTCTCTTTGGAGACTGAGGCGTCTGTAAGGTGAGGTTGGCTGTGGCTTTTCCTATTCCTCTGATCTTTCAGATTTTTTTACCCCGATGTCTGGCTCTGGGCTTTTTAGTAATAAGATCATTTAGCAATTTGTCTTACAGTCATTGGTGATTTAAAGCATCTACGTTAGAAATGAAATACCAGTGCTCAGGAAGGATTCCAGTCCACATGTAGGGTTTCAGGCAGCTGTAAGAGCCATGCATGTACCCAGGGCTCCTCCTGGATCCCCAGCATTAACACATTGTTGGGTCACAGCTGTGAGTACACTATTCCTGGCTCCTGAAGACAGAGTCCCTCGGTCACCTTTCGAACACCTAATGGGGGAAGTCTGATGAGCCTCGGAGCCACATGTGCCCTGTACTACAACTTCATTCCCTACTCTGCCGTGAAGGAGCCCACTTGGTTCTTTTCTGCCTGTCGGTCTCTCTGTCTACATGAGAACATGCCCCTAAGGCCAAGAAGAGAACTTCCCTCCTCCCACTGACTGAACCTCCTGGGCTCAGTAGAACCCCTCCATGATGTTCCAAGCACAGACAGACCTCTGGTCAGGACCCAGGTCATCAAACAGATTAGATCAGCCAATGGAAGAAATCTGGGACTATCACTGACGTGGCCCAAGACCCCAGCTGAGAAGGGCAAAGCTGTGAGTGCCAGTTAGAGGAGACTGGGTCCTCGAATCTGTGGGTATTTGCTCAGCTTTGTTGCTTATATTTTGGCGGAGCGTTTTGTAAAGCAATGTATTCAGTGTTTCACGATGGTTTAGAACAGGAATTGTTAAATATCACCAGCAGGACTCTGGTCTTTGTGACATTGTGTCTACCACTTGCCCTCTTATGAGCCCAGGAAGCAGGCACAGCGGCCATGCGTAGGCTCATTTTTTTCAGAGGTGATGGAAAAACAAGAAGTTCTCAATAGGACTCAGTCATGGCACTTTTGAGATCCAGGCTCTTGGGGCTTGGGACCTCTGCTTTGGGTTCTAGGTTCAAGATGATGACATGGCTGTTGTCTGGGTTTCGCATCTGTTGCTGTGATAAAATGTCCCCAATATAAACAGCTCAGGAGAGAAAGGGCTTATCTGATTCACCATTACAGGTTACAGCCCATCACTGCAAGGAAATCAAGACAGGAAGGCCGGACACCTAGTCACACCCACAGAGAAGAGCAGAGGGAGGCTAATTGCACATGCTCTTCTAGTATTCAGCTTGCCCTCTCCATTCTTATACAGTCCAGGACCCAAACCCAGGATGTGGCACTACCCACAGCAGGCTGGGTCTTCCCACATCAATGAACCCAATGAAGAAAATCCCTCAAAAAGAAAAGGAAAGGAAATACCTCACAGGTATTCCACAGGACATCCCAATCCAGATAATTCCTCATTGAGATTTCCCCCCACCAGGTAATTCTAGATTGATGATTAAACCCACCCAGCATGGATGCTCAGCCTTTAAAGGATGCCGGAGGCAGCCTTGAAAGGGGGTGTTTTTTTAGATTTTGGAATATTTGAATATTTAGATGGAGCAGAAGAGGGGGGAAGGCTCAGGGAATGGGACCCATGCATAGGCATTACTAAACCCATTTCTATATCTATATATCATATACAACTCATAATAGTTTTATGCACTGTTTCAGTGTACCTGTGTCTTTGCATGAAGGCAGGTGTGGAGTTTTTTGCTTGCAGTATCCTGTGGATGCTCAGAAAGCTTCAGATATGGAGCACTCTGGGACGGAGAGTCTTCGGGTTGGGAATGTTCAAGCTGAAATAGTGTTTCATTTGCCAGTGTTGTGAGGATTGAGAGAACAATGTAGGTAAAACACACCCACATAACCAGCTGGGCAGCCTGCAGCTCCAGCTCTGAGGGATCTGACACCCTCTTCAAGGAGGTGCATTTACCCCAAGTTAAAACTTTAGCAACTGAAAGTCACACAACTTGGCCAAATTCTTATAACTGATAAGTAGCAAGGAGATCGAGCTTAAAAAAAAGAAAAAAAGGTTGATTCTAAAATCCATGCCTTTAGTTTCTACCGTATGGTTGAATCTTATTATCTGTGGGCTTTCATTTCTTGAGACGGGGGTCTTTTTCTGTGTAGCCCTGGTTGGCCTGGAACTTGCTATGTAGTCCAGCATGGCCTTGAAGTTTTGTTTACATTCCTATCTGGACTGCCTCCGTGTGGCTGGGGTTACAGGCCTGCACAAACATGGCTCATTATTCATAGACTTTATAGTTATGAATGTATACACCTTTGACTAGTCCAGCGTCAGTCCTCATAGAGTCTTCGTGGTCATTCTTAGACCTGTAGAGAGTTTGTGTGGGAGTGTGTGGCCAAGAGCTGGGCTCCAGGCACCTCTTGTTTGAACTCTCAGCCTGGAAAATAGTGTCCCGTTTGCAGTTTCTAGACCGCTACGTGCCTTTTGCTGGCTTAAAGTGGCATCTACACACCTTGTTCCCAATTACAGTGTGTCTGTGCTGTGCCTCCTGGAGCAAGCTTGTTGGATCAGCTCTGCCCAGGCACTGGTGCACCCACTGTCAATCTCCAGATCCGCGAGGGTGTCTTTAAACAGAAACACAATGATCAATGGACAGGAATTTTTATGACCAGAGCCTTATAGGAACCGAGCCCAGCATTTCCCCTAGGAACCGTGGTTCGGTGTTCGCTCATTAATTCAAGAAGAAAGCTACCTAGCATAACAAAGGCCGGCTAGATTTCCTTGTGAGGATTCCCGGAGGTTAGGCGAGGGGTCTCCCGGCCTCTTGGTCCACCGGGCGGTCCTTGCGCACCTGCTCCATTAACAGTTTCCCTGCTCTCTCCCACAGAGGGGCACCACTGAGCCTTTCCTGAGGCTCCACAACCTGTACAGCACTCCTCGCTGCTCCAGGCAGGCTGCCTTGCCCCGGATGAGCCGCAGGGTAGCCAGCCAGCATTCCTACCCACTCAACCGCTTCTCTTCTGTGCCCTTCGACCCCATGGAGCGCCCCACCTCCCAGGCTGACCTGGAACTGGACTACAACCCTCCCCGGGTGCAGCTCAGCGACGAGATGTTCGTCTTCCAGGACGGGCGGTGGGTGAATGAGAACTGCCGCCTGCAGTCTCCTTACTTCTCGCCCTCGTCCTCCTTCCACCATAAACTGCACCACAAGAGGCTGGCCAGGGAGCACCTGCTGCAGGAGGAGAACAAGACTCTCCGGGATGAGAACCGGGCCCTGCGGGATGAGAACAGGGCCCTCCGCAAGGAGAACAAGATGCTGCAGGTCTTTTGGGAAGACCACAAGGTCACCCTGGGCCACGAGGAGAGTCAGCCCCCCTCGCCGTTGCTGCACAAGGACACAGCCTCCCAGGAAGTCGTGAAGAAAGACAACGCCAACTTGCCTGTCCAGCGGAGCAAGGAGAACACCTTACACCTCATTCGAGAGGAGAACCGGGCCCTCCAGCAGTTGCTGGAGCAGAGGCAGGCCTACTGGGCCCAGGCAGAAGACAGTGGCGCTTCCGCCGAGGAGGGTAAGCCCACCTCCTCACCCAAGGAGGAGCCCCATAACCCTGGGCTCCTCCCAGACCAGAGCCCAGGCCTCTCCTCCCCATTTGAGGAGCCCAAAGGGCCCCCCACCACACAGGAGGACTCCAAGACCCTGCGCGCCCTGAGGGAGATGGTTAACAACTTGTCTGGGCCATCTGGGGAAGATGAGGGTCAGGTCGGCCCCAACCTAGCTGACAGCGCTCAGCTTTTGCAGCTGCTGAGGGAGATGAACCAGGCGCTGCAGGCCCTGCGGGAGGAGAACCGGTTGCTGCAGGAGGAGAACCGGGCTCTGCACGTCCTCCGTGACGTGCACCGCATCTTCCAGGAGGAGAACAAGGCCCTGTGGGAGAACAACAAGCTGAAGCTGCAGCAGTGCATGGTCATCGACACGATGACCGAGGTCACCGCCCGGATGGAGATGCTGGTGGAGGAGCTGTGTGCCTCGGCCTCGGCCAAGAACAACAAAGATCCCAAGAAGCCCAGCAGGGTCTGAGGCCTTGGCAGCAGACACAGACACCAAGATCAAGCACGGCACACGAGGCCAGAGAGAACCCTCTGCCTTCCTCTGTCTTCCTCACCTTCGCCGCCCCCCGCCCAGTGCATGCCTGTAGACCAGCAGAGAAAGGACCATCCTACACCCAGAGACACAATAAAGGCAGAGGAGGCTGGGGCCAGCCAACACCAGCGTGGCATTTTGACTTCTTCTCATCCTGCATCCTCCTTCCTCTGACTTCCTGCTTCCTGACCTCCTCTTTTCTCCTCCCTCCTCATCAACCTTACTCTTCAATCCCCTTTCCTCCTCTTTCAATTCCTGTACCTTTTCTCCCCTTCTACAGTAGACTTAGCTGGGTGGAGTGGTACATTTCTGTATTCTTAGGACTCAGGAGGCTGAGGCAGGAGGATTGTGAACTTAAGGTCTATCTAAGCTACCATAGTAAAAAAGCAAGGGACTGAGGGTGGGGCCCATGATATGGGATGATGGACAACGACTTTAGTCTTCAGAACAAAACTGAGCTGAGAGTCAGAGTTCCTCTAGACCTCTACCCATACTCATCAACATCCCCTACCAAAAGTTTATAAAAATTGATGCATCTACATCGACTCATCATCAGCATGCAAAGTCCATAGTTTGTTAGGATTCTCTGGCTATGTTCCTTAGACAATGAGCCAAGAACAGTAACCCACCCATCTCCTGGAGCTCTTGGCATGTTGTGACCCTCAGCATCCTTAGAACCCTGTGTGGTGGGCACTGCCATCTCCAACAGACATGGAAAGAGGAATTCTAAGACCAGCACTGATTGACAGGTAGGAAAGACAAGTGGGGACTTCTTCTGCAGACCAGGTCAGGCTCCTTCCACAAGACTCACTGCCAGTTTCCTAGTCTCTAAAAGTTAAAAGTGGTTTTGGTATCTGTTTTCCAGACTTAAGAACTTGACGAGTCTTATCCCCAAAGCAGCCTCGGAAATCCCAGAGGAGAGGGACAATATGAGGGGTTTTCCTCGAACTAGTGACGTGTTTACTCTGCACACAGGGTGGACAGTGATAGATGTACAGGAGGCAGCTAGTCATTTACTCTGCTCATGGCGCCAGAGTCTGAAAAATGGGAACTGGTTGTTGATGGGCCTCTCAGTCTTAGTACTTTTTCCTCCTCTTTTTTTTTAAATTAATTTATCATTCAGGGTATCATAAAATATCACACCTGTTTGTCAATGTAATAACCCCAGCATGTGTGTGTGTGGGGGTTGAGGCGGGGGTTACTTTTGTCTTTTCATGAAACCAAATTAATTCTGTTATCCTAGACAACAGGAAGACAGAAGACACACTTTCCTAAAGTCTGTGTTCCCAATATTTAACTTGGATTAATCTGTATAACAGCAGTTGAATGTTGTCTCACGAGCTGAGAGTGCTCAGAGACCTTAATACTGTTTAGCCACGTCAAGTTTCTCTGTCGGGCAGAATCTAAATGGATGGAAAATAAGCCAGACAAGCCATAAGATGCCATTTTTATGGCATGGGGGAGATTTATTTCAGAACATTGCTTCCTTGTGCAGCACAGTGCAATCTGTCAGATTGCCAGCACTTCTGGTGGAACAGTGAGAGAGTTCACTGATTTCTTTTTTAAAAAAATGTTTACTTATTTTATGTGCACTTGTGTTTTGTCTGCACGCATGTCTGTGTGTGTCAGACCTTGGAGTTAGACAGTTGTGTGCTACCAGGTGCTGGGAATTGAACCCTGGTCCTCTGGAAGAGCAGTTAGTGCTCTTAACTGCTAAGCCATCTTTCTAGCTCCTCACTGTTTACTCTTATAGGAAGGTTTCCTCTAGGCATCTGAGTTCTAGGCCTGCCTCTAAGTCCAACACTAGGCCCTTATTGAATAGCTGAAGCCTTCCCTTTGCAAGTAGATCTTGGGTCTGAGCCTCAAAGCTTTGCACTTGGAGAGTTAAACATTCCACCTTTCCTGTCTTTTATTCCTTGGCCATTGGCTTTGCTGGCTTTCTTGGTTGCTACAGTCAACTACTATTCTTTGCTGAGTTGGCTAGATCTTGTCCATATGATATCTAGCTGTAAGTTGAAGGTCAGGGTCAATAGAAAACATTCACAGTCTAGCTAAGTAACAGAAACAGCAGCCCTAGAATTCACCGGGGTGGGGGTGGGGGAGTGAGGGTGGGGTGGAGTGGGGTGGTGGTGGTGGTGGTATTCTTACAGGGAAACCGTCTGTGTAAAGTGCATCATTTTATTACTTTCTGTTATTATAATGAAACAAAGCTATGTATTTATTTAAAACAAGTTTGTCTATAGTACAGCTGTAGAAATTCCTAGGGCATAGAGCTAGCCTCAGGCCAGCTCAGGTGAGGACTCATGGTGGGTGGCAGTTCAAGGGTAAAGTCCAGAGGAAAAGATCAAATGACTTTGCAGGAAGCCAAAGAAGCTGGGGCACAGCCTGCTTGTTCTTTTATAACAATCTTCTGGAGATCTAACCATAGGGTCCCACAAGACCTGAATCTTCCCAGGGGTCCTGTATCAGTGACTTTCCTGTTGCTGTGATAGAACACCATGACCAAGGCAACTTATAGAAGAATGCATTTTGGCTACTGGTTCCAGAGGAATATAGTCCATGATAGCAGGAGCAGCAGGCAGCAGGCATGGCCACAAGCATGGCTGCAGGCATAGGAAGCTGAGAGCTCACATCTCCATCAGCAAACAAAGCCAATCAAGTGGCTCAAGGATTTAAACTCTCCGATCTCTTCCCCCTGATGGGCCTCCTCCAGCAAGGTGCACTCCCCAAATCTCCCCAAACAGTGCCACCAACTGGGAACCAAGTGTTCAAATGCTGAGCCCATGGGGGACATTCTCATTCACACCA
Organism: Peromyscus leucopus; assembly: GCF_004664715.2. NCBI lineage: Eukaryota > Metazoa > Chordata > Mammalia > Rodentia > Cricetidae > Peromyscus > Peromyscus leucopus. Next base: position 47,788,722 of record NC_051070.1, read on the forward strand.
CCACAGGCCCCAGTGACCTGAGACTCTCTCACTGTGATCTGTAACCAGACAGGAATTCACATCTCGGGAGGTCAAAACCCAAACAATCGTGGCCAGGAAATAAAAGAATGGAGAAGTATTTATGACCTTCAGCCAATAAGGAGAATATGGGGGTTATTTCCAAAGCAATCAAAAAAGACCCCTTAAAGGAAGCATGAGGATAGTTTTCTGTATCTATAGATAGATGAGTCTGTACATATGGGAAAGTACTTTAGGGACAAGTGCATACCTGAGCATGCTCAGTTAAAGAGTATATTTCTGGGCATGCTCAATTTAAGGTCATAGTTCAAGCAAGAAATATGAAGTATTTCTTGGCATGCATAGCTCAAGGTTATGGAAGACATGTTCAAAAAGTTAAAGTGTTGGACACAGGAGCACTTGGGCACATGCAGAATTTGTGACTTAAAAACATCAGACAGGAATGCCTGTGGGCATGCTCAGTTTTCTCCAAAAATCTTTTATTTTTTTATATCCAAAAACAAAAGGAAGCCGGGCGGTGGTGGCGCACGCCTTTACTCCCAGCACTCGGGAGGCAGAGCCAGGTGGATCTTTGTGAGTTCGAGGCCAGCCTGGGCTACCAAGTGAGCTCCAGGAAAGGCGCAAAGCTACACAGAGAAACCCTGTCTCGAAAAACCAAAAAAAAAAAAAAAACAAAAAAAAAAAAAACAAAAAAAAAAAAAACAAAAGGAAATGATCCTTTGAATGTGCTTTAATACAGGAATTGGTCCTTACATGTTCATGCCAAGCTTAGAGTTTAACATTCCTACCTTTTAAAGGTCCCACATCCCTTCATGTTGCCACTGTGGACACCAAACTTCCCCTTGGATGAAACATTCAAGCTCCATTTAAATGCTAACAGTCACCCTGAGCTTTGCCAAGTCCACAATGACAGTCAATATCAGAAAGACTCTGAGGGAAGCCCTTAGTGATCGAATTCTACTCTTGAGTGCTTCTCTTTGCTCTGGAATTTCCATAAATGAAAGTGACCAGTCTCCACGGAGTCAATGCTTGCCCAGTGTTATACTGGGAAGCATGGGAATCAGCGAGAAGATGATGATGATGGGATGAAGCGCCTGCCAGAGGAAGTTGGGTGATCTCTAAGCACTTCGCAGTGAACAGTTTATTGTCTTCCAGTTGAGTTTCCCACGGGAAAGGGTTCACTGTGAAGCCAAGTCATTTTCATGCATTGCTGAGAGTTGCTGGAAATGGGGTTTCTTCCCATTCATAATTTGGAGCCCCTCAATTGGATGGTGTGTGTTTCAGCAAACTGAAAGTTTGTGCTTGGATCTCTCAACTCTTCATTCACATGCAGGTCTTCTCCAACCTGGGCCCTTATCGGTTCCTTTTCATTTGTTCACTCCAACAAAGGCCTTTGTAACCAAGAACAAAGTTAGAGGCTGGTGACATTATTCTTTGTGCTGTCAAGACAAGTGGTGGCTTCATTTATGGCACTTTCTTTGTAAGTCTGCCTTTATTCTTTGCAGACAGCTTGGCCCATTTGCAAATTCTTCCCTTGGAAGCATGAAGTCCAAATCATTTGTTAAGAACTGGGCCCTTTGCTACTCAGAGAATGTCTCGTAAGCTACAGGAGGATTTCTTGGTGATCAGTTACTTTCTGTGGGTCGTTTTGGATGGTTCTCATCTTTACATTTCCTCCTCATCCACACAGTCACTTAATCATCATCTCCCCAGGCTCCCTAGACAGTCCTAGAAACCTTCCATTTCTCTCTATTTACTCTGGTCAAATCCAGTTCTGGCCTTTGTCATCTGCTGGGTGACAGCTGCAGCTATGAGTTGATCTTCCCTTAGAATTAGTTCTAGCCATTCTCCATGTTGTAACTAGACTGACTTTCTTAAATATGAAAATATAATCATGGTATTTCCTTCCTTAGAATCCACCATTCTCTGTCCACGTCTTTCGGTTGAAACTTGACTATGGGTCTCTGGCTTAAGTGTAGATGTTACTTCGTTTTCTCCTGCCCTTCTGAAATCACTTACATCATTACTCCCAGGGTCCCACTGGAATTCTTTAAACAGTTCCAGATGCCACCCCTGACCCATGGAAGTAACAACTAGAGAGCACAAAGGTTCTTTTTCCTTCTAAGGACAGCTGGAGGTCTGAGGAAGTTGTACCTGAAGGAGTGAGAAAGGATAGTCCTAGGACTAAGTTATCTCAGCGTGACAGTCTTTGGAAACCAGGTCTTTGAGAGATAATTGGCCTTAGATGAGGTCACAAGGGTGTTTTGATGGTGAACCTTCAATGCTAACTTGACTGAATTTAGAATCACCCAATCACTCATTGAAAAAGTGAGTGCATCTCTAAATACAAAGATGCTTAGCTATCATGCTTAATCTTGAATATCAACTTGAGTTGAGAAGAGCCTGTAAGTTAGGAAAGCTGACCTCTGGATATGTCTGCGAGGGTATTTCCAGAAAGGATTAGCTGAGGGGAGAGCTCTACCCTGAGTGTGGGTGGTACTGGACATTTCAAAAAGAGGTAGGTTGGGGTGGGAAGAAGGCTAGCTGAGCATCCACATTCTCTTTTCTCAGTTTACTGGCCTGCTGTCGTGGGAACTTGTCCGCTCTGCCACACCTTCCATGACACGATGGATTTACACCCTCTAAAAACAAAAGCCAAAGTAAACATTCCCTCCCTCAAGTTGCTCTCTCAGGTATTTTGGTCATAGTAATGAAAAAATAATAACAGGTTTTGCTGGCTAGTCTTATGTTAACCTGACGCAAGCTAGAGTCATCAGAAATGAGGATCCTCAAATGAGAAAACATCTTCATAACATCTGGCTGTAAGGCATTTTCTTAATTAGTGACTGATGGGGAAGGGCCCAGCCCATGGTGGGTGGTGCCATCTCTGAGCTGGTGGTCCTGGGTTGTTGATGTGAGACACTACTGCTCCTGGAAGCACTGATCTGCTCCTGAGAGGATGATGGGCATCAAAGACACTCCATATAGAGTTTGTCTTTTTCTTGACAAAACTGACCTATTGGGCCAAGAACTGCCCTTGCCTGTCCTGCTGACAGTAAGCATGCTGTCCAATCCGGACAAGCAGGACACAAGGAAAAGCGACTGCTAAACCTTGCCAAGCCAGGGTAGGGCAGTCTTTCAAATTTTCCTGCTTCTGAAAATGGTCTGTCAGATATTCTAGGCCTGTAGCCAAAGTAGGATGCCCTAATGTTGCAGAGAAACATTGGGTGACTGACCAGGCAGTCAGCTGTTTCTGTCACTTCTCACATTTTCAGAAGTTGCTTGCTTGCGCTTCCTCTTTACTCGGGTAATATTATTTTCCTTCTCATGTCTTTGATGGCGTGGAAGACCAGATAGTTACAGTACAACCCTCCCATATCAGTTAAGGGCATATTAGGTACAAGACTTAGACTCTTCAGGATAGGACAGCTGTTGGAGTAATCTCTGTAATTTGCCAGTTACCTATGGTCTGGTCATTTAGAATGTATTTTTGCTTGATGTTGTTCTTGTAGGTTGTAGTTCCCCCATTTTTTTTTTTTAATTTTTTTACGAGACAGGGTTTCTCTGTGTAGCTTTGCGCCTTTCCTGGGACTCACTTGGTAGCCCAGGCTGGCCTTGAACTCACAGAGATCCGCCTGGCTCTGCCTCCCGAGTGCTGGGATTAAAGGCGTGCGCCGCCGCCGCCGCCGCCGCCGCCGCCGCCGCCGCCGCCGCCGCCGCCGCCGCCACCACCACCACCACCCGGCCTGTAGTTCCCTTTTTGTTTATGTTATTACCTTTTCTTTCTTCTGGACAACACTTGATAATTGTTCCTATTGTATATAGTTTTGTATTAGGATTAAAAACCTTATTTAGACAAAAAGAAGAAGTGTTGTGGGAATTTGCTCTATTCAGCCAATGGCTTTGGGTTAACAAGCCCTAGGGCATGATCTTGTCTGCATACATGACAGATTAAGAGCTGAGGGAGAGGGGTCACATGCTCTTGGATGATCCGAACCAGATCAAGCTGCAGAGAGCGGCCTGCAGTTGGTCCCCACTGCCCTTGGGCAGAACAGCAGCTGGATCAGCAGTGGCGTTTGCTTGTTCTGTATACGTGAGTGTGGTCCCCATTTTATTCCTTAATAAATAAGTCTTCTTCCCAACATCCATGAATTTCTCCAATTACTGGATTCTGTAAGAAAGCAGGCTGAACAAGCCATTGTGAGCAAGCCAGTAAGCAGCAGCAGCAACAGCAGCAGCACTATGGCCTCTGCATCCGCTCCTGCCTCCAGGTTCCTGCCCTGCTTGAGTTCCTATTCTGACTTCCTTCAATGATGGACAATGTGGAAGCATAAGCCACACACACCTTTTCCTCCTCAACTTGCTTTTGGTCATGGTATTTCATTAGAGCAATAGTAACCCTAACTAAGACACATGATGTAACCCTAACTAAGCCCTCATGATGGGACTAGTGCCCTTAGGAGACATCAGAGAGATGGCGCTGCCTCTGCTGTGAGCCAGGGGCTGTCTGTAAGCCAGGAAAGGCTCTCACCAGAACCCAGCCATTGGCACATGTTGGAGTCTGGTGGGCACCTGCCAGGATTCCCAGCTTCTTGGGTTCTGGAGCAGCGGCAGACGGACAGTTTATTAACAAAGAGTGCTCCCAGGTTAGGAATTGAGCTAGAGGAGAGGTTGGAAGCTCAATGGCACCTGTGTCTCGTGGATTGTGACCTTTTAGGTTATTTGTGTAACAGTGAGAGGTTTGTGTTTGTTTTGTGCATGCTCTATTTTATCTTGGCCTCGAGGGTGACATGTTTTTTTTTTCCTCTACCAACTTGTTTCTATCATATTCTAATCCCTCCACCTTCTGTCCTATTTCTTCATCTATAAAGTGAAGACCTCCTATATCAATTACTTATTATACCATAACCCATCCTGAACTTAGCAAATAATTGCAATACCCATTTATTTAGCTCACAGGTCTGTAGCATGGCATATCAGACTGAGCTCACCTAGGAAGCTGTAATCTTAGCCAGGTTCCCTAATGAGACCCTAATCTGGTTCAGAGATCTGACTCCAGAGGGAGTGCTGTGTGGTAGAAGGGAGCAAGCCATGGGGAGCAAACCAGTAAGTTGTCTTCCTTCCTGGCTTCCGCTTTAGTTCCTGCCTCCGCTTTCCCTTAGTGAGGCGGTGTTATTTGGAAGTTCAAGATGAAATCATCCCTTGGCTCCCCAAGTTGCTTTTGGTCACGCTCTTTACCACCGCAATAGAAAGCCCTGGCTAAGTGAGACTCTAGGCAGGCGCTCTACAAACTGAGCCCCTCCCTCACTCCCTCCTGCTTCCTGAACATGCGCTTTCCCCTTTCTTCCTCAGATCTCTGAACCAGTTAGGGCCTCATCTACTCTTGCCTGAATGATGATGGTCAAATCTTAAGTTGATCCATTTATTATTTTTACCCTGTTCCAGGTGAGCAAAATTAAACACATAGTCCTGGCCATGCCACAACCTTTCTCTGGTGCTTTTAATAGCTGATTATTTCTTTTAGTGAGCTTGCTCACTAGTACGTTGGGTTCAGCTGTGTAGACGTACTGATTCCTTCAGCTCAAACAGTGTCCATGCTCTGAGCAGCCTCACTGACTCCCTCCCCACCCCACCCCACCCCTCATTCCATGTGGGCATCATTTATTACAGGTGCCATGATGTGGAAAGATGCATAGAAGAGAATCCAGGATGCGCAGGCCGCTCTCCTCAGGCCAGGTGGCTCATCTGCTCTCTTGCCTTGTGCAGAAGTAACACAGCTCCCTGGTTTTCTTTCTCTCCTCTTGTAATTCTCTGCATCTAAAATCTTCCTTGAGCTTCTTTATGTGTTTGGATTCTTAATTATCCTTCAAGACTTGATTGGGAATCATTTATTTCAGGAATCCATCCTAGAAGTTCAAGGTTAGGCTAAGGATGATGCGTTTGCCCCTTCCCTTCATCTCTTCTGGGGTTAGAGCTAGGGATTAGGGGTTAGGGTTAGAGATTGGAGGTTAATGTTAGGGTTAGGGTTAAGAGTTAGTTAGGGTTAGGGTTAAGGTTAGAGGTTAGGGGTTATATTTAGGGATAGGTCTTCTGTTACCTTAGCCCTGACTGTATTACCAAGATGCAGTTTTCTATGTCTGCTTCTACTTCAAGCCTAAGAGTTCCTTGAAGACACAGTTAGTTACCTTCTACCCAGCATCAGGCCATGCACACATTAGTACTCAGTAAGTTAGAACCTCGGGGGAACATTTGGATGTTGGGTACAGTGCTCACTTGTGTGCTGGCAGAGCGAAACACTCTAGGCTTGCTCCTAGCATCTTTTTTTACATTTAATCAGCATTTACTTGAGAAAATTTACTTGCGAAAATTTTAAGACACATGCATTAAATTGCTGAAGTGAGTATCATGAAGGATAGACACAGTGAAGATTCTCATTCTCAGCCAGATGTAAGCCAGCTCCAATGAAATGTTTTCCTTTATAAGAGCTGCCGTGGTCATGGCATCTCTTCACAGCGACAGAAACCCTAAGACATACAGATGGTTTCTTGGTTCTCCATCATGTAGATGGCAGTTTCTCAGCAACTGTAACTCCATGAGCCAGCTCCTGCTCCTTCTGGCCCCGCTTCAGTCAACAGCCCTGGTACTCACTGTAAGGAGCACGGTTCCTAGCAGACAGTGTATAGCAGCAGATGTGACAAGGCACAGCACACCAGACAGAGAGACAGGAAAGTGAGGATGGCTGTGTTAAAACTGGTACTACAGGATGCTGGTGTGTGTCGTGGCTCTATCCCACCTCCACGGCCCCAAGGACTGAATGTTATTTTAGCTGTTAGAGTCTGTAGACTATTAGTTGGTAGCAAATAACAATTTCCAAGATCATATGTGCACAACAAGGCTGGTACAGAATCAATATTAGAAAACACTGCTACCAGTTATAACAACCAAGGGTCAGTTTATGAAAAAACCTCACATTTTGTTCTTGGATACACAACCCCTGTCCCTCACTCCCACACATAGGAAGTTAGAGAGCATGATACTTTTAGAAATCTAATTTGTTGGAGTCCAATGACTACAGAAGCTTTTACCCGGGGCGGTGTGCCCAGAGGTCTCCAGAGATACCTTCCACTGTTGTCCTAAACAGCACAATATGGGTAGATCCCTAGTGGGGCCATGGTGAGGAAGGAAGGTGGATGTATTTCAGCTACTGGAGTGAAAAGACCTGTGTGGCTGTTTTATGGTTCCTGGTAGAGGAGAATGAGCTTCTACGTGATGTATTTAGGACAGTGTAGGGAGTAGAGTGTCTGTACACCGTCTGCTAGGTACCACGATCCTTACAGTGAGTACCAGGGCTATGCACAGAAGCAGGACCAGAAGGAGCAGGAGCTGGCTCATGGAGTTACAGATGCTGAGAGTCTGCCATCTGCAAACTGGAGAACCAAGAAACTGGCTGCATGTCTTAGTGTTTCTAATAAGAAAAGATATCATGACCATGGCAACTCTTATAAAGGAACACACTTAATTGGGGCTGGCTTACAAGTTCAGAGGTTTAGTCCACTGTCATCATGGTGGAAAGCATGGCAGCATGCAGGCAGACATGATGGTGGAGAAGAAGCTGAGAGTTCTGCATCTGGATCAGTAGGCAGCAGGGAGAGAGAGAGAGAGAGAGAGAGAGAGAGAGAGAGAGAGAGAGAGAGAGAGAGAGAAAGAGAGAGAGGGGGGAGAGAGAGAGGGGGAGAGAGAGAGAGAGAGAAAGAGAGAGAGAGAGAGAGAGAGAAAGAGGGAGAGAGAGGAGAGAGAGGGGAGAGATAGAGATAGAGATAGAGATAGAGATAGAGAGAGAGAGAGAGAGAGAGAGAGAGAGAGAGAGAGAGAGACTGGGCCTGGCTTGAGCTTCTAAAACCTCAAAGCCTACCCCCCCTTCCTCAGTGACACACTCTCCAACAAGGCCACATATCCTAATCCTTTCAAATAATGCTACCCCCTATGAGCCCATGGGGGCCATTTTCATTCAATCACCACACTGTATAACTACTTTCCATCTGAAGGCCTGAGAAGTGGCCAGGAGGTAGAGTGGGACTGGAAATGATGATGCATGTCCAAGATCCGACAGAAGATACTCACCTCCCTCCGCCTCTGGGTTCTGCTGTGTCTGGCCTCTGTAGACGGGATACCATTTGCCTGCACTGATCTTGTTTCCTTGTGCTAATAATCGCTTGTAGGTACACCAAGGAATAATGTTTACCAGCTACCTGGGAATCCCATCACCCGGTCAATTTCACGTATAAAATTAACAGTCACACAGTGTAGTGGGGAATGATAGGATCATTACAGTTTAGTTCATTTGTCTGATTTCAGGGACCCTAGGGATTTGCTGATATTCCAACTAATTATTCTCCACCATTTATGAATGTTCACATCCGAAATGGATCAAAAACCTGATATATTACAATGAAGTAGAGAAGGGAGGAAGGAGAGAAGCTGTAAAAGGAAGTTGGGTGGGGCACCATGATAAGAGAAAAAAATTATGGGAAGAATCACTCCAGATCCCATTGCAACTCTAAATATTACCTAATGTATCAAATTTGTTTTTCTCCATGAATGTGTGCCTGGAGGAGATTGCCCGGTGACCTTGGCTGACATCTTTCAATAATGGAAATGTTTTTTTTTTTGGTGAGTGTGTACTTACCTATCTCATCATTCCTTATACAGAGCTGGAGTACAATTGAGTTATCTACCCACCCATTTATATGTAGTATGATTTGTAGTATATGTACATACAGAATATATAAATACATACATAGACAAGAAAAATGAAAATACTGTCTTTGGACTACTCAGAAAAGAGAAAACAACCTACTTAAGTTACATTTCATGAGAAAGGCATGCAAATGGGACACATACCAGGGAGTCTGCATTTACTTAATTATTCAATTATTTACCACGCATTTACCATGGTCTGGGCTTCATTGTGTGTCTTGAAGAACAAAGCAGACAGGGAATTTGCATTATACTGGGGCAGACAAGTGATAGACAGGTAGGTGGGTAAGCAAAGTAATCTCAGGAAAGTCCCTGGAAGAGGGACTGAGCTGTGAGTGACAGCGACAATTTCATATAGCATCATCAGGAGATGACTCTTTGAGGCTTCTTAATTAAGATATGAGATGCTGTCATAAACTGTTCAGGCAGCTATGAAGAATACTTCAGACTAGGTAGCTTGTAAATAACACAAACTCTTGCTCCGAAGTTCTGGAGGCTGGGAAGCCTGCTAGGCACTAGCAGATTCGTTATCTGGGGAAACAGCTTTCTGCTTTGAAGATAGTACTTTCCTATTACATCGTGATGTGCTGGAAGGGACAAGGCAGCTGCCTTCATTCTCTTCTAAAAAAGGGACAGATCTCTTAATCACGAGTAATCACTTCCCCAGAGGCGCGCGAGCGCGTGCACGTGCGAGTGTGAGTGTGTGCGCGCGCAGGTACTTCCACATGATGAGACCTGATATATCCAGTATCTTCTTCCATCACTCTCTACCTTATTTTTTGACAGGGTCTCTAAATGAAGTTCAGGCTCATTCATTTGGTTAGAATGGTTGGCCAGCAAGCCACATGCATCCTCCTGTCTCCATTTCCCTAGCGCTGGATTACAGGTGTGCACTGCTGTAATTTTTTTCCCCCGAGGCAGGCTTTCTCTGTGTAGCTATGGAGCCGGTCCTAAAACTCAGTCTGTAGACCAGGCTGGCCTCGGACTCACAGAGATCCACCTGCCTCTGCCTCCTGAGTGCTGGGATTACAGACGTGTGCCACCACTGCCGGGCTGTGCCCAGCTTTTTTATGTGAATGCTGGGGATCAAATTCATGGTGGCATGGCAAGTATCTGTCAACTGAGTCATTCTTCAGCCCATGGCTCCTTAGCACTATCATACTGGTGGTATTGGGGTCCCACTTATGAATTTGGGGTGGGGGTACCAGCTCAGACCCTTGCATCTGCGTAGTTCTATAGTTATTTTCTTCTGGATTGATCTGCGTGGTGAGAGGAAGAGTCAGTGAAGTGTCCCATCCTCCTATAGTCTCAGCTCTCAGCCTGTGCCCATGGGCTGGAAGGGACAAGGCAGCTACCTCTTTGAAAGGCCTTCCCAGTCCTGCCTCCCACCCACTGGGTAGAAAAGAGTGGCTAAAGAGAGCCAGAGCTGGATGCAGCCTCCTTCTTCTATTAGGTAGTTTAGTCTTTGCTAAACCTCCCGGCAGGATATGGTTTAATAATGCCATTTGTTACAAAGAATAATAGAATGAGCTGTAGGTGATGATCCTCACTTGTAACCAGGATGCTTAAGCAGGACAATCATGGGTTTGAGGCCATCCTGGGCTACATAGTGAATTATGGACCAGCCTGGGTTATATTGTAAGACTCCCCTCATCTAAAAAGAACCCAAAGTAACAACAAAAAGAAAACCAACAGAATGCTGTCATATTTCAAAACGGCCTGGTGCCAGGGGCTTTTCTCTGATTTTTTGGTGTAAGCCTGGGCAGGTTTCCCAAGATAAAACATAAACATCATGGGGGTGTGGTAGGCTTATGACTGGGCCCCCTAGAAGTGCTTTTTCTATTTAAAGTTTGGCTTATTTTTATTTTTATATGCGTATCTGCATGTCTGGTGTCTGTGGAGGTCAGAAGATGGTATTGGAGTCCCTGGAACTGGAGTTCCAAACTATTGTGAGTTGCCATGTGGGTACCAAGAACCATGCCCTGGTTCTTGCAAGAGCAGCCAGTGCTCTTAATTGCTGAGACATCTCTCTAACCCTGCACCCCACCCACTCTCCAATTCTCCAGTCTCAGAACTGCCTGCTTTAAAGCCCCTAAAATTAATCAATCAGTACTCAGACTTTTGTCCTCAGGCTCTATGTCCAGAGGAAAATTCTGTTCTGGTACTCTGTGATTTTTCACCTCATCTGTCTCCCTTTGATTTTTGATACAGAGGTTTCCCATGATCAGGTGACTTCAATTTTGTAAACCCCAAAAGAATGGGTGACTTTCAGTCTTAAAGCCCACCTCCCATGAGGAGAGGGTGGTGGCTTCTGAGGACTTTATATGTTGATTTGAAACCAGCAGTAAGGAGCCTAAAGGCTCCCATGTGACATTTGTGCTCAGATGTGAATGAAGAGAAGCACCTGTCATATGAAGAGTGCAGGAGATCTTTCCAGGTAGGAAAATGGCCTATTCAAAGGCCCCGGGGTAGCTAGAGCTGAGTGTTGAAAAGAAGGCCAGAGGGCATGGGCCCAAGATTGAGACAGATACAGCCATAGGTTAGAACTTGAAGGGCCAGCAGGGCCCACGGTTAGTGGAAGGTCTTGCACTCTGAATGGGACCCACTTACTCATCTTGGGATGTGAGTAACAAAGATCCAGTGGCATGCTCCTCATCTCTACACAGTGTCACAGAGATAGAAACGTGGTAGTAAGCCCCACGCTCTTTCTGTATGTCTCCCGTCTCCAATTCAGATGATACAGACAATGGAATGGATGAGGACACTGGTTTTAGCTGATGGGATAATTTACCCAGTAAAGGGGCTTGTGTAGAACCTCCCATTCTGGAGTGATCGTTTTAATTGTAAACTTGATTGAATCTCCAATCCTCTGTGAGTGCGGCCTCTGACATGCCTGTGGGAGATAATCTTGAGTGTGTTCATTTAGATGAGAAAACTCACCCACTGTGGGTGAGTCCTTGGCTGGGAACCTGGACTGCAGAAGTGGACAGACGGGCTGAGAAGCACCATGTACTCATAGTGCTGTCCTGAGTGTGGCTGTGATGAGACAAGACGCTCCTGCCGCCTTGACCTTCCCACCACGATGGACCGGTCCCTTGAACTGTGAGGCAGAATAAGCCCTTTCTCCCTGAAGTTGCTTTTGCCTGAGTATTTTATCACAACAACAGGAAAGGAAGCAAGACACACAAAGGAAGGAAGATCTTATGCTCTGCCATACCCCATCTATGATGGTCTGGAACTGAGCCCCAGAAGGACAGGCCCAGCACCTCATCCACTCACTATTTTGCAGACATGAGCACACTTTAGCCAGGGCTCCTCCCAGCAAACACTGGTGGCCGTCGAGATGGATTTCCCTGCTATGTGAATGTGGTGGACACAGAGCGAAGGAACAAGAGCTGGAGACAGAGCAGCCTTGCAAGCTGCCTAGGATTCCATCTGCATGTGCCCTCTAGGGGCACCTAGGACCACCCCTGAGCTCTGGAACTCAGACGTTGGAGGCTGCCAAGATTGCTTCAGGGATAACTTGATTGCCTTGACTAGTACCTATAGGAATGGTGAATGAGTAAAAACAAACAAACAAAAACCCTAGGTTTAAAAGTAGACAATTTAGCAATTTTCGGGAAAACCCACCCCAAATCAAAGGAAGATTATTTAAAAAAAAAAAATGTGAAAACTACCACACTAACCACGGGGTTTTGTTGCATTCCGAAGAAAGCCTTGCCCCTAGACAATTGCTTTCTTCTGAAGAAGCCGTGGTGACCCACTGCTTCTGTGTGTCCTGCCGACCAATTCAGCTTATGACAGGTCTTCTCTCACCTGCCCATGGAAGTCATCCTGCAGTCCCACCTCTGTCTATCGCTCTCCTCATTTTCACCCCATTGTTTCTTTATCCCACCCCACCCCACCCCTTTTGGTAAGCCTCACGCTGTCCTAGGAAACACTGTTCTCTCTCAAGGATGTCCTGGTGCTCTGCATCTTATTCCTCTGAGTTTTCTTCCAAAGCTGGAACCTCACGAATTCTTTTAATTTTTTGTTCCCAGCTTCTTCCCCATGTAGTCCCTCAAGGGAGGCTGCTGTAGAGAACACGGAGCTGTCAGCTCTCCAGTGTGGCAGGACCTGGGACCAGGGCTTCATGTCCCCATGACATTGTGAGTCCTTTTCTGAAAAGCCCTGGTGAGGGCTCAGCCTGCTTCTCCCTCTCAATGTGAAGGCAAGATGACTCTTGTGCGCTACAGAACAGCTCCTTACAAATCGATTAGTGTCCCAGTGCCACTGTCACTGATTATCACAGACTCAGTGACTTAAACTAATAGCAGTTTATTCTCATAGCTCTGGGGCCAGAAGTCTGAAATTATGTTGCCCACAAAGCTGGTTCCCTCTGTAGGCTCAGGGTGTGTGTGTGTTGGGGGTGAGGGTGGGGGAAGGGCTTCCTTATGTTTCCCAGCATTGGGCAGCTGCAGGCCTGCCTTGGCTTGTAGTTTATTGCCCCCCACACTCTTCATCTTTCCATAGTCTTTTGGGCTGTATCTTCTCTTCGGTTTCTCTTAAGGACCCCTGCCATTTGGGTCAGGGCCTGTCTATTTAAATGAGGATGAGCTCACCCCCGAGAGCCCAAGTTAATTACAATTACAAAGACTTGTTTTCAAATAAGGTGACTTCCACAGGCCCTAAGTGTTCGAGCATGGATGGGCACATCCTTTTAAGGGCAACTGTTCTACCTGCTGTTATGGCCAACTCACCCCCAGCTTTCTGTCTTGGCGTGAGATTATAACCAATTAGAAACACATTGAAATTTACGTGCTGGATCTCTAGATAGTCCCTATGAAAAAGTAAACTATCTTTGAGAAAGGTCACTTGAACATTAAATGCTCACTAGCCGAAGGCAGGGAGGAAGATCTTGGGAGAGATGAGACCGGTTTTAGTAATGCATCAAGACTCAGCACTGCTCTGGTGTGGAACATTGGGAGTAAATACTACAAAGTGTTAAGTTGGAGACTGAGGACCTCCAGTCCCCCCCCCCCCCAGAACTCCTTGAAGGCACCATGAATGAGAACTAAGAAAGCCCCAAACTGAGAGCCGCTTGCCCTGATTTTGCCTCATAAAAATGTGTGCTCGCTCTCTCGGACACTGTCAGAGCTCGACTCTGAAATGTCCCTGTTGGCTCACATGTCAAACCTTGTTCCCCAACTGATGGAGCTGTCTGGCAGCTGGAGGACTTTCAGGAGGTGGGGGCCTGGCTGGCGGAAGCAGGTCACAGGAAGTGGATCATTTGGGATGTCTTGTCTTTGTCCCCTTCCCTATCCTGCACTCTGCTTCCTGTTTGCCATGCATCAGTGACTCTTCTGTCGCCATGATAAAACACCAGGACCAAGGCAACCTACAGAAGGAGGCGTTTATTTGGGTTGATGGTTCAGAGGGAT